>NC_069500.1:319573926-319888093 GCF_027579735.1 Bombina bombina | reverse complement strand
TTACCATTGCATATAGATATTTAAGATAATTTTTATGTAAGAATGAAGTCCAGGCTTACTTTATTCAGAGGCCCCTTGCCAAGGAGGAAAACCCTTTTGCAT
This sequence comes from Bombina bombina, assembly GCF_027579735.1. NCBI lineage: Eukaryota > Metazoa > Chordata > Amphibia > Anura > Bombinatoridae > Bombina > Bombina bombina. The sequence goes on along the minus strand of NC_069500.1, from coordinate 319,887,991 downwards.
TGGTGGAGAGTTAACAAAGATAAATATCCCACCTTGGTAAAATTGACAAAATCCTACTTAAGCATCTCAGGCACCTCAACACCATCTGAGCACCTCTTTTCTGAGTTCTACCTCTTTTGCAACTGTTCATGGTTTTGTTTCCCTTAAAGTGAATGTAAATTTTAAGGCTAAAGTGCCCGTTTTTTAAAAATTCGATTAAAAACAGGGGCACTGTAATTCATCAAAATTTACATTTCACTCGTTGTGAAAAAATACTTACCTTTTAATCTTGACAGCCGCTCCAGCTTCCCCCACTTGTCACAAGCCATTTCTGACGTCCGAAATAATGGATCAGCCATCCTCCAATCACGGCTTCCCCCCCGGGGGAATCTATGTCTGATACAACGCCGTGATGGGAGGAAGCCGGAGGAATCTGGAGCGGCTGTCAAGATTAAAAGGTAAGTATTTTTTCACAACACAAGTGAAATGTTAATTTTGACGAATTAAAGTGCCCCTGTTTTTAATCGAATTTTTAAAAACCGGGCACTTTAGCATCAAAATTTACATTCACTTTAATTATACATTTTTTTTCTGCTGCTTAAAAATTGGGCACACAGTTGTGTTAATGTAAAGTTTTAGTCTGAAGTTTATATTTGTAACACTCAGTGGGGCCTATCCAGGCTCGCCAGAAACAGCAGTTATTAAGCAGCGGTCTAAAGACTGCTGCTCCATAACCCTGTCCGCCTGCTCTGATGAGGCGGACAGGAATCGCCGCAATTCAACCTGATCGAGTATGATCGGGTTGATTGACACCTCCCTGCTGGCGGCCCATTGGCCGCGAGTCTACAGGGGGCGGCGTTGCACCAGCAGCTCTTGTGAGCTGCTGGTGCAATGCTGAATACGGAGAGCGTATTGCTCTCCGCATTCAGCGATGTCTGTCGGATCAGGTCCGACAGACATTTGTTAAATAGGCCTCCGTATGTGTATTTTATTTTAAATATAGTAATTTTTTTTTTTTTTTTTTATTCGATTAATCGAAAAAATAATCTGCCGATTTAATAGATTATGAAAATAATCGTTAGTTGCAGGCTGCAGCCCTAATATATACAGGGAGTGCAGAATTATTAGGCAAGTTGTATTTTTGAGGATTAATTTTATTATTGAACAACAACCATGTTCTCAATGAACCCAAAAAACTCATTAATATCAAAGCTGAATAGTTTTGGAAGTAGTTTTTAGTTTGTTTTTAGTTATAGCTATTTTAGGGGGATATCTGTGTGTGCAGGTGACTATTACTGTGCATAATTCTTAGGCAACTTAACAAAAAACAAATATATACCCATTTCAATTATTTATTTTTACCAGTGAAACCAATATAACATCTCAACATTCACAAATATACATTTCTGACATTCAAAAACAAAACAAAAACAAATCAGTGATGTATATTTGCAAGGACACTCAAAAGCCTGCCATCCATGGATTCTGTCAGTGTTTTGATCTGTTCACCATCAACATTGCGTGCAGCAGCAACCACAGCCTCCCAGACACTGTTCAGAGAGGTGTACTGTTTTCCCTCCTTGTAAATCTCACATTTGATGATGGACCACAGGTTCTTAATGGAGTTCAGATCAGGTGAAAAAGGAGGCCATGTCATTAGATTTTCTTCTTTTATACCCTTTCTTGCCAGCCACGCTGTGGAGTACTTGGACGCGTGTGATGGAGCATTGTCCTGCATGAAAATCATGTTTTTCTTGAAGGATGCAGACTTCTTCCTGTACCACTGCTTGAAGAAGGTGTCTTCCAGAAACTGGCAGTAGGACTGGGAGTTGAGCTTGACTCCATCCTCAACCCGAAAAGGCCCCACAAGCTCATCTTTGATGATACCAGCCCAAACCAGTACTCCACCTCCACCTTGCTGGCGTCTGAGTCGGACTGGAGCTCTCTGCCCTTTACCAATCCAGCCACGGGCCCATCCATCTGGCCCATCAAGACTCACTCTCATTTCATCAGTCCATAAAACCTTAGAAAAATCAGTCTTGAGATATTTCTTGGCCCAGTCTTGACGTTTCAGCTTGTGTGTCTTGTTCAGTGGTGGTCGTCTTTCAGCCTTTCTTACCTTGGCCATGTCTCTGAGTATTGCACACCTTGTGCTTTTGGGCACTCCAGTGATGTTGCAGCTCTGAAATATGGCCAAACTGGTGGCAAGTTGCATCTTGGCAGCTGCACACTTGACTTTTCTCAGTTCATGGGCAGTTATTTTGCGCCTTGGTTTTTGCACACGCTTCTTGTGACCCTGTTGACTATTTTGAATGAAACGCTTGATTGTTCGATGATCACGCTTCAGAAGCTTTGCAATTTTAAGAGTGCTGCATCCCTCTGCAAGATATCTCACTATTTTTGACTTTTCTGAGCCTGTCAAGTCCTTCTTTTGACCCATTTTGCCAAAGGAAAGGAAGTTGCCTAATAATTATGCACACCTGATATAGGGTGTTGATGTCATTAGACCACACCCCTTCTCATTACAGAGATGCACATCACCTAATATGCTTAATTGGTAGTAGGCTTTCGAGCCTATACAGCTTGGAGTAAGACAACATGCATAAAGAGGATGATGTGGTCAAAATACTCATTTGCCTAATAATTCTGCACTCCCTGTATATATATATATATATATATATATATATATATATATATATATATATATATATATATATATATATATATATATATATATATATATATATATATATATATATATATATATATGTGTGTGTGTGTGTGTGTGTGTATACACTCTTTAAACTTGAATACTGGTGCATAGGCTCTCACAAGATATGTGCGAATGCTGCAAAAACACAGTAATAACTTTTAAAAGAAGCATTTTTGCTATTGGAAGTATGTTGCAAAAATGCTTCTATTTCACATTGAAATGCATTTATGCCAATTTCAATTTTAAAATAATATAGTTGCAACACAGCAATAATCACAAATGACTTTTAATGACGGAATCTTATTGCATTATTATCAGTAATTTTTGTATGGCATTATGGAAATCCTTTGTTTTGTAGGAATATTTCTGTAGCAATGTCAGTCTGCATCCCTCTGTCAGCTGTTTGTAATATCTGACGAGTCTTTCATTTCTCTATGCTTTGGAGAGCACAATTAGCTCCATAAATGTACCTTTTTTGAATGGTTGCCAACTTTAAATAGAATATCGCCGCCTCACACAGTGCTCCTATGAATGAACTATATTTAATCATGAAAGACTATGATTGCATTTGCTCTGCTGTACAGGTTTATGTAGAGAAATTGGAACATTATTTATTTATATATATATATATATATATATATATATATATATATATATATATATATATATATATATATATTATAATCGAATGGGGTAAAGCACTCTTGGTAGCCTGCTGTTAGACTCTTTAGTCTGTATTGCCCAGGGTGCACTGCACTTTAATATACATACACAGTGTAGAAAGATGGAAGGCACTCACTGGGTCTTATTCAATCCTCTTTTTATTTTTATGTCGTCCTCAAACAAGTACAAAATAGAATACATTAACTCACCATATTTATGTGAACACCCATATCCCAATTGCGGCAACTTGTCATGCTTCCCTTTAACACGTCAACCGGACACCACACAACAAACGCCTGTGAAGTTAAAAACATAGGCAAAACATACAGGATTAACATAGCAGTTGCACAATCTCTTATCTATGTAGCATCATACTTATTCCTACTCATCAGCATACTATGGCCTAGATTTGGAGTTTGGCGGTAGCCGTGAAAACCAGCGTTAGAGGCTCCTAACGCTGGTTTTAGGCTACCTCCGGTATTTGGAGTCACTCAAAAAAGGGTCTAACGCTCACTTTTCAGCCGCGACTTTTCCATACCGGATATCCCCTTACGTCAATTGCGTATCCTATCTTTTCAATGGGATTTTTCTAACTCCGGTATTTAGAGTCGTGGCTGAAGTGAGCGTTAGAAATCTAACGACAAAACTCCAGCCGCAGAAAAAAGTCAGTAGTTAAGAGCTTTCTGGGCTAACGCCGGTTTATAAAGCTCTTAACTACTGTGCTCTAAAGTACACTAACACCCATAAACTACCTATGTACCCCTAAACCGAGGTCCCCCCACATCGCCGCAACTCGATTAAATTTTTTTAACCCCTAATCTGCCGACCGCCACCTACGTTATCCTTATGTACCCCTAATCTGCTGCCCCTAACACCGCCGACCCTTATATTATATTTATTAACCCCTAATCTGCCCCCCACAACGTCGCCGCCAGCTACCTACACTTATTAACCCCTAATCTGCCGTCCGCACGCCGCCGCCAGCTACATTATCCCTATGTACCCCTAATCTGCTGCCCTAACATCGCCGACCCCTATATTATATTTATTAACCCCTAACCTGCCCCCCACAACGTCGCCGCCACCTACCTACAATAATTAACCCCTAATCTGCCGACCGCAAAGAGCCGCCAGCTACATTATAGCTATGTACCCCTAATCTGCTGCCCCTAACACCGCCGACCCCTATATTTATTAACCCCTAACCTGCCCTCCCTAACATCACCGACACCTAACTTCAATTATTAACCCCTAATCTGCCTACTGAATCTCGCCGCTATTCTAATAAATGTATTAACCCCTAAAGCTAAGTCTAACACTAACACCCCCCTAAGTTAAATATAATTTACATCTAACGAAATTAATTAACTCTTATTAAATAAATTATTCCTATTTAAAGCTAAATACTTACCTGTAAAATAAATCCTAATATAGCTACAACATAAATTATAATTATATTATAGCTATTTTAGGATTAATATTTATTTTACAGGTAACTTTGTATTTATTTTAACCAGGTACAATAGCTATTAAATAGTTAAGAACTATTTAATAGCTAAAATAGTTAAAATAATTACAAATTTACCTGTAAAATAAATCCTAACCTAAGTTACAATTAAACCTAACACTACACTATCAATAAATTAATTAAATACAATACCTACAAATAACTACAATGAAATAAACTAACTAAAGTACAAAAAATAAAAAAATATTTACAAACATAAGAAAAATATTACAACAATTTTAAACTAATTACACCTACTCTAAGCCCCCTAATAAAATAACAAAGCCCCCCAAAATAAAAAAATGCCCTACCCTATTCTAAATTACTAAAGTTCAAAGCTCTTTTACCTTACCAGCCCTGAACAGGGCCCTTTGCGGGGCATGCCCCAAGAAGTTCAGCTCTTTTGCCTGTAAAAAAAAACATACAATACCCCCCCCCCAACATTACAACCCACCACCCACATACCCCTAATCTAACCCAAACCCCCCTTAAATAAACCTAACACTAAGCCCCTGAAGATCATCCTACCTTGTCTTCACCATACCAGGTTCACTGATCCGTCCTGGCTCCGATATCTTCATCCAACACAAGAGGGGGCTAGACATCCATCATCCGATGGCTGAAGAAGTCCAGAAGAGGGTCCAAAGTCTTCATCCTATCCGGGAAGAAGAGTAGATCTGGACCGGCAACCATCTTCTTCCAAGCGGAATCTTCTATCTTCATCCGATGAGGACCGGCTCCATCCTGAAGACCTCCACCGCGGACACATCTTCATCAGGCGACGTCCAACTGAAGAATGACGGTTCCTTTAAGGGACGTCATCCAAGATGGCGTCCCTCTAATTCCGATTGGCTGATAGGATTCTATCAGCCAATCGGAATTAAGGTAGGAATATTCTGATTGGCTGATGGAATCAGCCAATCAGAATCAAGTTCAATCCGATTGGCTGATTGGATCAGCCAATCGGATTGAACTTGATTCTGATTGGCTGATCCCATCAGCCAATCAGAATATTCCTACCTTAATTCCGATTGGCTGATAGAATCCTATCAGCCAATCGGAATTCGAGGGACGCCATCTTGGATGATGTCATTTAAAGGAACCGTCATTCGTCGTTCAGTCGTCGGCCAGGATGGATGTTCCGCGTCGTAGGCCTTCAGGATCCTGCCGCTCCGCTCCGGATGGATGACGATAGAAGATCCCGCTCAGATGAAGACTTCAATCGGATGGAAGACCTCTTCTGCCCCGATTGGATGAAGACTTCTACCGGATGGAGGACCTCTTCTTGCTCCGCTTGGATCAAGACTTCGGACCCTCTTCTGGACAGATCGCTGAACCCGGTGAGGTGAAGACAAGGTAGGGAGATCTTCAGGGGCTTAGTGTTAGGTTTATTTAAGGGGGGTTTGGGTTAGATTAGGGGTATGTGGGTGGTGGGTTGTAATGTTGGGGGGGGGGTATTGTATGTTTTTTTTTACAGGCAAAAGAGCTGAACTTCTTGGGGCATGCCCCGCAAAGGGCCCTGTTCAGGGCTGGTAAGGTAAAAGAGCTTTGAACTTTAGTAATCTAGAATAGGGTAGGGCATTTTTTTTATTTTGGGGGGCTTTGTTATTTTATTAGGGGGCTTAGAGTAGGTGTAATTAGTTTAAAATTGTTGTAATATTTTTCTTATGTTTGTAAATATTTTTTTATTTTTTGTAACTTAGTTCTTTTTTATTTTTTGTACTTTAGTTAGTTTATTTCTTTGTAGTTATTTGTAGGTATGGTATTTAATTAATTTATTGATAGTGTAGTGTTAGGTTTAATTGTAGGTAATTGTAGGTATTTTATTTAATTAATTTATTGATAGTGTAGTGTTAGGTTTAATTGTAACTTAGGTTAGGATTTATTTTACAGGTAAATTTGTAATTATTTTAACTATTTTAGCTATTAAATAGTTCTTAACTATTTAATAGCTATTGTGCCTGGTTAAAATAAATACAAAGTTACCTGTAAAATAAATATTAATCCTAAAATAGCTATAATATAATTATAATTTATATTGTAGCTATATTAGGATTTATTTTACAGGTAAGTATTTAGCTTTAAATAGGAATAATTTATTTAATAAGAGTTAATTAATTTCGTTTAGATTAAAATTATATTTAATTTAGGGGGGTGTTAGTGTTAGGGTTAGACTTAGCTTTAGGGGTTAATACATTTATTAGAATAGCGGTGGGCTCAAGTCGGCAGATTAGGGGTTAATAATTGAAGTTAGGTGTCGGCGATGTTAGGGAGGGCAGATTAGGGGTTAATACTATTTATTATAGGGTTAGTGAGGCGGATTAGGGGTTAATAACTTTATAATAATAGCGGTGCGGTCCGCTCGGCAGATTAGGGGTTAATAAGTGTAGGCAGGTGGAGGCGACGTTGTGGGGGGCAGATTAGGGGTTAATAAATATAATATAGGGGTCGGCGATGTTAGGGCAGCAGATTAGGGGTACATAGGGATAATGTAAGTAGCGGCGGTTTACGGAGCGGCAGATTAGGGGTTAATAATAATATGCAGGTGTCAGCGATAGCGGGGGCGGCAGATTAGGGGTTAATAAGTGTAAGGTTAGGGGTGTTTAGACTCGGGGTACATGTTAGAGTGTTAGGTGCAGACGTAGGAAGTGTTTCCCCATAGGAAACAATGGTGCTGTGCTAGGAGCTGAACGCGGCTTTTTTGCAGGTGTTAGTTTTTTTTTAAGCTCAAACAGCCCCATTGTTTCCTATGGGGGAATCGTGCACGAGCACGTTTTTGAGGCTGGCCGCTTGCGTAAGCAACTCTGGTATCGAGAGTTGAAGCTGCGTTAAAAATGCTCTACGCTCCTTTTTTGGAGCCTAACGCAGCCTTTTTGTGGTGGGAGGAGTTTGGCTCTTGAAACTCAAACACATTTGTATTTTCTCCACACTCACCAAGTATATTAATATATTTCAAGAACAATATTGTAATTACAAGGTACTTATTGCTCCTTTTTGGTAGACAACATTTGGTGCAATCGTTTAAGAATAGCTAGCATTTTATGAGGGAGGAATAGGTAAACGTTTCTATTTTATAAGTAAAAACAAAATCGGTTACGGGCCTTGGCTTCTGTGTTCATTTTTTTTTTAAGTTTGTTTAATTTTGTATAAATAAATGTAGATATTTAGAAGTATCTCTTGATATGCTTTTTTCTTCACTCTTTATCATTTGTCTATCACTTTTATAGTTAAAGGGTCATTAAAGACTAAATAAAAGCTAGATAGAATGAAGCGACCAAAGAAAAGATTAGATGTACTTTGTAAAGTTGTATTAGTTGTTTAAAGGGACAGTAAACCTTAAAAATAATGTTATATAATTCTGCACATAGTGCAGAATTATATGACATTATATTAGCCAAACTTTCTAAAACATAATGTACTATTTTAATTTTAAAAAAACCCCGCTGTTTTACAGACCCGCTCTCTGTACTCTGCTGAGCGGGTCTGTTATATTCACTCAGCGCATCGGGCCAGCTGTATAGTCACAGCCCGGCCCGACCGCGCCTTAAGACTAAGTGCAGCTCGCTCCTGCTCTGTCTGACAGCAGGAGCGAGCTGCACTTAGTCTTTTGGCGCGGTCGGGCCGGGCTGTGACTATACAGCTGGCCCGATGCGCTGTGTGAATATAACAGACCCTCTCAGCAGAGTACAGAGAGCGGGTTTGTAAAACATCGTTTTTAAAAAAAATTAAAATGGTACATTATGTTTAAGAAAGTTTGGCTAATATAATGTTATATAATTCTGCACTATGTGCAGAATTATATAACATTATTTTTAAGGTTTACTGACACTTTAAATATTGACAAATAAGTGTAATGTTTTAGTGTCTATAAAACAATGAGAGCTGCCATGTTGTAACTTGTGTTACCTTCTCTACTGTGGCCAATTAGGGACAGTTATAAATAGGTCACTAGAGTGTGCAGCCTATGGCTGTGTGGAATATAACCGTGTTCTGCACTTCCATTTCTAAAAGGAACTGAAAAGCTCACAATTTCAAAATGGTATTACAGGAACAGGGAACAAAATAAATAATGAAAATATATTGAGTTTTTTTATATGACTGATTTATCATTTTATATTACTATCTCAAAGTGTTTAATGCCCCTTTTAAAGAATGTAAATGTATAATCTAGGGAAAATCATGTATTTTTTTTAATTTTCTTTTTCAGTAGTAAATTAATTGAGTTTTCTAGTGCTGTCTTGATAAAGCTGCTATATTCTTGGCTCGGGGTTACACTTTCTCAAGCTGCTCTTTTGCAAACATTGATTATACACAGAGTAAAATGTATCCAGTTTTTATAATACCTTATGTTGTTTTGATTTTTTACAAATCCCAAAGTTTTGTAAATTTTAAAGGGACACTCAAGTCAAAATTAAACTTCCATGATTCAGATAGAGCATTCATTTTTAAACAACTTTCCAATTTACTTCCATTAACAAAATATGCATGTCTTTTTATATTTACACCTTTTGAGTTACCAGCTCCTACTGAGCATGTGCAAGAATTCACAAAATATACATATATCCATTTGTGATTGGCTGATGGCTGTCACATCATAAAGCAGGAGTGGAAATAGACTGAAATTTGTCAGAAAAAAATCTACTGCTCATTTGAAGTTCAGACTAATTGCTATTGCATTTTCTTTTTATCATGTATTTGTTAATTATGCAAATCTACTGTATTTACTGGTCCTTTAATGAGGCAATCTAAATTCCCAGTGGTCACCCCTTTAATGTTAAAGAGACAAAGGACATTATACATTTGATTTGATTATTTGATTGACTTAAATGCAAGTCTGTCAAAATAACTGAAATAAGAGGGCAGTTTGCAGAAGCATAGATACAAGGTAATCACGGAGGCAAAAAGTGTATTTCTATAACAGTGTTGGTTATGCAAAACTGGGGAATGGGTAATAAAGGGATTATCTTTATTTTTAGACCACAACAATTCTGGTGTTGTGTCCCTTTAACCCTTTGAGTGCCGTCATTGGCACCAGAGTGGGAAACTCTTACGGCTCAGAGCCATCACTAGCACTCTCCCGCCTTGAGGGAGATCTGGGGCTCCCATCCGCTCCTATCCCAGTGATCGTGCCTGTAGAGTGACAGGCATTGCCGGGGGTTCCTGTTTTGCGTGGTGACGTCACGCGCAATAATGTGATGACGTCACCATGCAACTTTATATATGCTTAACAATGTTAAGTATAGGAGCAGGGGGCATGCTGCTTAGAAGCCTGTATCTCAGGCATCTAAACAGCTACAGACCCCCAAGACCCACTGCTGGAAAGGTAATCGCCTAACCTTTTCCAACAGTGTAAAAAATTGTTCAAAAAATAAAAAAAAAAAAAACATTAAAAAATCTTAGCACCCAGGTGGGAAAGTGCTTGGCACTCAAAGGGTTAACGAGGATATTAAACCCCACATTTTTCATTCATGATTCAGATAGATCATGTGATTCTAAACAACTTTCTAATTTACTTCTATTATCAATTTTTTTGGTATCTTTTGTTGAAAAGCAGGGACATATGCTTAGGACCCGGCCCATTTCTGGTGCGCTATATGCAGCAGTTTTGCTAGAGCACTAGATGGCAGCACTACTTCCTGCCATGCAGTGCAGATGCCTTCAACACAGAATATCATGGGGATAAATCCAAGTTTTGATAATAAAAGTAAATTGTAAACTTTAAAATGATCTGATTTGTCTGAATCACAAACGGCCATTTATGGCTTTTATATCCATTTATCAGTCAGTTATTCTTATCAAGCCGACCATTGTGATTCCCCCATTTGGGTATAACATCAATTTCCCTTTATACAGTTTTGGTTTCTGTTTCTATGTAGTGGCATCTGCCACCTGTGTGAGACACTAAACACTACGTATGTGCAAAATTCATTATTCTGATATTCATTTGTCAAATTAAAGGGGCACTAAACCCACATTTTTTTGTTTCATGATTCAGATAGAGCATGCAATTTTAGGCAACTTTCAAATTTACTCCTATTATAATTTTGTCTTTGTACTCTTGCTATCTTTATTTAAAAAGCAGGAATGCGATGCATAGAGGAGCCGGACCATTTTTGGTTTGGAACCTGGGTTATGCTTGCTTATTGGTGGGTAAATGTAAGCCTCCAATAAGCAAGCGCTATCCATGGTGCTGGACCTAAAATGGGCTGGTTGCTAAGATTTACATTCCTGCTTTTAAAATAAAGATAGTAAGAGAATGAAGAAAAATTGATAGTAGGAGTAAATTAGAAAGTTGCTTAAAATTTCATGCTCTATCTGAACCATGAAAGAAAACATTTCAGTGTCCCTTTAATTCCAAATATGGTCACATGTAGCAGCTATCAGCTATTTTCAGTGCAGCATATATTAGTGTTAAAGGGACAGTCTACACCAGAATTGTTGTTGTTTTAAAAGATAGATAATCCCTTTTTTACACATTCCCCAGTTTTGCATAACCAACACAGTTATATTTATATATTTTTTACCTCTGTGATTATCTTGTATCTAAGCCTCTGCAAACTGCCCCTTTATTTCAGTTCTTTTGACAGACTTGCAGTTTAGCCAATCAGTGATGGCTCCCAGGTAACTTCACGTGCATGAGCACAGTGTTATCTATATGAAAAACATGAACTAACACCCTCTAGTGGTGAAAAATCTGTTAAAATGCATTCTTAAGAGGCGGCCTTCAAGGTCTAAGAAATTAGCATATGAACCTCCTAGGTTAAGCTTTCAACTAAGAATACCAAGAGAACAAAGTAAAATTGATGATAAAAGTAAATTGGAAAATTGTTTAAAATTACATGCTCTATCTGAATCATGAAGGTTTTTTTTGGACTAGACTGTCCCTTTAAAGTGTAACACACAAAGATTTGAATTTGCATAGATATTTGTTGTACTTTAACACTCCTATATCCAGAGCTGATTGTTTTCTTCTTGAAACCTGGAGATGTGCTTTCTGTAACTCATTTGCTTATGTAGAGCTTTAGTTTTGTAAGTTGCTTGTTCTTTTCTGTTTCCATCATTTTATTTGGCAGAACTGTGTGAGTCATGTGCTGAAATAACTCTACCAGCAAAACCTCTCTGTGATTTATAGGTTTGTTCCAGATACAACTATTGTAGTGAAAGATGCTTCAGATAAAACACTTGCACAGTTATACTGATATAGCTGCATTGTTTTGGTATTTTAAAACCCATATTTTAAAACATTAGTCATTTGATATATTTATATAGCAGCAGTTAAGTACTGTGTTGTAAAAGATCTGCAGAAAAAAATTAAATTGATGGTAAATTCACTTCCATAACTAAATATAGTATGAAAACTCTTCTCCTAACTAGCATATCGATATGCTTATTTTGTTCCAATGTCAAATCTACTTTTAATACTGAGCATTTTTGTCAGGCTCAGTTACCTGGTTCAATGCAGCCTCTCTCAATGATTTTCTCTTAGGCTTCTTTGACTGGCAGCTCTTTCAGCCAATCAGAGCCTCACCATGCGCCCCATGTAAGTTAATCACAGCACGCTCCTGTGCTTGGAACTCAGGCTGGAAGTTGAACTGAGCAAACGCAACTGCTACGCTATTTGTGCAACATAAACAGTGAGGCGACTTACAGTATGTTATCAGCCTGTTATCAGTATTTTATGACATTGGAACAAAATAAGCATATCGATATGCTAATAAGAGTTTTCATACTATAAACTAATTTTGTGGCTAAAGTTGCATTGTTTTGCAGCCTGGAGTTATATCTGTGTTTATTATAAATTTGCTTCGGCACTGATCAAGTAGTCACTGTGTAGAACATTCATAGGATCAAGGTTCTGAATCCTGTAGAAACTATTATAGCCTCATTGGGGGCAGTGGGAAAACAACACCATTTCCAGAGTTAAATTACAGGAAAAAGCAGGCAAATTAAATAATGTACAATTTTTTTTTTTTTTAAATTGTGAATTAATTATTTTGGGCTAGATTACAAGGGGAGCAGAATCAATAGCGCACGGTGCATTATCATGCACTCGGTCTCATGCTAAAAGTAACTCGCAATCTGGTATTATAAGTGGATGGTTAAAAATATTAACCAAATAATCTTAACACAGCCAAAACTTTTAGCGGCTGCAATACTTTTAATGGGTAGAGCAGGGAACTTCTTGAAATTTAGTAAGGTTTGATTCTGTGTAGGTTTGCAGGGGAATAATGGGATTAAAGCAACAGTAAATCAAAATTCAACTCTCATGATTCAGATAGAACATGCAATTTTAAACAACTTAATTTGCCTCATTGTTTTGGTTTCCTTTTTTGAAAAGCATACATAGATAGGCTAATGAACAGCAATGCACTACTGGGATCTAGCTACTGATTGGTGGCTGCACATATGACTCTTGCCATTGGCTCACCTGATGTGTTTAGCTAGCTCCCAGTAGCATCCATGTCCTTCAACAAAGCATATCAAGAGAATGTTTCTTTTAAGGTCTATTTATCCACTCTCAGGAATATGTGATAATATCTTTTAGATAGAAAAATACCCAAAATAACCTTACAGACACCTCTGAGAGAGCATGACATTGTGAATGGATTAATGGAATTAATTTCCCAAAATAACATTGCAGCCATGCATATATAGGCATCTACTTATCAAGCCGTCAAATTACTTGCATTCTACGGCACCAATACGCTTGCCTAAGATCGCCTAACATCGCTGCCGCGGACCTGAATACATTCTCCAAAGTTACCAAAAAAGCTGTCAAAAAGCTGCGCACCAAGTACGGGGCGATGAGCAGCGGACTGTTAACTGACAGTCATCGATCTTGCTGCTCTTTGGCTTTTTCCCAGCTTTATTGGTATACTGTCACCAAACACCCACACTATACTACACTGTTTTACCTCTATCCCGCTGCTCACAGACCCCGCCGCAACGAAATAAAGTTATTAAACCCGCCACTCCCGGAGCCCACCGCCACTCTAATTAATAAACTTATTAACCCCTATCCTGCCGCTCCCGGAGCCCACCGCCATCTACATTGTTATTAACCCCTAATCTGCCGCCTCCTACACCGCCGCCACCTGCATTATACTTATTAACCCCTAATCTGCTGTCCCCTACACCGCCGCCACCTACATTATACTTATTAACCCCTAATCTGCCGCCCCCTACACCGCTGCCACCTACATTATACTTATTAACCCCTTATCTGCCGCCCCCTACACCGCTGCCACCTACATTATACTTATTAACCCCTAATCTGCCGTCCCCAACGTCGCCGCCACTATATTAAATTTATTAACCCCTAAACCTAAGTCTAACCCCAACACTCCTAACTTAAATATAATTACAATAAATCTAAATAAAACCTACTATTAATAACTAAATAATTCCTATTTAAAACTAAATACTTACCTATAAAATAAACCCTAAGCTAGCTACAATATAACTAATAGTTACATTGTAGCTAGCGTAGGGTTTATTTTTATTTCATAGGCAAGTTTGTATTTATTTTAACTAGGTACAATAGTTATTAAATAGTTATTAACTATTTACTAACTACCTAGTTAAAATAAATACAAATTTACCTGTAAAATAAAACCTAACCTAAGTTACACTAACACCTAACACTACAGTATAATTAACTAAATGACCTAAATTAAATACAATTAAATAAATAATATATACTATTATCTAATAAAACATAAAATATTATTATTATTATCTAATAAAACATAAAATAAAAAACAAATTACAAGATATTTAAACTAATTACACCTAATTTAATAGCCCTATCAAAATACCCCCCCCCCCAATAAAAAAAAACCTAGCCTAAACTAAACTACTAATAGTCCTTTAAAAGGGCCTTTTGCGGGGCATTGCCCCAAAGTAATCAGCTCTTTTACCTGTAAAAAAAAAAATACAAGCAACCCCCCCCAACAGTAAAACCCACCACCCACACAACCAAACCCCCCAAACAAAACCTTAACTAAAAAAAACTAAGCTCCCCATTGCCCTGAAAAGGGCATTTGTATGGGCATTGCCCTTAAAAGGGCAGTTAGCTCTTTTGCGGCCCAAAGCCCTAACCTAAAAATAAAACCCACCCAATACACCCTTAAAAAAACCTAACACTAACCCCCTGAAGATCGACTTACTGTTCTGAAGACCGGACATCCATCCTCAAGGAAGCAGCAGAAGTCTTCATCCAACCGGGCCGAAGTGCTCAAGGAAGCCGGGAGAAGTCTTCATCCAAGCCGGGTGAAGTGGTCCTCCAGACGGGCAGAAGTCTTCATCCAGACGGCATCTTCTATCTTCATCCATCCGACACGGAGCGGCTCCATCTTCAAGACATCTGATGCGGAGCATCCTCTTCATCCGGAGTCTTCTTACTGAATGACTGAATAAGTGACGTCATCAGTCAATCGAAATTAAGGTAGAAAAAATCCTATTGGCTGTTGCAATCAGCCAATAGGATTGAGCTCGCATTCTATTGGCTGATTGGATCATTCTATCAGCCAATCGGAATCTAAGGGGCGCCATCTTGGATGACATCATTTAAAGGAACCTTCATTTGTCGGTAGTCGTCGGAAGGAAAAGGATGCTCCGCGTCGGATGTCTTGAAGATGGAGCCGCTCCGCGCCGGATGGATAAAGATAGAAGATGCCGTCTGGATGAAGATGTCTGCGTGCTTGGATGAAGACTTAGTCCGCTTCATTGAGGACTTCTTAAGGCTTCTTGGAGGATGGATGTCGGATCTTCAAAACTGTAAGTAAATCTTCTGGGGTTATTGTTAGGATTTCTCTTGTGAAGTGTATCCAGTCCACGGATCATCCATTACTTATGGGATATTAACTCCTCCCCAACAGGAAGTGCAAGAGGATTCACCCAGCAGAGCTGCTATATAGCTCCTCCCCTAACTGCCATTACCAGTCATTCTCTTGCACCCAACGAATAGATAGGATGTGTGAGAGGACTGTGGTGATTATACTTAGTTTCATACCTTCAATCAAAAGTTTGTTATTTTATAATAGCACCGGAGTGTGTTATTCCTTCTCTGGTAGAATTTGAAGAAGAATCTACCTGAGTTTTTCTATGATTTTAGCCGGAGTAGTTAAGATCATATTGCTGTTTCTCGGCCATCTGAGGAGAGGTAAACTTCAGATCAGGGGACAGCGGGCAGATTAATCTGCAAAGAGGTATGTAGCAGCTTATTATTTTCTGACAATGGAATTGATGAGAAAATTCTGCCATACCGATATAATGTAAACTCAGCCTTAAATGCAGTAGCAGCAACTGGTATCAGGCTGTCATGTATGTATATTTTACACTTCAGTATTCTGGGGAATGGCACTTCACTGGAATTATACTGTATGCATAAAACTTTAGCCTAATTTGCAGGGACTAGCAACAGGCTTTTTAATAACACTCAATTTATTAATGTTAAACGTTTTTTGCTGGCATGTAAAATCGTTTAATTTTCTGAGGTACTGGGTGAAAAAATGTTTTGGGCACTATTTTTTTCCACTTGGCATTCGTTTTATTTAATTTATGACAGTTTACTGATCTCTCTCACTGTTATGTGTGAGGGGGAGGGGCCTTTTTTGGCGCTTTTAGGGTTAGTTATCCTTTGCTAATGGGAGCAATCCTTTGCTAAAATTGTGTTTTTTACAAAGATTTGATGCTATAACTTTTCAGTTTATTAATTTTCAACTGTCATAACTTTTTCTGTGCTTCTTATAGGCACAGTACGTTTTCATATTATAGTAAATTACTTGAAAAGTATTTCCAAGTTGCTAGTTTATTTGCTAGTGTGTTAAACATGTCTGATTCAGAGGAAGATATCTGTGCTATATGTGCTAAAGCCAAAGTGGAGCCCAATAGAAATTTATGTACTAACTGTATTGATGCTACTTTAAATAAAAGTCAATCTGTACAAATTGAACATATTTCACCAAACAACGAGGGGAGAGTTATGCCGACTAACTCGCCTCACGTGTCAGTACCTGCATCTCCCGCTCGGGAGGTGCGTGATATTGTAGCGCCGAGTACATCTG
Organism: Bombina bombina; assembly: GCF_027579735.1. NCBI lineage: Eukaryota > Metazoa > Chordata > Amphibia > Anura > Bombinatoridae > Bombina > Bombina bombina. The sequence goes on along the minus strand of NC_069500.1, from coordinate 319,871,061 downwards.
GGCGGCCATTACAAATCACATTACAGGATATGGCTACTGTTATGACTGAAGTTTTGGCTAAATTACCAGAACTAAGAGGTAAGCGTGATCACTCTGGGGTGAGAACAGAGTGCGCTGATAATATTAGGGCCATGTCAGACACTGCGTCACAATTTGCAGAACATGAGGACGGAGAGCTTCATTCTGCGGGTGATGGTTCTGATCCAAACAAACTGGATTCAGATATTTCAAATTTTAAATTTAAGCTGGAAAACCTCCGTGTATTACTAGGGGAGGTGTTAGCGGCTCTGAATGATTGTAACACAGTTGCAATACCAGAGAAAATGTGTAGGTTGGATAAATATTTTGCGGTACCGGCGAGTACTGACGTTTTTCCTATACCTAAGAGACTTACTGAAATTGTTACTAAGGAGTGGGATAGACCCGGTGTGCCGTTCTCACCCCCTCCGATATTTAGAAAGATGTTTCCAATAGACGCCACCACACGGGACTTATGGCAAACGGTCCCTAAGGTGGAGGGAGCAGTTTCTACTTTAGCTAAGCGTACCACTATCCCGGTGGAGGATAGCTGTGCCTTTTCAGATCCAATGGATAAAAAGTTAGAGGGTTACCTTAAGAAAATGTTTGTTCAACAAGGTTTTATATTGCAACCTCTTGCATGCATTGCGCCTGTCACGGCTGCAGCAGCTTTTTGGTTTGAGTCTCTGGAAGAGACACTTGAATCAGCTCCATTAGATGAGATTACACACAAGCTTAAAGCCCTTAAGTTAGCTAACTCATTTATTTCAGATGCCGTAGTACATTTAACTAAACTTACGGCTAAGAATTCCGGATTCGCCATTCAGGCACGCAGAGCACTGTGGCTAAAATCCTGGTCAGCTGACGTTACTTCAAAATCTAAATTGCTTAATATACCTTTCAAAGGGCAGACCTTATTCGGGCCCGGGTTGAAAGAAATGATCGCTGACATTACAGGAGGTAAAGGCCATGCCCTGCCTCAAGACAGAGCCAAACCTAAGGCTAGACAGTCTAATTTTCGTTCCTTTCGTAATTTCAAAGCAGGAGCAGCATCAACTTCCTCTGCACCAAAACAGGAAGGAGCTGTTGCTCGCTACAGACAAGGCTGGAGACCTAACCAGTCCTGGAACAAGGGCAAGCAGGCCAGGAAACCTGCTGCTGCCCCTAAGACAGCATGAATCGAGGGCCCCCGATCCGGGAACGGATCTAGTGGGGGGCAGACTTTCTCTCTTCGCCCAGGCTTGGGCAAGAGATGTCCAGGATCCCTGGGCGTTAGAGATCATATCTCAGGGATACCTTCTAGACTTCAAATTCTCTCCCCCAAGAGGGAGATTTCATCTGTCAAGGTTGTCAACAAACCAAATAAAGAAAGAGGCGTTTCTACGCTGCGTACAAGATCTTTTATTAATGGGAGTGATCCATCCGGTTCCGCGGTCGGAACAAGGACAAGGGTTTTACTCAAATCTGTTTGTGGTTCCCAAAAAAGAGGGAACTTTCAGGCCAATCTTGGATTTAAAGATCCTAAACAAATTCCTAAGAGTTCCATCGTTCAAAATGGAAACTATTCGGACAATTTTACCCATGATCCAAAAGGGTCAGTACATGACCACAGTGGATTTAAAGGATGCTTACCTTCACATACCGATTCACAAAGATCATTACCGGTATCTAAGGTTTGCCTTTCTAGACAGGCATTACCAGTTTGTAGCTCTTCCATTCGGATTGGCTACGGCTCCGAGAATCTTCACAAAGGTTCTGGGTGCTCTTCTGGCGGTACTAAGACCGCGAGGAATTGCGGTAGCTCCGTACCTAGGCGACATTCTGATACAAGCTTCAAGCTTTCAAACTGCCAAGTCTCATACAGAGTTAGTACTGGCATTTCTAAGGTCGCATGGATGGAAGGTGAACGAAAAGAAGAGTTCTCTCTTTCCACTCACAAGAGTTCCCTTCTTGGGGACTCTTATAGATTCTGTAGAAATGAAGATTTACCTGACAGAAGACAGGTTAACAAAGCTTCAAAATGCATGCCGTGTCCTTCATTCCATTCAACACCCGTCAGTAGCTCAATGCATGGAGGTGATCGGCTTAATGGTAGCAGCAATGGACATAGTACCCTTTGCACGCCTACATCTCAGACCGCTGCAATTGTGCATGCTAAGTCAGTGGAATGGGGATTACTCAGACTTGTCCCCTACTCTGAATCTGGATCAAGAGACCAGAAATTCTCTTCTATGGTGGCTTTCTCGGCGACATCTTTCCAGGGGGATGCCATTCAGCAGGCCGGACTGGACAATTGTAACAACAGACGCCAGCCTACTAGGTTGGGGCGCTGTCTGGAATTCTCTGAAGGCTCAGGGACAATGGAATCAGGAGGAGAGTCTCCTACCAATAAACATTCTGGAATTGAGAGCAGTTCTCAATGCCCTTCTGGCTTGGCCCCAGTTAACAACTCGGGGGTTCATCAGGTTTCAGTCGGACAACATCACGACTGTAGCTTACATCAACCATCAGGAAGGGACAAGAAGCTCCCTAGCAATGATGGAAGTATCAAAGATAATTCGCTGGGCAGAGTCTCACTCTTGCCACCTGTCAGCAATCCACATCCCGGGAGTGGAGAACTGGGAGGCGGATTTCTTAAGTCGTCAGACTTTTCATCCGGGGGAGTGGGAACTTCATCCGGAGGTCTTTGCCCAAATACTTCGACGTTGGGGCAAACCAGAGATAGATCTCATGGTGTCTCGACAGAACGCCAAGCTTCCTCGTTACGGGTCCAGATCCAGGGATCCGGGAGCGGTTCTGATAGATGCTTTGACAGCACCTTGGACCTTCGGGATGGATTATGTGTTTCCACCCTTCCCGATGCTTCCTCGATTGATTGCCAGAATCAAACAGGAGAGAGCATCAGTGATTCTAATAGCGCCTGCATGGCCACGCAGGACTTGGTATGCAGATCTAGTGGACATGTCATCCTGTCCACCTTGGTCGCTACCTCTGAAACAGGACCTTCTGATCCAGGGTCCCTTCAAACATCAAAATCTAATTTCTCTGAAGCTGACTGCTTGGAAATTGAACGCTTGATTTTATCAAAACGTGGTTTTTCTGAGTCAGTTATTGATACCTTAATACAGGCTAGGAAGCCTGTTACCAGAAAGATTTACCATAAGATATGGCGCAAATACTTATATTGGTGCGAATCCAAGAGTTACTCATGGAGTAAGGTTAGGATTCCGAGGATATTGTCTTTTCTACAAGAAGGTTTAGAAAAGGGTTTATCCGCTAGTTCCTTAAAGGGACAGATTTCAGCTCTGTCCATTCTTTTACACAAAAGTCTGTCAGAAGTTCCGGACGTTCAAGCTTTTTGTCAGGCTTTAGCTAGGATCAAGCCTGTGTTTAAAACTGTTGCTCCACCATGGAGTTTGAACTTAGTTCTTAATGTTTTACAGGGGGTTCCGTTTGAACCCCTTCATTCCATTGATATCAAGTTGTTATCTTGGAAAGTTCTGTTTTTAATGGCGATTTCCTCGGCTCGAAGAGTCTCTGAGTTATCTGCCTTACATTGTGATTCTCCTTATCTGATTTTTCATTCAGACAAGGTAGTTCTGCGTACTAAACCTGGGTTCCTACCTAAGGTGGTCACTAACAGGAATATCAATCAAGAGATTGTGGTTCCATCTTTGTGTCCTAATCCTTCTTCGAAAAAGGAACGTCTGCTACACAATCTAGATGTAGTCCGTGCCCTAAAATTTTATCTACAGGCAACTAAGGATTTTCGACAAACGTCTTCCCTGTTTGTCGTTTATTCTGGTCAGAGGAGAGGTCAAAAAGCTTCGGCTACCTCTCTCTCCTTTTGGCTTCGTAGCATAATACGGTTAGCCTATGAGACTGCTGGACAGCAGCCTCCTGAAAGAATTACAGCACATTCTACTAGAGCTGTGGCTTCCACTTGGGCCTTTAAGAATGAGGCTTCTGTTGAACAGATTTGCAAGGCTGCAACTTGGTCTTCTCTTCATACTTTTTCCAAATTTTACAAATTTGACACTTTTGCTTCTTCGGAGGCTGTTTTTGGGAGAAAGGTTCTTCAGGCAGTGGTTCCTTCCGTATAAAGAGCCTGCCTGTCCCTCCCGTCATCCGTGTACTTTAGCTTTGGTATTGGTATCCCATAAGTAATGGATGATCCGTGGACTGGATACACTTAACAAGAGAAAACATAATTTATGCTTACCTGATAAATTTATTTCTCTTGTAGTGTATCCAGTCCACGGCCCGCCCTGTCACTTTAAGGCAGGTAATTTTTCCATTAAACTACAGTCACCACTGCACCCTATGGTTTTCCTTTCTCTGCATGTTTTCGGTCGAATGACTGGTAATGGCAGTTAGGGGAGGAGCTATGTAGCAGCTCTGCTGGGTGAATCCTCTTGCACTTCCTGTTGGGGAGGAGTTAATATCCCATAAGTAATGGATGATCCGTGGACTGGATACACTACAAGAGAAATAAATTTATCAGGTAAGCATAAATTATGTTTTTTTAAGGGTTTATTGGGCGGGTTTTAGTTTTAGATTAGGACTTGGGCCTGCAATAGAGCTAAATGCCCTTTTAAGGGCAATGCCCATCCAAATGCCTTTTTCAGGGCAATAGGGAGCTTAGGTTTTTTTAGTTAGGTTTTTATTTGGGGGGTTGGTTGTGTGGGTGGTGGGTTTTACTGTTGGGGGGTTGTTTGTATTATTTTTTTTACAGGTGAAAGAGCTGATTACTTTGGGGCAATGCCCCGCAAAAGGCCCTTCTAAGGGCTATTTGTAGTTTATTGTAGGCTAGGGTTTTTTTATTGGGGGGGGGCTTATTTTCATAGGGCCCTTAGATTAGGTGTAATTAGTTTAAATCTTTGATAATTTATTTTTTATTTTTTGTAACTTAGTGTTTATTTTTTTGTGTAACTTAGTGTTTGTTATTTTTTGTAACTTAGTTAGTTTTTTGTAATTGTGGATATATAGGAGCGCCAAAAGGCTAAGGTATATACCAGGAACCAGTACTAATTACAGTTAAAATGACAATTAAAATGAGTACTACTTACAATTAAAATGGTTAGACAATTTATTACATAGTCATAAAAACAAACCAAATGTTCCAAATAATAAATGATAAATGGAAACCACACAAGTTAAAATCGCAAATGAGTATAAGACCAAAGGGTATGTAAAAAACAATGAGTGTATAAATAATCACAATAGGAATGTTAAAACATCATAAGGAGAATGTTAAAACATCACAAGGTATATGCTGAGAATTAATACACACATCACAAGGTATATGCTGAGAATTGATACACATATAAGGAGGAGGGGATGACTCCACTATCCAACTAGATAAAATCAATATAAAACTCCAGTATGTAAAATCAGTAAAAAAACTCCAATTAGGTGACGATTAAGCGTTTCACCACATACAATAATGATGATCAAAAGGTGCTTATAATATTGTGTACAAGTCCATAATCAAATAAAAATCTAGTGTTGAATAACAATCAAAAAAGGGGGTGTATGGCAACGTGAAATAAGTCAACGTGTGAAAAAAATGGGAAAAAATGATATAAAAATATATGTATAAAAATGTGCTTTTGTGCTCCAAAAAAAAAGAAAACGTTTTCAAAATCAAAAAATGAAAAAATGAAAAAATTGGGTGGTCCACGTAAAAACTAACTGTGTATACTTTGGTGTGCCAAATGGAGTGATCAAATGAGGTATACAAACAACTTATTACAAATTACAACAGAATACAACAAATTACAACAGAATATAGCAAATATCAACTCGCAAAATGGAAATCAAAACAATTCATAATATATAAAATGACAAATGAATAAGAACAACAACAATAATGGATCAGAAAGAATGTCCAGAAATGTCCTATAAAAAGTCCATAACAAAATCCAACTGGTGGGAAAACGATCCTAGGAGCTTGTCCTGATCCAGTATCCTAGTTTGACAAAAAACATGGACCTGAAATCAAAAAGGAAAAAAACTCCTCAACAAACAGGGCCTATGAGGTGTAGCTTATCTGTAAATAAACTTACCCCCAAACGCCAATTGATCCTGGTAGAATATGAAGCCTCACAAATCTCTTGGTTAGTCTACGCGTTTCGGCCCAACATTAGGGCCTTTTTCAAGACATGAAGAGGCTTTAATATTACTGACCTTATATATCCAATGATGGGGGAGTGTTTCTAATGAAAAAAGGCGCCAAATGAACGAACAGGCGGTTAGATTCCCGCCAAACGCTTACCGCGTTGTCATGCCGCTAACCGGATATCCGCTTTTGAACCACTTCCGGTTGCGTCATTTCCGGATTCCCAGAACAACTTCCGGTAATAGTATTTCCGGTGGTAGCGTGGCCATTTTGATTATGGGCTAAGGATGGGCGCATATGGGCTATCCGATTGTATCGCTATATCAAAATATGGAAATTGTCCATGACTAGATTTTAGGCTCATAAATACCAGGATTTACATATTCACAGATTATAACTGAGGTGTATGACATGAGATTAAAACCAGAACTGTACGTTAGCAACATCTAATCCAACTGTGGGATAACATTTAAAATGTATTAAAATACTCAAATATATAAAGAATCCACGATATGTAATTAATATACAGATTTTACTGGGAGTTTCCCAACCACAATGACAAGTATAGACTGGACATCCGAAACATGTGAGACAGGACACCTAATTAAATTTGCCAAATATTGTATCTTGCCCTAGAATACAGTGCATTAAATCAATCAGATATATACATAAATACAAGATTCCGTAAAGGAATGATAGTGGACTTCAAAACCACATGTTTTAGGGAGCTAATTAGCTTGGGCCCTCAAGAACTATGGCTTGGTGGGGAACAGGGGGGAACCTCCAAGAGATATAACTGGATGTGGAACAGGAGGTGTTTAATTACTTTTATTCATGGAATAGATGCACTATTTCAAAGTTGGCGTTATGTCCTTTGGGGTAGATACAATCTAGATTAAATATCCATTTTGATTCTATTTTTAACATTCTGGATTCCATGTTTCCACCCCTCCAATCCTTATTCAATTTGCATATTCCCATGAATTTAAAACTTTTGTCACTTCCTCCATGTGTTTCTTTAAAATGTTTATAAAGAGGCAGATCTGTCTTTCCCCTTTTTATCTGCAGTAGATGTTTCCCGGATTCTATCTTTCAACTTTCTAGTTGTCTGTCCGACATACTGCAGACCACAGCCGCATTCAATTAAGGTACACCACATAATAATCTGCGCATCTTAGGGTTTGTTCAACTTTAAATACCTCATTAGTGACTTTAGATTTAAAGGAGCTGTTCTTGATGCCGTGTTTGCAAGCCTTACATAGGTGGCAAGGGTAAAATCCACATAATTTCTTGCCTAAAACTCCTATAGATTTTCTTGTTGCATTGCATCTAGGGACACTTGGAGCTAAAATTGACTTCAAGTTATTTGCCTTTCTATAGATGAAACATGGTTGTTCAGACAAATGTTCACCTATAATAGTTTTTTGTAACCTTGTGTTTAAATTCAGTATATAATATAGTTATTTTAATTTGTAATTTGATGTAATTTTAGTATAAAAGTTATGTTAGATTAATTATTAATTTAATATAGTTTAATGTAATTTTATTATAATAGTTAGAATAGGTTAATTAGTAGTTTAAGATAGTTTAATTTAAATCTAAAGGTAAGTTTTAATTTATTATAAGATAGGGATGAGTTAATATTTAATGTACAGTTAGCGGGTTGTTAGGTTTAGGGATTAATAGGTTAATTTAATTTATGGCGATGTGGGGGGCTGGCGGTTTAGGGGTTAATACATTTATTTAGTTGCGGTGGGCTCCTGGAGCGGCGGGATAGGGGTTAATACTTTTATGTAGGTGGCAGATTAAGGGTTAGAAAGTATAATGTAGGTGGCGGCGGTGTAGGGGGGGCAGATTAGGGGTTAATAAGTATAATGTCGGGGCGGCAGATTAGGGGTGTTTAAACTCAGGGTACATGTTAGGGTGTTAGGTGTAAACGTAACTTTTATTCTCCCATAGGAATCAATGGGATATCGTGCAGCAGCAAACATGAGCTTTCGCTGCTTTCAGACTCCCATTGATTGCTATGGCATTTGCCGCCTCCAGGGCGGCGGATTAAAAACCAGGTACGCTGGGCCGGAATAGTTCCGAGCGTACCTGGTAGACATTTGTTAACTTGCAAAAGTAGTCAGATAGTGACGAATTTGCATTCAGAACATCTGTAGTGACGTAAGCATTCGATCTGTGTCGGACTGAGACCGGCGGATCGTATGTTAAGTCACAAACTTCTACTTTTGCCGGTCTGTAGGCTTTGATAACTCAGGAGACTCAAGCTCGCCACAATTACGCTGCGGAATTCAAGCGTATTTGCGGTTGACGGCTTGATAAGTAGTTGCCATAGTCTCATGCTACATATTTATTTATTTAAAAACTAATCCTTATTTCAGGATGAATAACCTTTGGGTTATAATGTATCTTAAATAGAAACTACCTTCTTGTATTGTGCGTTAAGCTCCATTCCGCACAAAAGCCAAGTCTTGACATGGCAGGGTTTCCCCCCCCCCCCCCAGACATCAATGGAGAAAAAGTGTTCGAAAATAAAACTAACACCTGTGATTGCGGAATGGCAATCGCTATAACACATTCCCCATTGATGTCTACGGAGAAAAGAAAGTTACAGTGGGTATTGAAAAGAATCACCCCCCGCCCTTGAAAATAATCACATTTTGTTGCTTTGCAGCCTGAAATACAGACAGGCACCATTTTTGTTTATCCAGTTGTAATTACTTAGTGCAACTTATAACACCCAAGTGAAAGATATAACACCAACATGTAAGGCAAAAATAAAGACAATTCAAAAACAGAATCACTGAGTTGGAAAAAGGATCACCCCCTTCTAAAATTACTTGTAAACTCGATCCAGTGTAGCCAATCACCTTCTCAACGGCACACACAAAGCCATTTGACCTTCAACTGTGATCAGTTGTGGGCATATTGATTAGCTCAGCATGAAAATAGCTTTCCTGGAGCATCTCAGTCTCTGGTAGTGCAACTAAAGCAAACAATCAACTATGGGTGGCAATGCACTGTCAAAAGATCTCCTGGATAATGTTGTGGACAGGCACAAGCCAGGGGATGGATACAAGAAAATATTAAAGGCTTTATCAATGCCTAGAAGCACAGTGAAGTCTATTATTAAGAAGTGGAAGGTATTTTGTACAACACATACCCTCTCTGGATCAGGACATCACTCCAAACTGGATGAAAGAGCCAGGAGGAAACTGGTCAGAGAGGCTACCAAGAGGCCCACAGCAACTCTGAAGCAGTTGCAGGAATTTATGACAAAGAGTGGACATTGTGTGCATGTGACAACAATATCTAAAATTTTCCATAAATGTGGCTTGTATGGAAGGGTTGCAAGAAAAAAGCCACTCCTCAAGAAAGGCTACATGCAGTCACGACTGAGCTTTGCAATAACACACCTAGGAGATTCTGAGGCTACATGGAAAAAGGTGTTATGGTCAGATGAGACTAAAATTTTATTATTTGGCCTCAACACCAAACGATATATCTGGAGGAAATCCAATACAGCTCACCATCCAAATACCTACAGTAAAGCATGGAGGTGGTAATATCCTGATATGGGGGTGTTAATTTGCAGCAGGCACTGGAGCACTTGTCAGGATAGAAGGAATAATGGATGGGTAAAATACCCTCAAATTCTTGAGGAAAATCTGCTGCCCTCTGCCAGGAAGTTGTCACTGGTAAGAAGGTTTACTTTCCAACATGACGATGGCCCAAAGCACACAGAAAAATGACCACACAGTGGTGGAAGGAGAAAAAGGTGAATGTCCTTGATGGCCTAGTCAGAGCCCAGACTGAAACCCCATTGAATATCTGTGGCATTACTTGAAGACTGCAGTCCACAAACGGTCACCATCAAATGTATCATAACTGGAGCAGTTCTGCAAAGAAGAATGGGTAAATATTGCACAGTCTAGATGTGCAGAGTTAGTAGAGACATATCCCAATAGACTAAAGGCTGTAATTAAAACAAAAGGTGGTTCAACAAAATACTGATACAAGGGGGTGATTCTTTTTCCAACTCAGTGATTCTGTTTTTGAATTGTCTTTATTTTTGCCATGTTGGTGTTATATCTTTCACTTGGATATAAGTTGCACTGAGTTATTACAACTGGATAAACAAAAACTGTGTGTCTTTATTTTAGGCAGCAAAGCAACAAAATTTGATTATTTTCAAGGTGGTGATTCTTATCAATACCCACTGTATGTATAAATCTAACACCCTAACATAAACCCCTAGTCTAAATATCCCTAATCCACCGCCTCCGACATCGCCAACACTAAATAAAATATATTAACACCTAAACCGCTGCCCACCCGCAATGCTAACACCTAAATAAACCTATTAACCCCTAAACCACCGACCCCCCCACATCGTTAACACCTAAATAAAACTATTAACCACTTTCTGGTTTTCTTCCTCGCCTCACGTAATCCCTCCTTCCACCCCAAAAACATACCCTATTCATCTAAAACACACACTACCAACTGTTTCACATCTCTCTTTCACATGGCATCAGTTATAAACATCCACTACCAGGGAAATTTGTACTCTTCTTTCATGTAAATGGCAAGAGTCCATGAGCTAGTGACGTATGAGATATACATTCCTACCAGGAGGGACAAAGTTTCCCAAACCTCAAAATGCCTATAAATACACCTCCCACCTTAGTTTTTTTTACAAACTTTGCCTCCTGTGGAGGTGGTGAAGTAAGTTTGTTCTTGATTTCTGCTAAGCATTTTGAACCACAATTCCTCTCAGAGTACTCTCAGAGTACAGTGTTTGTCATAATTTACTCCTATTATCAATTTTTCTTCGTTCTCTTGCTATCTTTATTTGAAAAAGGCATCTAAGCTTTTTTTGGTTCAGACCTCTGGACAGTACTTTTTTATTGGTTGATGAATTTATCCACCAATTAGCAAGGACAACCCAGGTTGTTCACCAAAAATGGGCCGCATCTAAACTTACATGCTTGCATTTCAAATAAAGATACCAAGAGAATGAAGAAAATTTGATAATAGGAGTAAATTAGAAAGTTGCTTAAAATTCCATGCTCTATCTGAATCACGAAAAAAAAATTGGGTTCAGTGTCCCTTTAAGCGTTTTGTGCCTGATCGGCACTTAATCATAGGATGTCTCAGGTGTCTACCAATCAGCAAACTATGCTGATCCAGCAGGCAGCACCTTAAAAAAAACCTTCCAATTCCTTAGCAATGAAGGAAGTCTCAAGGTTTTTTCGTTGGACACAGAAAGATTTTCTATATTTCACATCCCAGGAAGGAAATCTGGTAGCAGATTTCCTTAGTAGGTAATCGTTTCCACATGAATGTTTTCTCCTTCAAGTAGTTTTTTTACTAGATTGTGGAACAATGTGGTCTCCAAAACATAGACTTGATTACTTCTGCTTCCAAGAAGAGTCATAATTTGAATGGAATTAAGCATTTTTAATTATCTGACTGCTCCAGTAAGGCCCTGCAGAACTTGGTTTGTGTATCTTATTTAGATGTCAAGCTTTCTCCAATCATCTCAAGTTTCTCATCTTGATGGATCAGAGAATGAATATATATTTTAGGTTTCTTTTATGCTGTTTTGAACTCCTTATTTCACACCATAAACATGTAACAAGTACAATTTCTCAAATTTTTTGGTTATGTTTTTTCCTGCTATGAAAACCAGGGTTTTAGCTGTCCTTTTAAAATTCAAAGTATTCTTATTTTTGCAAGTCAGTTCAGATAATAGGGCCGAATTATCATTGTGCGAGCGGACATGATCCGACATTGCGGATCATGTCCGCTGCACATTAATAAATGCTGACAGCATACGCTCTCAGCATTTATCATTGCACTCTTTTCTTTTGAACTGCTGGTGCAATACCGCCCCCTGCAGATTCGCGGCCTGTCGATTTATGTCCGCCGCAGAAATTGACAGGCGGACAGGTTATGGAGCAGCTGCTTCATAACTTGTGTTTCCGGCGAGGCTGAAGGCTTGCCAGAAACACGGGGCATCAAGCTCTGTACGGAGCTTGATAAATATGCCCCAATTACTTATCTGCTCTTTAAAAAGACTAATTTCTTTCATGTATTTGGCAAGAGTTCATGAGCTAGTGACATATGGGATATACAATCCTACCAGGAGGGGCAAAGTTTCTCAAATTGCCTATAAATACACCCCTCACCACACCCACAATTCAGTTTTACAAACTTTGCCTCCTATGGAGGTGGTGAAGTTTGTGCTTGATTTTTATGATTTCTTCTGTGATAAGCGCTTCTAAGCATTCTGAAGCCCAATTCCTCTCAGAGTACAGTGTTTGTCAGAGGGATGTGAAGCGAGTATCGCCTATTTGATTTTATGGTTTTCCTCATGGGAAATCTTTTCAAGGGTTCTCTGTTATCGGTCGTAGGGATTCATCTCCTACCTCCCATTTCAGATCGACGATATACTCTTATATACCATTACCTCTGCTGATAGCTTTCAGTACTGGTTTGACTATCTGCTATAGGTTAATGGGTGTTTTTCGGTAAGTATGTATCATTATTTAAGACACTCTCAGCTATGGTTTGGCGCTTTATGTATTAATATAAAGTTTTAAATATATGTATTTTACTTATATTTTTGCCATGAGTCAGGTCTGTGTGTATTTCCCTTTGCAGTCCAGCAGTTTCGTTATGGTAATCATGTATTAGGAAGTTTGTCTTACCTGGGGGTATAGTCTTTTTTTTTTTTCAATTTGACTTTTTTTTTTTTCTTTGGAAAACTTGCGGGCAAATTAGGCTTGCGAGGGTGCAAAATTGCGTCATTCTTGGTGCAAGAAATTTTTTGGACGCGAATGTGCGTCTGTCATGATGCAAGTTTGTCATTTCCTGCGTCTTAGTTGACACTAGGTTGTTTGGCACAAAATTGTGTTTGTTATGATGCGAGTTGCGTCATTTCCGGATGTTTGTTGGCAGCAAAAAATGTCTCAACCTCCTTTTGCGTCGTGCATCATACTTGGCGCCAAAAATATTTAGTTTTATTTTAGCTCACTTCCTATATGCTCATTGCCTTCTTTATGCTCAGAGGGCTATGCTATTTGCTTTTTTTTGACAATTTTAGCATTAGCATTTTTTCCAATTCCTGAAATTGCTATAAGTGGAAATAAGATATTTCTGTTTAATGTTATTTTTTCTTTTTTTACATTTTACAAATGTCTCAATCTGATCCTGTCTCAGAAGCTGCTGTAGGAACCATGCTGCCTGAACATAGTTCTACCAAAGCTAAGTGTATCTGTTGTAAGCTAGTGGAGATTATATCTCCAGCTGTAGTATGTAACAGTTGTCATAAGCTTTTGCATGCAGAAAAGGTTTCTTTTAGTGCTAGTACAGTATCTGTTGTTCCTTCAACATCTAAAGTACATGATATCCCTGTTGAAATGAAAAATTATATTGCTTATGCGATACTGAAGATTATTGCTGCTATACCGCCTTCAAATAAACGTAAAAGGTCTTTTAAAACTTCTTATAATACTGATGGAATTTGTAATGACCGGCAACATACTGATATATCCTCCTCTGATGAGGATCTCTCAGATTCAGAAGATCCTACTTCAGACATTGGCACTGATAAATCATCTTATCTTTTTAAGATTGAGTATATTCGTTCTTTGTTAAAAGAAGTGTTAATAACTTTGGATATTGAGGAGTCTGGTCCTCTTGATAATAAATCCAGTAAACATTTAAATTATGTCTTTAAACCTCCTGTTGCTACTCCTGAGGTTTTTCCTGTTCCTGATGCTATTTCTGATGTGAATGCTAAGGAATGGTCTAAGCCTGGTACTTCTTTTGTTCCTTCTTCAAGGTTTAAAAAGTTGTATCCTTTGCCAGTGGCTAAATTAGAGTTTTGGGAAAAAGTCCCTAAGGTTGATGGGGCTATTTCTACTTGTGCTAAACGTACTACTATTCCTATGGAAGATAGTACTTCTTTTAAGGATCCTTTAGATAGGAAGATTTAATCTTATCTAAGGATAGCTTATTTGCATTCTGGCTATATGCTCAGATCTGCTATTTCTATGGCTGATGTTGCGGCTGCATCAACTTTTTGGTTGGATAGCTTTAGCACAACGGGAAAAAGACTGATTTGCATAGCATTGTTCATTTGCTTCAATATGCTAATCATTTTTTCTCCTACATTGGTGTATCCGGTCCACGGCTTCATCCTTACTTGTGGGATATTCTCAATCCCTACAGGAAGTGGCAAAGAGAGCACACAGCAGAGCTGTCCATATAGCTCCCCTCAGGCTCCGCCCCCCCCAGTCATTCTCTTTGCCGCTCTAACTAGTAGATATTGGTAGATGCCTTAGTAGCGCCTTGGTCGTTCAATCCAGCTTATGTCTTTCCACCGTTTCCCCTTCTCCCCCGGCTAGTTGCCAGGATCAAACAGGAGAAGGCTTGGTATGCAGACCTGGTGAATATGTAATCGGTTCCACCATGGAAGCTACCTTTGAGGCAGGACCTTCTAATTCAAGGTCCATTCGAACATCCAAACCTAGTTTCTCTGCAACTGACTGCTTGGAGATTGAACGCTTGATTCTAGCTAAGCGTGGGTTTTCGGAATCAGTTATAGATACCCTGATCCAGGCTAGAAAGCCTGTCACCAGGAAAATTTACCATAAGATATGGCGGAAATATCTTTGTTGGTGCGAATCCAAGGATTACTCATGGAGTAAGATTAGGATTCCAAGGATTCTATCTTTTCTCCAAGAAGGATTGGAGAAAGGTTTGTCAGCCAGTTCCTTAAAAGGACAGATATCTGCTCTGTCTGTTTTGTTACACAAGCGTTTCGTCAGCAATGCCAGATGTTCAGGCGTTTGTACAGGCTTTAGTCAGAATCAAGCCTGTTTATAGACCTGTGGCTCCTCCATGGAGTTTAAATTTAGTTCTTTCAGTTCTTCAAGGGGTTCCGTTTGAACCTCTACATTCCATAGATATCAAGTTACTATCTTGGAAAGTTTTGTTTTTGGTAGCTATTTCTTCTGCTAGAAGAGTTTCTGAATTGTCTGCTTTGCAGTGTAATTCACCTTACCTGGTGTTCCATACAGATAAGGTCGTTTTACGTACCAAACCTGGTTTTCTTCCAAAAGTGGTTTCCAATAAGAATATTAACCAGGAAATAGTTGTTCCTTCTCTGTGTCCTAATCCAGTTTCTAACAAGGAACGTCTGTTGCACAATCTTGATGTGGTTCGTGCTTTAAAGTTCTATCTAAAAGCAACTAAAGACTTCAGACAAACATCGCCCTTGTTTGTCGTCTATTCTGGTAAGAGGAGAAGTCAAAAGGCGACTGCGACCTCTCTGTCCTTCTGGCTGAAAAGCATCATCCGGTTGGCTTATGAGACTGCTGGAAGGCAGCCTCCTGAACGAATTACAGCTCACTCTACTAGAGCTGTGGCTTCCACATGAGCTTTCAAGAATGAGGCTTCTGTTGAACAGATCTGTAAGGCAGCGACTTGGTCTTCACTGCATACATTTGCCAAATTTTACAAATTCGATACTTTTGCTTCTTCAGAGGCTATTTTTGGGAGAAAGGTTTTACAAGCAGTGGTGCCTTCCGTTTAGGTTACCTAACTTGTTCCCTCCCTTCATCCGTGTCCTAAAGCTTTGGTATTGGTTCCCACAAGTAAGGATGAAGCCGTGGACCGGATACACCAATGTAGGAGAAAACAGAATTTATGTTTACCTGATAAATTTCTTTCTCCTATGTTTTATCCGGTCCACGGCCCACACTGGCATTTTAGTCAGGTTTAAATTTATTTTTGTAAACTACAGTCACCACTGCACCCTATGGTTCTCCTTTTTCTCCTAACCGTCGGTCGAATGAGGGGAGCTATATGGACAGCTCTGCTGTGTGCTCTCTTTGCCACTTCCTGTAGGGATTGAGAATATCCCACAAGTAAGGATGAAGCCGTGGACCGGATACACCGTAGGAGAAAGAAATTTATCAGGTAAACATAAATTCTGTTATCTGTGATGCTATTTTTTATATCATCAATATTAATGTTAAATCTATGTCTTTGGCTATTTTAGCTAGAAGAGCTTTATGGCTCAAATCATGGAATGCTGACATGGTATCTAAATCGAAGTTCTAAATCTCTATCATTCCAGGGTAATAATTTGTTTGGTTCCCAGTTGGATTTTATTATTTCCACTATTACTGGGGGGAAGGGAGTTTTTTTTGCCTCAAGATAAAGACTAAAGGCAAATCTAAAGCTTCTAATCGGTTTCGTTCCTTTTGTCAGAATAGAGAACAGAAAACCACTCCTTCCCCTAAAGAATCTGGCTCCAATTGGAAGCCATCCTCGAGTTAGAATAAATCCAAGCCTTACAAGAAACCAAAGCCAGCCCTGAAGACTGCATGAAGGTGCGGCCCTTGATCCAGTTCTGCTGGTGGGGGGCAGATTGAAATTATTTCAAGACGTTTGGGCAGTTTCCATTCAGAATCATTGGATTCAGAATATTGTCTCTCAAGGGTTTCGAATAGGTTTCAGAATAAGACCTCCTGTGAGAAGTTTTTTTCTCTCTTACATTCTAACAAATCCTGTGAAAGCTCAGGCTTTTATGAAGCGTGTTTCAGATTTAGAGCTTTCAGGAGTAATTGTACCAGTTCGAATTCTGAAACAGGGTCTGGGTTTTTATTCAAATCTATTCATTGTCCCGAAGAAGGAAAATTCTTTCAGACCAGTTCTGGATCTGAAGTTTTTAAATCATTTCAAGATGGAGACTATAAGGACTATTCTACCTTTTGTTCAGCAAGGTCATTCATTACATGTCCTCAATAGACTTACAGGATGTGTATCTTCATATTCCGATTCATCCAGACCACTATCGGTTTCTGAGATTCTCTTTTAAAGACAAGCATTACCAATTTGTTGCTCTTCCATTTGGCCTAGCAACAGCTCCAAGAATCTTTTCAAAGGTTCTCGGTGCCCTTCTATCTGTAATCGTAGAGCAGGGTATTGCGGTGTTTCCTTATTTGGACGATATCTTGGTACTGGCTCAATCTTTTCATTTAGCAGAATCTCACACAAATCAACTTGTGTTGTTTCTTCAAAGACATGATTGGAGGATCAATTTACCAAGAGTTCCTTGTTTCCTCAGACAAGGTTTCCAGATAGATTCACTGTCCATGACAGTGGACAGACAACAGACGAATGAAATTGGTTTCTGCCTGTTGAAACCTTCAGTCTCGATCATTCCCTTCAGTGGCTATGTGCATGGAAGTTTTAGGTCTCATGACTGCAGCATCGGACGTGATCCCCTTTGCTCATTTTCATATGAGACCTCTGCAGCTTTGCATGCTGAATCAATGGTGCAGGGATTATACTCGGATATCACAGTTGATATACTTAAATCCCAACATTCAGCTATCTCTGTCCTGGTGGTTAGACCATCATTGGATTATTCAAGGGGCCTCTTTTGTTCGTCCTACCTGGACTGTGATTTCAACAGATGCAAGTCTCACAGGTTGGGGAGCTGTCTGGGGGTCTCTGACAGCACAAGGAGTTTGGAATCCTCTAGAGGCGAGGTTACCAATCAATATTTTAGAACCCCGTGCTATTTTCAGGGCTCTACAGGCTTGGCTGCTATCAAAGAGAGAATTATTCATTTGTTTTCAAACAGACAATATCACAACTGTGGCATATGTCAATCATCAAGGGGGGACTCGCAGTCCTTTAGCGATGAAAGAAGTATCTTGAATACTTTCTTGGGTGGAATCCAACTCCTGTTAATTTCTGTGATACATATCCCAGGTGTAGACAATTGGGAAGTGGATTATCTCATTCGCCAGTCTTTACATCCAGGGGAGTGGTCTCTCCATCCAGATGTATTTTGTCAGATTGTACAGATGTGGGGTCTCCCCGAAATGGAACTGATGGCTTCCCATCTAAACAAGAAGCTTACCAGGTACCTTTCCAGGTCCAGGGATCCTCAGGCGGAGATGGTGGATGCGTTAGCAGTTTCTTGGTTTTACCAACCTGCTTACATTTTTCTGTCTCTAGTTCTTCTTCCAAGGGTGATCTCCAAGATCATATTAGAACAATTGCATGTGTTTCTGATAGCACCAGCATGGCCTCACAGGTTTTGGTATGCAGATCTTGTCCGGATGTCCAGTTGCCAACCTTGGCCGCTTCCTTTAAGGCCAGACCTTCTGTCTCAAGGGCCGTTTTTTCCATCAGAATCTCAAATCGCTAAACTTGAAGGTGTGGAAATTGAACGCTTAGTACTTAGTCGTAGAGGTTTCTCTGACTCAGTGATTAATACTATGCTACAGGCTCTTAAGTCTGTTTCAAGGAAGATTTATTATTGGGTTTGGAAAACCTATAATTCATGGTGTTTTTCTCATAAATTCTCTTGGCATTCTTTTAGGATTCCTAGAATTTTACAGTTTCTTCAGGATGGTTTGGATAAAGGTTTATCTGCAAGTACCTTGAAGGGACAAATCTCTTCTCTATCTGTTTTATTTCACAGAAAGATTGCTAAACTTCCTGATAATCACTGTTTTGTTCAGGCTTTGGTTCGTATCAAGCCTGTTGTTAAATCAATCTCTCCTCCTTGGAGTCTTAATTTGGTTTTAAAGGCTTTGCAGGCTCCTCCTTTTGAGCCTATGAATTCTTTGGATATTAAACTACTTTCTTGGAAAGTGCTGTTTCTCTTGGCTATCTCTTCAGCTAGAAGAGTTTCTGAATTGTCTGCTCTCTCTTGTGAGTCTCCTTTTCTGATTTTCCATCAGGACAAGGCTGTTTTTCAGACTTTGTTTACATTTTTTCCTAAGGTTGTGAATTTTAACAACATAAGTAGGGAAATTGTTGTTCCTTCTTTGTGTCCTAATCCCAAGAATACTCTTGAAAGATCTTTACATTCTTTGGATGTTGTTAGAGCTTTGAAACATTATGTCAAAGTTACTGAAGATTTCAGGAAGACTTCTAGTCTATTTGTTGTTTTTTCTGGTCCTAGGAAAGGTCAGAAAGCCTCTGCCATTTCTTTGGCCTCTTGGTTAAAGCTTTTGATTCACAATGCTTATTTGGAGGCGGGACAGTTGCCACCTTTAGAGAATTACAACTCATTCTACTCAATCAGTCGCCACTTCTTGGGCTTTTAAGAATGAAGCTTTGGTTGATCAGATTTGCAAAGCAGCAACTTGGTCTTCTTTGCATACATTTACTAATTTTTTCCATTTTGAGGTATTTGCTTCTTCTGAAACAGTCTTTGGTAGAAAAGTTCTTCAGAACTTTGATTCTTCTGCTTATGATATAAGTTTTTTTTTTCTTGAAATTTATGTGAAATTTAAGAAAGACTTATTTTTTTGTGGCTTTAATTTTTTCAGCGGAAATAGCTGTTTTTATTTTATCCCTCACTTTCGAGTGACTCTTCTGTGGGCTCCCACATCTTGGGTATTTCTATCCCATCTATACGTCACTAGCTCATGGACTCTTGCCAATTACATGAACGAAAACATAATTTATGTAAGAACTTACCTGATAAATGAATTTCTTTTTTAAGACACGATGAGTCCACGGATCATCTTAATTACTTATGGGATATTCACCTCCTGGTCAGCAGGAGGAGGCAAAGAGCACCACAGCAGAGCTGTTAAATAGCTCCTCCCTTCCCTCCCACTCCAGTCATTCTCTTTGCCTACGTCAGTGATAGGAAGAGGTCAACTGAGGTGTTAGAAAAAGATTCTTCAATCAAGAGTTTATTATTTTTAAAGTAGTGCCAGAGTGTGCTACTTTGTCCTAGGATGTAGCCGTAGTCCATATCAGTCTCTTCAGTAGAGCTTTTGGTGGCTTTAGAGCAATGGGAACTTGTGGGACATAATTCTCACTGCGCCTCCCATATACTGTTGCTGCCCTAACCTGGAAAAATCTGAGAGATAATACTCTTTTAATTACTTTTAATTCACAGGTCCATGTGAGGAATAGGACTTCACAAACCTGGGAGCTGCCTTTGCTGTCAGGCAGAATGTGAGGTAAGTGCCGATTTTTATTTCTGGGGTTAAAAGAAGAACGAAAAACTCAGAAGAAGTTGGCCACTCACGTTGTAAATGGGACATGTAAGGAAGCCCTTAGTGAAAGATATGGGCACTTTACTTTACTCAGGTATGAATGCTCCTTTATAGTTGTGAGACTATAATCGACAGCTACATGCAGGCAATCAATTGTCACATCTCCCGGAGGTTGCTTAAACAATCATGCCGACTGGGAGATGACTGTTCTGATATAGCCCTCAACAGGCGTAATTAGGCACTTTGTTATTTATTAAGTAACTCTCCTTTCCACGCAGGAGACTACCTTTTTTTCAGTTATATGCAGGCATTGCTAATAATTGCAGTGGTCATATCTCCCGGCGGTTGCATAGTCAAACATGCCGACCGGAAGATGACTGTACTGACATCGCTCTCAGCGAGCGTAATTGGGCACTTTGTTATTTATTAAGTAATTCTCCTTTCCCACGCAGGAGACAATTTTTTTCAGTTGGAGGCAGGCATTGGGGCAATCTAACGATTACAGTGGCCACATCTCCTGGCGGTTACATAAACAATCATGCCAGCCGGGAGATGACTGTCCTGTCATCGCTTTCAATGGGCGCTTTGTTTATTTATTTCGTAGTTCTCCTTTCTACCCAGGAGACTATCTTTTCACTTAGAGGTAGGCATTGGGGCATTGGCAGTGGTCACTTCTCCCGGCGGTTATATAAACATCATGCCGACTGGGAGCTTACTGTATTGTTAATGCCTACGATGGGCGGTCCTTGGGGAGGCCTTTTTCCCCTTCTCTTCCGGAGAGCTTAAAGTTTCACTGTGCAAGAGGAAGTTGTGCAGTTACGGGTCCTATTACGCTTTTTTCACTTATATCAAGCGTAATTGGGACCAGAGACTGTTTTTTCCCCCTGTTGCAGTGCAGTTCCGGATCTTCATGTTCTACTCAGAGGGAGTTAGTTCTATGGTTCAGGCAGGCACCTCAGCAGTTGCACTCTGAGGGATACTGTTAAATTGCACATTTAGTTAAGCTGTTTTTCCCTATTTACACAAATATAATAAAAAAATAATAATAATAAAAAAAAGATTCCTTTTTAAAATTTAAAGTGACAGTAACATTTTTGTATTTTTTGCTTTATTCAAAAAATTCTAATTTTCTTTCAGTGATCTTGGTTCTTTGTATGACAAATGTGGAACCATCAAATCCTTTCTGTTGCTCATGTATGTGAGGAACCTAATCCTTAGGGATAGTCTTTATCTGAGACAACATTTTACAATGGGATGTTGTCCAGAAATGTAATTACAATTATGTTATTGTCTTGTATTTGTATAGCGCCGCCAAATTCCGTAGCGCAATTACAATGTTCAATATATGCCATTTTTTTGCCTCAAGAGTCCCTAATTTTATTGCCCTCACATGCAGTGCCCTGCGTTTCCTCTATAACTCATTCTGGGGTTACTTTACAGGACTTCGCTCATATGTTCTGATGCATTGTCTGCTTTCCCAATATTGAGGGAAAAGCGTTAGAGGAAGAACAGACATTCGGCAAGCGAGGTTTCTATCACAGTGTAATTCCTCTTGTTAATGCCGAACTTGTATCTTTCAAGTTTTAGCCACATCACCTCCATCGATTACTCAAGGAGGTTTTAGCTATATTGGATGATAGCAACTCCTCAGTCGAAGTTCTAAAAAAAAAACAACATAATTTATGTAAGAACTTACCTGATAAATTCATTTCTTTCATATTAGCAAGAGTCCATGAGCTAGTGACGTATGGGATATACATTCCTACCAGGAGGGGCAAAGTTTCCCAAACCTCAAAATGCCTATAAATACACCCCTCACCACACCCACAATTCAGTTTAACGAATAGCCAAGAAGTGGGGTGATAAAAAAGTGCGAAAGCATATAAAATAAGGAATTGGAATAATTGTGCTTTATACAAAATCATAACCACCACAAAAAAAGGGCGGGCCTCATGGACTCTTGCTAATATGAAAGAAATGAATTTATCAGGTAAGTTCTTACATAAATTATGTTTTCTTTCATGTAATTAGCAAGAGTCCATGAGCTAGTGACGTATGGGATAATGACTACCCAAGATGTGGATCTTTCCACACAAGAGTCACTAGAGAGGGAGGGATAAAATAAAGACAGCCAATTCCTGCTGAAAATAATCCACACCCAAAATAAAGTTTAACGAAAAACATAAGCAGAAGATTCAAACTGAAACCGCTGCCTGAAGTACTTTCTACCAAAAACTGCTTCAGAAGAAGAAAATACATCAAAATGGTAGAATTTAGTAAAAGTATGCAAAGAGGACCAAGTTGCTGCTTTGCAGATCTGGTCAACCGAAGCTTCATTCCTAAACGCCCAGGAAGTAGAAACTGACCTAGTAGAATGAGCTGTAATTCTCTGAGGCGGAGTTTTACCCGACTCAACATAGGCAAGATGAATTAAAGATTTCAACCAAGATGCCAAAGAAATGGCAGAAGCTTTCTGGCCTTTTCTAGAACCGGAAAAGATAACAAATAGACTAGAAGTCTTACGAAAAGATTTCGTAGCTTCAACATAATATTTCAAAGCTCTAACAACATCCAAAGAATGCAACGATTTCTCCTTAGAATTCTTAGGATTAGGACATAATGAAGGAACCACAATTTCTCTACTAATGTTGTTGGAATTCACAACTTTAGGTAAAAATTCAAAAGAAGTTCGCAACACCGCCTTATCCTGATGAAAAATCAGAAAAGGAGACTCACAAGAAAGAGCAGATAATTCAGAAACTCTTCTGGCAGAAGAGATGGCCAAAAGGAACAAAACTTTCCAAGAAAGTAATTTAATGTCCAATGAATGCATAGGTTCAAACGGAGGAGCTTGAAGAGCTCCCAGAACCAAATTCAAACTCCAAGGAGGAGAAATTGACTTAATGACAGGTTTTATACGAACCAAAGCTTGTACAAAACAATGAATATCAGGAAGAATAGCAATCTTTCTGTGAAAAAGAACAGAAAGAGCAGAGATTTGTCCTTTCAAAGAACTTGCAGACAAACCCTTATCTAAACCATCCTGAAGAAACTGTAAAATTCTCGGTATTCTAAAAGAATGCCAGGAAAAATGATGAGAAAGACACCAAGAAATATAAGTCTTCCAGACTCTATAATATATCTCTCGAGATACAGATTTACGAGCCTGTAACATAGTATTAATCACAGAGTCAGAGAAACCTCTTTGACCAAGAATCAAGCGTTCAATCTCCATACCTTTAAATTTAAGGATTTCAGATCCTGATGGAAAAAAGGACCTTGTGACAGAAGGTCTGGTCTTAACGGAAGAGTCCACGGTTGGCAAGAGGCCATCCGGACAAGATCCGCATACCAAAACCTGTGAGGCCATGCCGGAGCTACCAGCAGAACAAACGAGCATTCCTTCAGAATCTTGGAGATTACTCTTGGAAGAAGAACTAGAGGCGGAAAGATATAGGCAGGATGATACTTCCAAGGAAGTGATAATGCATCCACTGCCTCCGCCTGAGGATCCCGGGATCTGGACAGATACCTGGGAAGTTTCTTGTTTAGATGGGACGCCATCAGATCTATTTCTGGAAGTTCCCACATTTGAACAATCTGAAGAAATACCTCTGGGTGAAGAGACCATTCGCCCGGATGCAACGTTTGGCGACTGAGATAATCCGCTTCCCAATTGTCTACACCTGGGATATGAACCGCAGAGATTAGACAGGAGCTGGATTCCGCCCAAACCAAAATTCGAGATACTTCTTTCATAGCCAGAGGACTGTGAGTCCCTCCTTGATGATTGATGTATGCCACAGTTGTGACATTGTCTGTCTGAAAACAAATGAACGATTCTCTCTTCAGAAGAGGCCAAATCTGAAGAGCTCTGAAAATTGCACGGAGTTCCAAAATATTGATCGGTAATCTCACCTCCTGAGATTCCCAAACTCCTTGTGCCGTCAGAGATCCCCACACAGCTCCCCAACCTGTGAGACTTGCATCTGTTGAAATTACAGTCCAAGTCGGAAGCACAAAAGAAGCCCCCTGAATTAAACGATGGTGATCTGTCCACCATGTTAGAGAGTGTCGAACAATCGGTTTTAAAGATATTAATTGAGATATCTTCGTGTAATCCTTGCACCATTGCTTCAGCATACAGAGCTGAAGAGGTCGCATGTGAAAACGAGCAAAGGGGATCGCGTCCGATGCAGCAGTCATAAGACCTAGAATTTCCATGCATAAGGCTACCGAAGGGAATGATTGTGACTGAAGGTTTCGACAAGCTGCAATCAACTTTAGACGTCTCTTGTCTGTTAAAGACAGAGTCATGGACACTGAATCCATCTGGAAACCCAGAAAAGTTACCCTTGTCTGAGGAATCAAAGAACTTTTTGGTAAATTGATCCTCCAACCATGATCTTGAAGAAACAACACAAGTCGATTCGTATGAGATTCTGCTAAATGTAAAGACTGAGCAAGTACCAAGATATCGTCCAAATAAGGAAATACCACAATACCCTGTTCTCTGATTACAGACAACAGGGCACCGAGAACCTTTGTAAAAATTCTTGGAGCTGTAGCTAGGCCAAACGGCAGAGCCACAAATTGGTAATGCTTGTCCAGAAACGAGAATCTCAGGAACTGATAATGATCTGGATGAATCGGAATATGCAGATATGCATCCTGTAAATCTATTGTGGACATATAATTCCCTTGCTGAACAAAAGGTAAGATAGTCCTTACAGTTACCATCTTGAACGTTGGTATCCTTACATAACGATTCAATATTTTTAGATCCAGAACTGGTCTGAAAGAATTCTCCTTCTTTGGTACAATGAAGAGATTTGAATAAAACCCCATCCCCTGTTCCGGAACGGGAACTGGCATAATTACTCCAGTCAACTCTAAATCTGAAACACATTTCAGAAATGCTTGAGCTTTTACTGGATTTACTGGGACACGGGAAAGAAAAAATCTCTTTGCAGGAGGTCTCAACTTGAAACCAATTCTGTACCCTTCTGAAACAATGCTCTGAATCCAAAGATTGTGAACAGAATTGATCCAAATTTCCTTGAAAAAGCGTAACCTGCCCCCTACCAGCTGAGCTGGAATGAGGGCCGCACCTTCATGTGGACTTAGAAGCAGGCTTTACCTTTCTAGCTGGCTTGGATTTATTCCAGACTGGAGATGGTCTCCAAACTGAAACCGCTCCTGAGGATGAAGGATCAGGCTTTTGTTCTTTGTTGAAACGAAAGGAACGAAAACGATTATTAGCCCTGTTTTTACCTTTAGATTTTTTATCCTGTGGTAAAAAAGTTCCTTTCCCACCAGTAACAGTTGAAATAATGGAATCCAACTGAGAACCAAATAATTTGTTACCCTGGAAAGAAATGGAAAGTAAAGTTGATTTAGAAGCCATATCAGCATTCCAAGTTTTAAGCCATAAAGCTCTTCTAGCTAAAATAGCTAGAGACATAAACCTGACATCAACTCTGATAATATCAAAAATGGCATCACAGATAAAATTATTAGCATGCTGAAGGAGAATAATAATATCATGAGAATCACGATGTGTTACTTGTTGCGCTAAAGTTTCCAACCAAAAAGTTGAAGCTGCAGCAACATCAGCCAAAGATATAGCAGGTCTAAGAAGATTACCTGAACACAGATAAGCTTTTCTTAGAAAGGATTCAATTTTCCTATCTAGAGGATCCTTAAACGAAGTACCATCTGACGTAGGAATAGTAGTACGTTTAGCAAGGGTAGTAATAGCCCCATCAACTTTAGGGATCTTGTCCCAAAATTCTAATCTGTCAGACGGCACAGGATATAATTGCTTAAAACGTTTAGAAGGAGTAAATGAATTACCCAAATTATCCCATTCTTTGGAAATTACTGCAGAAATAGCATTAGGAACAGGAAAAACTTCTGGAATAACCACAGGAGCTTTAAATACCTTATCTAAACGTTTAGAATTAGTATCAAGAGGACCAGAATCCTCTATTTCTAAAGCAATTAGTACTTCTTTAAGTAAAGAACGAATAAATTCCATTTTAAATAAATATGAAGATTTATCAGCATCAACCTCTGAGACAGAATCCTCTGAACCAGAGGAATCATCAGAATCAGAATGATGATGTTCATTTAAAAATTCATCTGTAGGGAGAGAAGTTTTAAAAGATTTTTTACGTTTACTAGAAGGAGAAATAACAGACATAGCCTTCTTTATGGATTCAGAAACAAAATCTCTTATATTATCAGGAACATTCTGCACCTTAGATGTTGAAGGAACTGCAACAGGCAATGGTACTTTACTAAAGGAAATATTATCTGCTTTAACAAGTTTGTCATGACAATCAATACAAACAACAGCTGGAGGAATAGCTACCAAAAGTTTACAGCAGATACACTTAGGTAGATTCAGCACTTGACAGCGATTTTCCTGTAGTATCTTCTGACTCAGATGCAACGTGAGACATCTTGCAATATGTAAGAGAAAAAACAACATATATATAAAGCAAAATTGATCAAATTCCTTAAATGACAGTTTCAGGAATGGGAAAAAATGCCAAAGAACAAGCTTCTAGCAACCAGAAGCAATAAAAAATGAGACTTAAATAATGTGGAGACAAAAACGACGCCCATATTTTTTCGCGCCAAATAAGACGCCCACATTATTTGGCGCCTAAATGCTTTTTGGCGTCAAAAATGACGCCACATCCGGAACGCCGACATTTTTGGCGCAAAATAACGTCAAAAAATGACGCAACTTCCGGCGACACGTATGACGCCGGAAACGGAAATAGAATTTTTGCGCCAAAAAAGTCCGCGCCAAGAATGACGCAATAAAATGAAGCATTTTCAGCCCCGCGAGCCTAACAGCCCACAGGGAAAAAGTCAAATTTTAAGGTAAGAAAAATGTTAAATTAAAATGCATTATCCCAAATATGAAACTGACTGTCTGAAAATAAGGAAAGTTGAACATTCTGAGTCAAGGCAAATAAATGTTTGAATACATATATTTAGAACTTTATAAACAAAGTGCCCAACCATAGCTTGGAGTGTCACAGAAAATAAGACTTACTTACCCCAGGACACTCATCTACATATAGCAGATAGCCAAACCAGTACTGAAACGAGAATCAGCAGAGGTAATGGTATATATAAGAGTATATCGTCGATCTGAAAAGGGAGGTAAGAGATGAATCTCTACGACCGATAACAGAGAACCTATGAAATAGACCCCGTAGAAGGAGATCACTGCATTCAAATAGGCAATACTCTCCTCACATCCCTCTGACATTCACTGCACGCTGAGAGGAAAACCGGGCTCCAACTTGCTGCGGAGCGCATATCAACGTAGAATCTAGCACAAACTTACTTCACCACCTCCATCGGAGGCAAAGTTTGTAAAACTGAATTGTGGGTGTGGTGAGGGGTGTATTTATAGGCATTTTGAGGTTTGGGAAACTTTGCCCCTCCTGGTAGGAATGTATATCCCATACGTCACTAGCTCATGGACTCTTGCTAATTACATGAAAGAAAAAGGTTTTTTTCTGTACACCAGGGCTTACTATGGCAGCCATCTGTGTGCATTGCTACCGTCGCTAGTGCGGCAGCATTGTTGTTTGAGGCGTTACCTGAGGCTATCAGGAGAGAAAATTCTTTGACTGAAATCCAGGATAGGATAAATGTCCTTCAATAGTCTAATTCCTTTATTTCAGATGCTTCCCTGCAAGTTATCAAAGTTGGGAGCAAAGATTTTGGATTTCTCTATTCTAACTCACAGAGTCTTCTGGTTAAAGCCTTGGTCTACAGATGTATCCTCTGAGTCTAAGCTTCTGTATTTTATCAAGATTATTCAACAGGCTAGGTGCTGTGGCTAAGTTCTGTTGCAACCCAAGGGTTGCAGGTTCAATCCCCGACGAGGTCCATTCAACATTTCTGCCTTCTGAGGTGGATTAGATGAGCAGCACCTTTAGACCCTTATGGGTGATTAGCCGTAGTTTACAAGTACTCCATACATACGTTCATAATTTTTTAGTTATTCCTTACAAGAGGGAGACCTTGTTTGGACCTGGCCTGTCGGAGATTATTTCTGACTTCATGGGAGGTAAGGGTCTCCTTTTACCTCAGGATAAGAGAAAAGGACTACAGAGCAAGTTTCGTTCCTTTTAAAATTCCAAGGGAAATTCTTCCTCTACTGTCTCCAAAAAGGATCAGTCTAAACCTAGCATGGAGGCCCATTCAATCTTGGAAATCCAAAAAGCCTGCGGTGGGATCAAGGACAGCATGAAGGACATGCCCCCAATCCGAAACCGGATCTTGTAGGGGGCAGACGTTCCTTCTTCGCTCAGGCTTGGGTTCGAGATTGGGATCCCTGGGCAATAGAGAGAGTATCACAGGGATACAGGTTAAAGTACAAAAGTTTTCCTGCCAGAGGTAGGTCTCTGTTTTTAGGATTGTCTGTAGACCAGACAAAAAGTGAGGCATTCTTACACTGTGTAAGAGACTTTTCCAAACTGGGAGTGATCATTCTTGTTCAAGTACAAGAACAGGGTTTGGGATTTTATTCCAATCTATCATGGTTCCCAAAAAAGGAGGGAACCTTCAAATCAATTTTAGATCTCAAGAGTCTAAACTAATTTCTCAGAGTACCGTCCTTCAGGAGAGAAACTATTCGTTCCATTTTCCCTGTGATCCAGGAGGGTCAATTTATTACAACAGTGGATTTATAGGACGTGTATCTGCATGTTTCCTTTACAGGGCTCATCTCAAGTTCCTAAGGTTTGTTTTTCTGGACAAATACTTCCAGTTTGTGACTCTTCTTTCGGCCTCGACACAGCTCCCAGAACTTTCACAAGGGTTTTGGGATCACTGGTTGCTGGGCTTCGGTTAAGCATGCTTAAGCAACGGAACGGAGATTATGTGGACTTTTCACCTCGAATACTACTAAAGGAGCAGGAGACAAGGGTTTTTCTTTAATAGTGGTTGTCTCTAGATCATCATCCCAGGGAACCTGCTTTTGCAGACCATCTTGGGTGATTGTGACAATAGACGCCAGCCTTATAGGTTAGGGAGCAGTTGGGGCTCCCTAAAGGTTCAGGGAGTTTGGACTCTGTTCTACCTTTAAACATTCTGGACCTGAGAGCAATCTTGAAGGCTCTTCTGAACTGGTCCCAGTTAGCCTCGGCCCAGTTTATCAGGTTCCAGTCAGACAATATAACTTTAGTGGTTTGCATCAGTCATCAGGAAGGAACGAGGAGTTCTTTAGAGATGACTGAGGTAACCAATAATTCTTTGGTGGGCGGAGGCCCATTCTTGTTGCCTGGCAACAACCCATATCCTAGGGGTGGAAACTGGGAGGCGGACTTCCTGAGCAGGCAGACCTTTCATCCGGGGGAGTGGGAACTCCATCCGGAAGTATTCTCCAGCCTGATTCTCAGGTGGGTTTGGCCGGAATTAGATCTTTTGGCATCCTGACAAAATGCCAAGCTCCCGGAATTCGGATCGTGGTTCAGGGATTCCCAGGCGGAACTATTAGATGCTCTGGCGGTTCCTTGGACATTCTCTTTAATATACATATTTTCTCCATTGGAGCTTCTTCCTGGGTTAGTGCTCGAATCAAGCAGGAGAGGACATAAGTGATCCACATTGGCTCTTGCTTGACCTAGCAGGATTTGGTATGCAGATCTGGTGGACATGTCTTCTCTGCCGCCTTGGAAACTTCCGTTGAGGAAGGACCTTCTTATTCAAGGGCCATTTCTTGACCCAAATCTTTTTGCCAGGACTTGGTCAGGATCAGGCCTGTATTCAAACAAGTTACTCCTCCATGGAGTCTTAATTTAGTTTTCAAGGCGTTTCCGTTTGAGCCTATGCACTTCTTAGATATTATGGTGTTATCTTGGAAAGTTTTTTTTTTCTCTTGGCTTCTACTTCTGCTTGAAGAGTGTCAGAGTTCTCGGCATTGCAGTATGTCTCCTTACCTTATTTTCAACTCGGATACGGTAGTTTTAAGTATTAAAATAGGAATTCTTCCTAAGATTGTTTCTAATTGGAATTTTATTCAGGAGATTGTTGTTCCGTCCTTGTGTCATAATCCTTCTTAGAAGGAACGTCTCCTACACAATTTGGACGGGGTCCGTGCTTTGAAGTTTTTCCTGCTGGCGACTAAGGATTTTCTTCAGTCTTCTTCTTTGTTGTGATTTTCGTAAGGGACAAAGAGCTATGGCTAATTCTCTTTCTTTTTGGCTGATGAGTATCATACGTTTTGCTTATGAGACTGCTGGACAGCAGCCTCCCGTGAGGGTTATGGCTCATTCCACGAGGGCTGTTGCTTCCTCATGGGCATTCGAAAATGAAGCTTCTGTGGAACAGATTTGCAAGGCTGCAACTTGGTCCTCTCTTCACACTTTTTCAAAATTTTACAAAATTGACACTTTTGCCTCTGCCGAGGCCGCTTTTGGGAGAAAGGTTCTTCAAGCAGTGGTGCCTTCCGTTTAGGTTACCTGTCTTGTCCCTCCCGTATCATCTGTGTACTCTAGCTTGGGTATTAAATCCCATTAGTAATTAAGATGATCCGTGGACTCATCGTGTCTTAAAAAAAGAAAAGAAAATGTATGCTTACCTGATGAATTTTGTTTATTTTTTTACACGATGAGTCCATGGCCCGCCCTGTTCTTGTAGACAGGTTTTTGGTTATTATAAACTTCAGACACCTCTGCACCTTGGCTTTTTCTTTCTCTTCCTAACTTCGGTCGAATGACTGGAGTGGGAGGGAAGGGAGGAGCTATTTAACGGCTCTGCTGTGGTGCTCTTTGCCTCCTCCTGCTGACCAGGAGGTGAATATCCCATTAGTAATTAAGATGATCCGTGGACTCATTGTGTCAAAAAAGAAATACATTTATCAGGTAAGCATACATTTTCTTTTCTTTCATATTGGCAAGAGTCCATGAGGCCCACCCTTTTTATGGTGGTTATGATTTTTGTATAAAAAACACAATTATTTTTCCAGTTCCTCTTTTTGTATGCTTTTTTACTCCTTATTTTTTTTACCCCAGTACTTGGCTATTCGTTAAACTGAATTGTGGGTGTGGTGAGGGGTGTATTTATAGGCATTTTGAGGTTTGGGAAACTTTGCCCTTCGTGGTAGGATTGTATATCCCATACGTCACTAGCTTATGGACTCTTACCAATATGAAAGAAATTAATTTATCCGGTAAGTTCTTACATAAATTATGTTTTTTCTGTTTCATACTGCAGGAAAATTGCTAAATGTCTTGACATCTAGGCTTTGTTAAGGCTTAGTCAGGATATATCCAGTGTCTAAACCAATTTCTCCTCTTTGGGACATTTAATTTGTTTTTACAAGCTTTAAATGGTTTCTCTTTTAGAGCTTGCATGCTTTGGACATTTAGCTTCTGTCTTGGAAGTTGTTGTTGCTGTTAGAATTATCTTCTGCCGGAAGACTTTATGAATTTTTTTGTTCTTTCTTGCAAACTGTTTTGTCTTATTTTAGTCAAGATAAGACTGTGTGTGTTTTTAAAGACTCACTATGTTTTTTTTTTTTAAACTAAAGTGATTTTTCAGATAAAAGCAATCAGGAAATTATAGCCAATCTCCTTGTCTTAATAAAAAGAATTAATTTGATAGCCTCTTACTTAATTTTGATATATCCGCATCAGAATTCTACTTTTAAATTACAAAAGTTTTTAGACAATCCTTTTTTTTTTGTCTCTTGGTCCATATAAAGGCTAGAAGGCTACATCCATTTCTTAGGCTTTTTGGCCAAATCTCATGATTACCAAGGTTTGCTTGGAGGTGGGATAATTTTTTCCAATGCATTATTGCTAAAAAAATTTAGATCAGTTTCCTCTTCTTGGATTTTCTCTTGAATACATTTGCAAGGTCGAAACATTATTTCTCTAAATTCTATCACTTTGATATGTTTTGTAGGTAAGTCCTTCGGTCAGCAGTGTCTGATCTTTTAGGTGCCTGCTTTCAATTATTTCTTTTGTCCCGCCCAATTACTAGTGGACTCCACAGCTTGGGTATTAGTTCCCATGAGTAATGGTTTGTGGACACTCACCACCTTATGAAAGAAAACAACATTTATGCTTAACTAATAAATTAATTTCTTTCATGGTGGTGAAAGCCCACGTGACCCACCCATTTTCATTTTGTACATATTTATTGGCTGCAGTTATAGTTTGCATTGTTCCTACTTTGTCCTTTCCTACCTTTCTACTTCTCCTTTCTTGTCTATACATCAGACAAGAATACCAGAGGTGTAGGAGGGATTAAGTTCTCTTGGAGCATTATTCAAGGAGTGATGGGTTGTGGACTCTTACCACCATGAAATAAATTAATTTATAAAGTTAGCATACTGCAAAATAATAAAAAGAGAAGGCTTTCCAATGGTATATTATTATTCTACTACTACACTCCACCACAAACAGCTTCTCATACACGAGGAAGAATACTCACAATTTGAAATATACTAAAATAAGTGCAATATAGGCAGACTGGGTGAATCAGGGCCCCCCAGCTAGCTCCATCTGGTAAGCACAGTTTGCTCAGGAATAGTGAGAGACTCCACTAGTATAAAATAAGTATATTAAATCACAAAACCAATATAAAATGGGTATATTAATCACAAAACCAATATGATTCAGTGTTATAAAAAACAATTAAGTGTCATGATCCGGTGTATATGCGCTCAGGACACAGACTCTTGGGGCAGTGGTAGGGAATTAGAGACACCGACCCCTGACTCGGGGAAGAGTATCCTGGACGTGGATAGATGATATTCTGTGATTCATAGTTGCAAGAAGTTATTGTAGAATTCATGGAGAGTAAAACATATGTATACAATATATTCTGGTTTCAATGGAAACATAAATTGATACTGTGACTTATAGTTGATAGGAGTAGCTGCAGGATTCATGAGTGAAAAATATAGCAATGTAAGATGTTCAGGCTTCAGTGTAAACTGGTAAAAGATTGTGACTCATAGATGCAAAGAGTTGCTGCAGGTTCACAGTACATAATATTATTTAGAGCTGTATGTCAGAGTAATAAGCAGAGTAGCACAGGTGATAGACAAATTGCAAGTTCAAGGCATTAAATACTGTTTGTGCATATATTGGAGAATCACAGAAAAGCTGTTTAACTGAACACATAGATGCAGAGTTCTGAATATATTAATATATTTGCAGGAGGATATTTTAGCTATGACAACTTGTAGCAGTGAATAGTTATAAAGTTCTGAGTATTATGCTGTTGTAGCAATTAGAGAGTGAGTATAACCAAATGCATACTTGTAATTTAGAATATGTTCAGAGTTGCTAAGTAGCAGTGTCCAGGAAACAAAATGTGAATTATATGGATACTTTTTTAGCTTTGCTAGAAGGTAAGGAGGCTGTAGATTGAATATGCTGGTAAAATCTATACTGGACAGTCACAGACCTTAAGCTAATGCAATGCACATTAGGCCTGAGATGATTTAAAAAGAGGCTAAGAGAATCAGGTGCATGCATGATTAATTAATTAACAGGTAAGTTTAATGCAGATACTCCCCAAACAGTATGATTGTCAGTAGCAGGGAAGGCCGTCTTAAAGCGATAGTGATATCAGGCAGACATGTTACACTAAGACACAGGAAAATGTTTATTAAAACTTAAAAAAAACAAAAAAATACTGCAAAGCGGGGGCGTGTCTCTGGGCAGCAACTTGAATGGATGCAATATTGGTTGCTCTGAGTGGAACATTGATAATCTGCCTTATATCGGTGTCTAAGAGGGTCATCCATCCACCCTAACCTGATAACTAGAATTTACACACTAAGCTGAATTGAATGATATAACAATATTGGGTATTCCACCTTTGATAACTGATCCAGAGCGTTGAGGCCTAGGGCAGACTCCTCAGTGAGAGGCTTTCAACACCCCCCCCCCCCCCCCGGTATACTTCAGGCCGGGTAAGCAGTGTACTATCACTAAAAAACAGAGCTACTAATATACAAGCAATGGATCATAAGAAAATTGTGGATATGATAAGCTCCATCCTGGAGTCTTATAGAGTACAACTCTGCAATGACATAGACATGGCATTTAGATCTGTTTTATACAGCCACATGAAAACAGGGGAGCAGCCATTAGAAGCTAACTCATCCATACATATCCAGGAGCCTAGCGTAGCAGAGGAGGAGAGTATGGTAACTACCGCTCAGAGTATAATCAGCGAACATACTGCTGGACATAACAGAGTGCTTAAACATCTAGGGGCTAAAACCGCAACTAAAGATACTGCTTCATATACCCCTGCAATAAAGCACATGAAACAACGGCACCGGAAAAGACAGGCCCGCAAAGCTCTGCACCTACTACGCCTACGGAGAGATTCGGACTGCAGCTTCCACAGACAAGAGGTGAAGTACATGGGTGTGGATGGGATGCACACACTATTTTTACAGAAGTCATACTCACCACAAAAAGCTGCGCGCCCAGTGGACTCAGTCTCACACAAGAATTTTAAAAGCCGACAAGCCCGGGGTGTTGCAGAGCCTATGGCGGTATGGCTGAACCCGGAGGCTCCTTACCTAGAGCCCACAGGGTGTGGACGACACAGAGAGCGATCCTTCAAGAGTCCTTTATGGTGGCAAGCAGTGACGTTCCATGGGAGACTTGACCGCACCTATGTAAGCTTGAAAATAGGAGTCGGCTGAAAATGTGACTTTAGACTCGTATGGACTGGCGATCAGATGTATATGTGTATTGTTGCATCTAAACCGCAAAGCCAGGACTCTCTCTTATAAAAATTAAATTGGTCTGCTCACTGTATTTTTCCCTGTATTTTGCTCCTGAATGTGCCTGCTTAGCTCAAATGTAACTGTAGTTGGCCCCATGCTTTCACATATTTTACTAATATGGGTATGATGTTATCTATCTGTATGTTCTACCGTGACTATGCTCTTATTAAGTATTGCATTCAGGAAATGATGGTTAATTTTAGTATCCTACCTCCCGCTATCCTTAGTACTTATCCAGACAGTAAGAGATGTTTGCATGGGTATATACATCTGTTGGCTGGTTAGATTTAGTCCTCTACCCCTCAATCTATTTAATAGTTAATAATAGCTGGTCAATATTCTGATTTTATGCTATCAAGAGCCATGGTAACATAACTCTGTATAGAGGGATATATTTGGGTTAGGTTCCCACTAGAGACGACCAATGGAATTACTGATCATTAACCCTGGATATCCTATATAGGCTTGATAGTTCTCCAGTTTGACAATACGCTTGACGCGCTGTATGGGACTCCCAGTAAAAATATGCCCCTAGATTCCCCAGGCCCCTACAACCCTGTAAAGACAAGGGGGTTAATACTTATATACTCCCCTACACTTACTTATTCTGATAGGGGACCATTTTAATATATTCTATATAATATCGCTCCCTTTTTGATGCCATATACACCAGAGAGAATCAACAATTGTTATCCCACAGTCTTTATATTTTATTCACTACTAAATATCATTGCTTGTCTGCAACTATAGTTTTAGGGTCCAAGAGTGGCCCCAATTGTTCTACAAATACCATAGTTTTTAACAAGGGATTATTGTATGTTACAAAGAAATTAAAAATGGAGGTTTTTCTGATGGGATCCAAAAGTGGTCCCCTATTGTTGATGATTGTCCTTTGCAAGTTATATCCCCCCTATAGTACAGTGAGGTCCAAAAGTGGCCTCAGATATTAATTACAGGACATATAGTTTCTCTGGCAACCATGTTGTATACTAGTATTTACTATACTATATCATATGTTTTGAATGTCTTGGTTAAACCAATACTAGCTATATCAGCTGAAACAATTTCTGTATTTTGTTTTCATTGCAATGTGGGGTTTTTTTGTGCCGCAAATATAACCTCAATAAAAAAATTTAAAAAAATAAAAATAAAAATAAAATACTGCAACGCGTTTCCTAGTACTACTTCTTCAGGCAGAATCTGTATTTGCTCTCAAGAATTCTTCTCTTTATGGTAGTCTTGGATAATGATATGCCTACCTCCTGGATACTGTACTTTACTTGGCTGAATGTTGTGAAGGGTTTTTCTTTAGGAAAGAAAGGATCCTATGATCATCCACCACTGTTGTCTTCCCTGGACTTCCAGGCCTTTTTGTGTTGCAGAGCTCACTAGTGCATTCTTTTCCCCCCTCAAAATGTACCGAACTCTTGATCTAATGTTCCTGCTATCTCTCTGATGGATATTTTTATTTTTTTTTATTTTATTTTTTGCAGCCTAAGGATGGCCTGTTTCACTTGCATTGAGAGCTCCTTTGAACACATGTTGAGTGTTCACAGCAGCAGCTTCCAAATGTGAATGCCCCACCTGGAATCAACTCCAGACCTTTTACCTGCTTAATTGATGATAAAATAACAAAGAAGTAGCATACAGATAGATAGATAGATAGATAGATAGAGATTTACTGTACATATTATACATTCCAATGTTCTGCAAATATTTTTAAAGATATATATATATATATATATATATATATATACACACACTAGGGCTGGGCGATATGGGCGATTGTGATTATTTTTTTATAAATGACTACAACACCTTAATTTTTCAATAAAAAACGTATTTAACACTACAGAATCTTAATGTACATGTTTCTAAATGTCCATTACACTCTGGGAGAATAAAAATACGAACCACATATATGTGTGTGTATATAAGTGTGTGTGTGTATATATATATATACAGTGGATATAAAAAGTCTACACACCCCTGTTAAAATGTCAGGTTTCCAGGGGCGGACTGACAAGTCGGGCACATCGGCCCTGGCCCGAGGGCCCGGCTTCTTAAAGGGGCCCCACCACTATGCATAAGCTGCATTTTTTTTTCTATTTAAATTTTTTATTTTTTAAAAAATTTGCCTTTATTATTAATTATTTTTTTTGTTGGGGGGTCCTTGGCAGCGTGTGATTGACTTGTTCTCCGTGATGACATGTCATACATGTAACATTACAAGTCCTGGACCTGCTGTGTCTCTATCGTATCATGTCTGCAGTGCACGCTGTGCGCTCAGCCTCTCTGCACTGTGATGTGAAAAAAAAGACTGGACTGACTCAGTGGACTGGAGTCTGGAGCCGTGGAGGAGCCTGCTGCCGCTTTAGATACTTACAATCGGGCTCGCTGCTCTGCAATATGTGGACCAGCCGGTAAATCCGGAATCCGGTCCACATATTATGAACACACTCTGACTCTCCCACCACCTGCCCTGGCTCTGTCTGTCTAGCGGCTGCTCAGCTCCGCCTCCACACGCCGTGCGCACAGTGACAGAATTTTAACTGCGCAAGAGGCTCAGGCGGCAGGAGCTGCAGCAGACCGTGTGTGGCCACGTTCAAGGCAGCAGGAGGCAGGACTGGAGCCAAGGGGACAGACAGGAGTCGGACACGACGACAACACTGAGATGGGTGGCGATAAGTTGAAGTCAACAAGGCAGGCAGCAGCAAGAGCAACGAACGGACGACATGACTAAGCTAGCCTGGTAAGTGAAGGGCCGGCTACTGCCGGAGAGGGGCCAGGCTGGGGCTGTACCATAATACACAAACACAATAAAACACTCTGCAGTATACTATTAATGGCAGGCCACAGGAGAGCCAGGACTCATAGCAGGATAGACAGGAGGTCAATTACTCAGCTCAGGGAGGCTTAGCCGCTGCCCGCCCAGGTCACCAAGGGGTTAACAGAAGAACTATATAAAGCCAACTAAACAGGATCAGGAACTGCATTATATGTATCTGTGCACAATATTTAATGTATGTAAGTAATATTTATAAGGAGCAGCAGTGCTGTATCAAAGATAAACAAGTTCAGACATATGGGGCACATCTGTAGCTTTTATTATTCAGTCACACTCCGTATTTGTGCCTAGGTATGTGTGTACTGCTTTGGTCTGCTAATGCTGGCACATCAGTAAAGATTATAGGAATATATGCCAAGGGGGACCAACAGATGGCACATTCTGTACTATACAGTGACTGTGGAAGGATATTGTGCACAGCATAACACTGTGTGTGACAGTGGATCACTATCACCAACTAAAACTTTTTCACAATTTGTTTTTCACTTGTATTTTTACAATTTTATAATTTTTTAAATTTTTCAATTTTTTATTATTTTTTTCCGTTTTTCCAAATTTTTTTTACACTTTTTTCTCTTCTATTTTTTGGATGTTTTGTCACTACATCTGATTATTTTTTTCTCCAATTTTGCCACTACACTTTTTTAACCAACTACAATATAAACTTATTCTTATCACCAACACACTGGGACATGCTGATTTAGGAGTGTCTATTTTGGACTTCCCTTTGCTTGGCCGGCTGGATTAATATTAGGTTAGCCATTACATTTTTACAAGAAAAAACACCACTTATTTAACCCATTGTTTTTATTATGTATGTTTGATGTTTTAAGACATTGTTTGTAACATGGATCCATGATATTGTTTTATATTTTGTTTTTTAACCTATAAGTCTTGTATTAAATATTTAACAGTTTAAGTCTATTAAGTCGTCTCTTTAGCCTGTTTGGCGCTCGCCTCTCCACTACACATACTGTGTGTGACACCAGGGGATAGACTGAGACGGGTGGTCAGTGCAGTGTGTGTCATCACGGTCCGGAATGGTCTGGAAGGATAATAACAAACAGGTTCAGGGTATTGGTTATGGTATGGGTAATAATATAATGTGATGATGCTGAGTGAGTGATTGACCAAATTTACGGTTTAATATGGAGTACTGGAGTAGTAGTGACTAGTGACTTAGTGTAGTAGTGACTAGTGACTTAGTGTAGTAGTGACTAGTGACTTAGTGAGTCAGACAAAGCGTGTGATAATTATAGACTAAGACGACTGTCGACTTCATAAGACAGGTCAGGTAGGGTACTGTACTAGTGATCATCAGATCAGATTCACTGTCCTGATAATGGGCTGCCTGTGGGCATTAAAATGAATTGGGGTAAATAATAATTCATGTTATGTTATATGGCTGGGTTATGGGCAATACAAGAGTCAGAGGACAAAAATGGATCAATTCATAGGATTGGACTAGAGTATGTATTATACTCTGATGTATATGGGCAAAACAGAGGATGAGTGACAAATAAAGTTAGTGGTAATATAAGGGCAGAGGGTAAGGAGGCCGAGTTTCTTATAAAGTAAGTATATATATATATATATATATGTGTGTGTGGGTAATATAAGGGGAGAATCAGATCATGATAGAGGGATATTAGATTTTTATAGATTATAGTATAATCTAATATCTCTTCCCTCTATCACACTCTAAGTCTGCCCTTATATTACCCACATATATATATCTTAACTCCATTACCCTCTGCCCTTATATTACCACTAACTTTATAAGACCCCATTGTCATCCTCTGTATTGCCCATACATCAGAGTATTAGTATAATATTCTACCAATCCATTATCCATAATCCATTTGATCTGACATCAGTGGTGTTTGTAGAAGAATTGAAAATGTAAGAATCTTTTAATAGATTGAAGCCCAATCTTTTTGAGCTTCTCTAGATTGCATCTTCGTGAAATTGAGTGTCAGACTACTGATAAATAAGTGGTAATTAATGTGTGCAATGAAATGTGAAAAATAAAGGTGGTGTGTGTTAAAAAAGTAAAAAGTGGTCCAAGAAAAAAATTGGGTGTAAAGGTGTACAAAAAACAACAAAATATAGATTTCAAAACCAATGTGATAAAAATTAAAAATGAGCAATAGGCATTAGGGTGGGGAGGGGCATATGGCGTGGGAGAGGCATTAGGGTGAAGGAGGGGCATACAAGATGGGAGGAGCACAATAGATGGGAAGGGCATTAGGGTGGGGGAGGGGCAGATTAGGTGGGTGGGGGGCCCTGCCACACTTTTGCCCGGGGGCCCTGATTGGTCTCAGTCCGCCCCTGCAGGTTTCTGTGATGTAAAAAAACGAGACAAAGATAAATCATTTCAGAACTTTTTCCACCTTTAATGTGACCTATAAACTGTACAACTCAATTTAAAAACCAACTGAAATCTTTTAGGTAAAGAGAAATAAAAATAAAAAAACTAAAATAATATGGTTGCATAAGTGTGAACACCCTTTTATTACTGGGGATGTAGCTGTGTTCAGAATTAAGCAATCACATTCAAAATCATGTTAAATAGGAGTCAGACAGAGCGGGAGCGAGCTGCACTGTGTCTAATGGCGCGGTCGGGCCGGGCTATGACTATACAGCTGGCCCGATGCGCTCAGTGAAAACAACAGACCCGCTCAGCAGAGTACAGAGAGCGGGTCTGTAAAACAGCGGTATTTTTACAAAATAAAAAGGCAATATTATGATTGACAAAGTTTGGCTAATATAATGTTATATAATTCTGCACTATGTGCAGAATTATATAACATTATTTTTAAGGTTTACTGTCCCTTTAAAGTGCCTCTGATTAACCCCAAATAAAGTTCAGCTGTTCTAGTAGGTCTTTCCTGATATTTTCTTAGTCGCATCCTACAGCAAAAGCCATGGTCCGCAGAGAGCTTCTAAAACATCAGAGGGATCTCATTGTTAAAAGGTATCGGTCAGGAGAAGGGTACAAAATAATATCCAAGGCATTAGATATACCATGGAACACATTGAAGACAGTCATCATCAAGTGGAGAAAATATGGTGCAACAGGGACATTACCAAGAACTCGATGTCCCTTCAAAATTGATGAGAAGAAAACTGGTCTGGGAGGCTGCCAAGAGGCCTACAGCAACATTAAAGGAGCTGCAGGAATATCTGGCAAGTACTGACTGTGTGGTACATGTGACAACAATCGCCCGTTTTCTTCATATGTCTGGACTATGGGATAGAGTGGCAAGACGGAAGCCTTTTCTTAAAAAAAACAAAACATCCAAGCCCGGCTAAATTTTGCAAAAACACATCTGAAGTTTCCCAAAAGCATGTTGCAAAAGGTGTTCTGGTCTGATGAAACCAAAGCTGAACTTTTTGGCCATAATTCCAAAAGAAATGTTTGGCGCAAAAACAACATTGCATATCACCAAAAGAACACCATACCCACAGTGAAGCATGGTGGTGTCAGCATCATGCTTTGGGGCTGTTTTTCTTCAGCTGGAACTGGGGCCTTAGTCAAGGTAGAGGGAATAAGGAACAGTTCCAAATAAAAGACAATATTGGCACAAACCTTCAGGCTTCTGCTAGAAAGCTGAACATGAAAAGGAACTTCATCTTTCAGCATGACTACGAAATACATCCAAATCAACAAAGGAATGACTTCACCAGTGGAAGAATTCAAAATCTGTGGGGTGATCTGAAGAGGGCTGTGCAGAGGAGATGCAAAGAAGAGTGAGCAAATCTTGCCAAGTCAAGATGTGCCATGCTGAAAAACTCATACCCAAAAAGACTGAGTGCTGTAATAAAATCAAAAGGTGCTTCAATAAAGTATTAGTTTAAGGGTGTTCACACTTATGCAACCATATTAGTTTATTTTTATTTTCCTTTACCTAAAAGATTTCAGTATGGAGGTGGTGAAGTAAGTTTGTGCTAAGATTTCTACGTTGATATGCGCTTCTCAGCATTTTGAAGCCCGATTCCTCTCAGAGTACAGTGAATGTCAGAGGGATGTGAAGGGAGAATCACCTATTGAATGCACGAGAGATCTATTTCATAGGTTCTCTGTTATCTGTGGTAGAGATTCATCTCCTATCTCCCTTTTCAGATCGACGATATACTCTCATATTCTATTACTTCTACTGATAACCGTTTCATTACTGGTTTGGCTATCTGCTATATGTAGATGGGTGTCTTTTGGTAAGTATGTTTTCATTACTTAAGACACTCTCAGCTATGGTTTGGCACTTTATTTAGAACTTTATATAAATACATATATATGTATTGTACTTATATTTGCCATGATTCAGGTTTTCAGTATATTTCCTTTTGCAGACTGTCAGTTTCATATCTGGGAAATGCTTTTTTTAGGAAAAATGTATTTCTTACCTTGGGTATAGTCTCTTTTTCAAATTGACTGTCTTTTAAATTCGCGGGCAGAATTAGGCTCGCAAGGGCGCAAAATGCCAAAGTTTATTGCGTCATTCTTGGTGCTAGATTTTTTTGGCGCAAAGTTATTCGTTGACGTAAATTCGTCATTTCTGGCATCTTAGTCAACGTCGAGTCCTTAACAAGGTTGCGTCATCTGTGACGCGAGTGTGTCATTTCCGAACGTTTTTGGCGCCAAAAAATATTTTTCTGTTTGTTGTGCATCATACTTGGCGCCAAATATTTTCATTATTTAAGACCCCATTCCTATATGCCTCTTGCCATTTTTCTCTATCAGAGGGCTATGCTGTTTGCATTTTTTCCCATTCTTGAAACTGCCATATAAGGAAATTGATAAGTTTGCTTTATATGTTGTTTTTTTCTCCTACATTTGAAAGATGTCTCAATCTGATCCTGTCTCAGAAATAACTGTTGGAACCCTGCTGCCTGACAACAATTCTACCAAAGCTAAGTGCATTTGTTGTAAACTTGTGGAGGTTATATCTCGTGCTGTGGTTTGTAATAGTTGTCATAATAAACTTTTACATGCAGAGAATGTATCCATCAGTAGTAGTTCATTACCTGTTGCTGTTCCCTCAACATCTAATGCACAAGATATACCTGTAAATTTAAAAGAATTAATTTCTGATTCTATTCAGAAGGCTTTGTCTGCCATCCCGCCTTCTAATAAACGTAAAAGGTCTTTTAAAACTTCTCATAAAGTTGATGAAATTTCATATAACCGGCAACATGCTGAATTATCCTTCCCTGATGGGGATCTATCTGGTTCAGAAGATCCTGCCTCAAATATTGACACTGACAAATCTTCTTATTTATTTAAAATGGAGTATATTCTTTCTTTGTTAAAAGAAGTGTTGATTACATTGGATATGGAGGAAACTAGTCCTCTTGATATTAAAACTTATAAACGTTTAAATTCTGTTTATAAACCTCCTGTGGTTATTCCAGAGGTTTTTCCAGTTCCTGATGATGCAATTTCTGATATGATTTCTAAGGAATGGACTAGGCCTGGTACTTCTTTTATTCCTTCTTCAAGGTTTAAAAAATTGTATCCTTTGCCAGCAGTTACTTTAGAGTTTTGGAAAAAGATCGCCAAAGTTGATGGGGCTATCTCTACTCTTGCTAAACGTTCTACAATTCCTACGGAAGATAGTACTTCTTTTAAAGATCCTTTAGATAGGAAACTTGAGTCTTATCTAAGGAAAGCCTATTTATATTCAGGTCATCTTCTCAGGCCTGCAGTTTCTTTGGCTGATGTTGCAGCTGCTTCAACTTTTTGGTTGGAAACTTTAGCGCAACAAGTATTGGATCATGATTTGTCTAGCATTGTTAACTTGATTCAACATGCTAATAATTTTAGTTGTGATGCCATTTTTGATATCATCAAAATTGATGTTAAATCTATGTATTTAGCTATTTTAGCTAGAAGAGCTTTGTGGCTTAAATCTTGGAATGCTGACGTGACTTTATTTAAATTCTTACCTAAGGTTGTGAATTCTAACAACATTAATAGAGAAATTGTTGTCCCTTCTTTGTGTCCTAATCCTAAGAATTATTTGGAGAGATCTTTACATTCTTTGGATGTGGTGAGAGCTCTGAAATATTATGTTGAAGCTACTAAAGATTTCAGGAAGACATCTAGTTTATTTGTTATCTTTTCTGGTTCCAGGAAAAGTCAAAAGGCTTCTGCCGTTTCTTTGGCATCGTGGTTAAAGCTTTTGATTCATCAAGCTTATTTGGAGTCGGGTAAAGCCCCGCCTCAGAGAATTACAGCTCATTCTATTTGATCAGTTTCTACTTCTTGGTCTTTTAAGAATGAAGCTTCTGTTGATCAGATTTGCAAAGCAGCAAATTGGTCTTTGCATACATTTACTAAATTCTACCATTTTGATGTGTTTGCTTCTTCGGAAGCAGTTTTTGGTTTTAAAGTTCTTCAGGCAGCTGTTT
The DNA here is from genome assembly GCF_027579735.1 of Bombina bombina. NCBI lineage: Eukaryota > Metazoa > Chordata > Amphibia > Anura > Bombinatoridae > Bombina > Bombina bombina. The sequence goes on along the minus strand of NC_069500.1, from coordinate 319,826,803 downwards.
CAGTTTGATTCTTCTGCTTATGATTTAATTTTTTCTTTTTTTTTTGAGAATAAACTTATATTTGGGTTGTGGATTCATTTATTTTATCCCTCCCTCTCTAGTGACTCTTGTGTGGAGTTCCACTTCTTGGGTATTGCTATCCCATACGTCACTAGCTCATGGACTCTTGCCAATTACATGAAAGAAAACATAATTTATGTAAGAACTTACCTGATAAATTCATTTCTTTCATAATGGCAAGAGTCCATGAGGCCCACCCCTTTTTTTATGGTGGTTATAATTTTTTTGTATAAAGCACAATTATTTCCAAATTCCTTTGTTGATGCTTTTTACTCCTTTCTTTATCACCCCACTACTTGGCTATTCATTAAACTGAATTGTGGGTGTGGTGAGGGGTGTATTTATAGGCATTTTGAGGTTTGGGAAACTTTGCCCCTCCTGGTAGGATTGTATATCCCATACGTCACTAGCTCATGGACTCTTGCCAATATGAAAGAAATTAATTTATCAGGTAAGTTCTTACATAAATTATGTTTTTCTACAGAGAATATGGGGCCCATTTATCAGGCTCCGCAAGGAGCTTGTGGGCCCGTGTTTTTGGCGAGTCTTCAGACTCGCCAGAAACAGTAGTTATGAAGCAGCGGTCACAAAGACCACCGCTCCATAACCCTGTCCTCCTGCTCTGATGAGGCGGACAGGAATCGCCGGAATTCAACCCGATCGAATACACCCCTTGGTGGCGGCCGATTGGCTGCAAGTCTGCAGGGGGCTGCGTTGCACCAGCAGCTCTTGTGAGCTACTGGTGCAATGCTGAATACGGAGAGCGTATTGCTCTCCGCATTCAGCGAGATCTTGCGGACCTGATACGCACTGACGGATCAGGTCCGCAAGACCTATGATAAATAGGCCTCTTAGTTTGTTATTATTATTTTCAATATAGGTGGCAGTTTCTATAGGAAAAAGGAGCTTTTTCAAATAACAAAATAAAGAAAAAGCATCTGTTTTCAAACAATTAAATACACTCCAGCAAGTAAAATGGACCATTGGGAACACATTAAAGGGGAGACAATTTTATAGTACAATGTGTCTCTTATTAGCTTTGTAATGGTAATCAGTTGCTACCTAGAGGGCCTTAAGACCACCTCATTTGAAAGATAGTAACCCCCTTTCATATGAGTGGTATTTGTGAGAAGGTGAATTATTTTAAAAATGAGAGTCTACATTTCTTTTACAAGATATGCCGAGTCCACGGATTTCATCCTTACTTATGGGATATCGCCTCCTGGTCAGCAGGAGGAGGCAAAGAGCTCCACAGCAGAGCTGCATAAATAGCTCCTCCCTCCCCCCCCCCCCCCCAACCCAGTCATTCTCTCTGCCTGTGTTAGTGATAGGAAGAGGTAAAATGAGGTGTTAGTTTAGATTCTTCAATCAAGAGTTTTTTATTTTTAAATGGTGCCAAAGTGTGCTATTTTATTATAGAGCAGCTTCTGGATAGCTTTTTTTAGGCTATGGGGAACTGGTAGATTTTTGTCTCCACTGCGCCTCCCTTGATTGTGCTGCCTTTCTGTGTATGGTCTTAGAGGTTGTAGCTAAGACCCTGTGGAATTGTCATGCTGTTCCTCAGCATGGAGGTAAGTGCAGTTTTTTATTCTGGGGCAGCAGCATATCTCAGAATAACTGTACTTGAACTGTTATATTGGGGACTAGAGAGTGAAAGCACTTCCCTTTAACAGATGGTGTAATATCCAGACATTCTGGCATTTTAATAGCCTAGAAGCGCTGGGATACATAGTGAAAACCGACAGTTTATTTATCCAGACACTCTGGCATTATACCATTTAGCCTAGAAGCGCTGGGAAATATTGTGTGGGTATGCACTATAACGGGCATTACTTTATTACAGTGGCTGACGCTGGGGACAGTTCCGGAGGGGACATGTTTTTACTAAAAGCTCCGGTACATGGCGTTTTTTTCATGTGTGGACTGTTTTGGTTGTTTTCGCCCATGAAGGGCGGGCCTTAGGGTTTCGCTCGCTTTGCAGCGCAGTTACTATTTGAGTTCCGGTGGGCAACATCTCTTCTCGGCTCCAAAGTCCGCTTGTGGTGATATTTTACAAGGGACTTTAGGTGCGCCGTGCTTGCGGAGTTAAGATTGAGCGTGGAGGAAGGTAGGAGCTGCGGCGAGGTGACTGAGTGATTTTTCAAAGTATTCCAGTGAAATTTTGCTCTCTGCCTTATTTATTAAACAGATAGCTTTTCTTAAAGATACAGTATTCCGCAAATATTTTATTATTAGACTGATTTTCACAAATAATATGTAATCAGTGAATTGGACCAAGCTTGCTTTTTATTTAGGTTATCATGGATGACCTTGAACAAAGTACATGTCCTAAGTGTTTAGATGTCATTGTGGAACCCCCTGTTACGCTTTGTCCCCCATGTATTGAGAGGGCTTTACAGTGTAAAGAGCAAATTTTCTTTAATAAAGATATGTCTAATGAATGTCCTCAGACTGATGAAATTCAGGGTATGCCGCATATTTCTCCCCAAGCGTCACAGCCTTTAATGCCCGTGCAAGTTACGCCATGTTCTTCAACGGTGTCTGCGTCATTTACTCTGCAGGATATGGCTGCAGTCATGTCATCCACTCTCTCAGAAGTTTTGTCTAAATTACCAGTGTTGCAAGGCAAACGTAGTAGAAGAGAGACCCAGGTGGTCCATGCGACTTCTGGTTCTTTAATGGCGATCTCCGATGTACCTTCCCAGGGCTTTGAAGCGGGGGGGTAGGGAGGTTCTGTCTGATGGAGAACTGTCTGACTCAGGCAGTGCTTTACCTCAGACAGATACGGACGTGATGTCCTTCAGATTTAAGCTTGAACACCTCCGCATGTTACTATGGGAGGTTTTGCTGACTCTGGACGACTGTGACTCTATTGTGGTTCCTCCAGAGAAATTGTGTAAGATTCAGGATAGAATTAAGGCCCTTAAACTGGCTAATTCTTTTATTACGGATGCCGCCTTTCAGATCACCAAATTGGCGGCCAAGAATTCAGGATTTTCCATATTAGCAAGAAGAGCCTTATGGTTAAAATCTTGGTCTGCGGATGTGTCCTCGAAATCTAAGCTCTTGGCTATTCCTTACAAGGGAAAGACCCTGTTCAGGCCTGACTTGAAGGAGATCATTTCTGACATCACGGGAGGTAAGGGTCATCTGCTCCCGCAAGACAAAACATCTAAGCAAAGGGAACGACAGAGTAATTTTCATTCCTTTCGTAATTTCAAGGGAATCCCCCCCCTTCTTCTTCCTCTAAACAGGAAGGAAATTATTCTCAAGCCAAGCCCACCTGGAGACCCAACCAGGCTTGGAACAAGAGTAAACAACCCAAGAAGCCCTCTGCTGCTCCCAAGACAGCATGAAGGGATGGCCCCCGATCCGGGACCGGATCTAGTAGGGGGCAGACTTTCTCTCTTTGTCCAGGCTTGGATAAGAGACGTTCAGGATCCATGGACATTAGAAATTGTGTCTCAAGGGTATCAGTTGGAGTTCAAAAATACCTTCCCAAGGGGTAGGTTTCTTCTTTCACGATTGTCTGTAGACCGGATAAAAAGAGAGGCGTTCTTACGTTGTGTAGAAGACCTCTCCACTATGGGAGTAATTTGTCCCGTTGCAATACAGGAACAGGGGCAGGGGTTTTACTCAAATCTTTTCGTGGTTCACAAAAAAGAAGGAACGTTCCGGCCCATTTTAGATCTCAAGAGTCTAAACAAGTTTCTCAGAGTTCCATCCTTCAAGATGGAGACTATTCGGATAATTCTTCCATTGATCCAGGAGGGTCAATATATGACTACCGTGGACTTAAAGGATGCATATCTTCATATTCCTATCCACAGAGATCATCACCAGTTCCTGAGGTTTGCCTTTCTAGACAAACATTTTCAGTTTGTGGCTCTTCCTTTCAGGCTGGCCACGGCACCCAGGATCTTCACGAAGGTTCTAGGGTCTCTGCTGGCGGTTCTCAGACCGCGGGGCATTGCAGTGGCGCCTTATCGGGACGACATTCTGATCCAGGCATCGTCTTATCAGCTGACAAAGTCTCATACCGACATTGTTCTATCCTTTCTAAGGACTCACGGGTGGAAGGTGAATCTAGAAAAGAGTTCACTAATGCCACAGACAAGGGTTCATTTCCTGGGAACTCTAATAGACTCTGTATCCATGAAAATCTTTTTGACGGAAGTCAGAAAGCTAAAGATTCTGAATACATGCCGATCCCTTCAGTCCAATCCTCGGCCATCAGTGGCTCAGTGCATGGAGGTAAATGGATTGATGGTGGCGGCAATGGACATCATTCCGTTTGCTCGTTTTCATCTCAGACCTCTACAACTGAGCATGCTCAGACAGTGGAATGGAGATTATGCAAATTTGTCTCCTCAGATAGATCTGGATCAGGAGACAAGGGACTCTCTTCTTTGGTGGTTGTCGCCGGATCATCTGTCCCAAGGGACGTGCTTCCACAGACCCTCATGGGTGATAGTGACAACGGACACCAGTCTACTAGGATGGGGTGCAGTCTGGAATTCCCTGAAGGCTCCGGATGTGTGGACCCCTTGCAGATATCACAGAATTGCTCCCTTCTTTAACCTTCCCCCATAACACTGCTCTTATCTTTGAGTGTGGGAAGAGGGGGGTCTAAAAGAATTACTTTTGCTGAGCCCTATGTACTCTAGGCAGCTTTTAAATGTTTAGAGGGTACTGTCCAAATGCATTACATATTTGGGGTTATTTAGGGGCCTTGTGGATTTTGTGGCTTCCCTTACATCTGAAAATCTAGTCATATTGGTTACATGCATGCAACGCTGGCCTGGCTCTCTCTGCTATCTTACTACATACTCTTTATGTAGTCATTTAAATATTTGCAGTGCAGCAGCACTTTTTTGTGTTAGAGTGTGTCTGTATATGTGTATTAGTATCTGTGACTGTGTGTTAGTGTGTGTGTCTGTATATAAGTATTAGTGGTGTCTGTGACTGTGTAATTGTGTGTGTGTGTGTGTCTGTATATGTGTATTAGTGTCTGTGACTGTGTTTGTGTGTGTATATATGTGTATTAGTGTCTGTGACTGTGTGTTAGTGTGTGTCTGTATATGTGTATTAGTGTCTGTGTCTGTATATATGTATTAGTGGTGTCTGTGACTGTGTAATTGTGTATGTGTGTCTGTATATGTGTATTAGTGTCTGTGAATGTATGTAAGTGTGTGTGTCTGTATATGTATATTAGTTTCTGTGACTGTGTTTAAGTGTGTGTGTATATGTGTATTAGTGTCTGTGACTGTGTGTTAGTGTGTGTCTGTACATGTGTATTAGTGTATATGTCTGTGCGTTAGTGTGTGTATGTGTGTGTATTGTCTGTGACTGTGTGTGTATTGTCTGTGACTATGTTAGTGTGTGTGTGTTAGTGTCTGTGTGTTAGTGTCTGTGTTAGTGTGTGTATGTGTATTAGTGTCAGTGACTGTGTTAGTGTTTGTGTCTGTATATATGTATTAGTGGTGTCTGACAGTGTAAGTGTGTGTGTCTATATATGTGTATTAGTGTATGTGACTGTGTGTTAGTGTGTGTCTGTACATGTGTATGTGACTGTGTGTTAGTGTGTGTATGTGTGTGTATTGTCTGTGACTGTGTGTGTGGGTGTATTGTCTGTGACTGTGTTAGTGTGTGTATATGTGTATTAGTGTCTGTGACTGTGTGTTAGTGATTTGCCATGCAGCACTACCACTGTTTGATTTGCTATGCAGCACTACTACTGTTTGCTTTGAATTTAGCCACCAATCAGCAAGCGCTACCCAGGATCTGAACCAAAAATAGGCTGGCTCCTAAGCTTACATTCCTGCTTTTCAAATACAGATACCAAGAGAACAAAAAAAATTGATAAAAGGAGTTAATTAGAAAGTTGATTAAAATGTCATGCTAGATCTGAATCATGATATAAAAATGTGGGCTACATATCCCTTTAACTAGCAATGGGATGGGATGTAATCGGGGAGGGGGCGGAAAAATGTATCCTTGCCTTTGTGACCAAAAATCCTAGCACCGGCCCTGGCTGTACATACATTAGGTTGCTGACATTTTTATAGCAATAACCTACCAATGATAGAGATGTGGAAAGAGGGGGCCTCCCTTCTTTCCAAAACTGAGTTATGTGCTCCGCTGTTTGCTTATTGTTGTCAACTTTGTGAAATGCTATGGCAAAGAAGAATGTTCTCCATGTCTAAGTTAATTTCTTTTTCAGTACATATTATTTAGGTTTATATCTTGATATTGGTTATACTATTATCTAAACTAAATGTTGTTGTGAAATTTGTCACTGGTTTTCTTTTAGTATGAAATTAAATATAAAATAGTATTAAAACAAAAGAAGACAGATGCGCCACATGGCCCAATATTGTTTGGGAAATGACAACAAATGTAATATGTGTCAGATACACTCACATGTGATAAAGCACTTGAAGTAGTGCTAACAGAGCAGTCTGGGGTCAATAACAGTCACCCAGAAGACCGGCCTCTCAGGATGTAGGATATCTGTAGATGGTAACAGAAAAACACAGGGTGCCTATATGGCCTAGTACTGTTTGGCTCTTGTGAGAGAAAATAGAATGTTTGTAATACACTCACATTTGTTGAAGCATCCCCTGTGATGCTATGGAAGCAGGCTGGGATCAATTTGGTCACCCAACAGACTTACTCAATGGTGATCAGGAACCTCCAGACGTCCAACGATGAGACAAAGTATTACCAATGTGGTATTGCAAAGAATTAAGTAGTGGTAGCAAGTGGTAAAACTAACAAACTTACTTTATTTAAAAATGATAATAAAAACAAGCAACGCGTTTCTCAGCCTGATGAGACAGCCCTATGTGGCTGAGAAACGCGTTGCTTGTTTTTATTATCATTTTTAGAATTATTTTATCCTTTTTTATTATATTATTTTATATTTTTATGTTATTTATATTATCTGATCCTGTTTATTTATAGAGACTATTATTATTATTTGCTGGCATATAGACCCTTTGATATATGACTCGGTAATTACACATATTCATAACACTTGTGTGCTTGTTGTGTATATATACAAGTCACTATTTGTGACACTTTAGTTACTCACTTTTTGATTCTAACTTGTAACCAACTTGTTTTATTTAATAGATCAGTACACCACATTGTATATATTGGATTGGTGTATCTTCTTGGAATACACTGATATCATCTACCATTTCAGTACGGGCGCCCCTATATATTTTTGTATAAAATAGTATTATTTTGCATTAATATTTGAATTTTCCAATTGTTTGCATTACATTTGTACGTTTCCTTGTATGAATATTTTAGTAAGTTATTTTACATTCCCCAGGACGCAGGCTGAGATGGCGCACACCTGTCGGGGAACTATAAACCTGTCAACAGCTCATATTGATACAGAGGATTCCTGCAACATTGTTATTTCCAACGGAGGCAGAACATATCATCTCAAGGCAAGCTGCGAGGTAGAAAGGCAAAAATGGGTCACTGCTCTGGAGTTGGCGAAAGCCAAAGCTATCCGTATGATGAACAACCAATCAGGTAGAGTGCTTCACAGAGCGCCGGAGGAGGTCACAGATCATATCCTTTGTGAGAAATATCCCAGAAAACAAAGATATTATTGTAATAGCCAGAGATGTTTGGTCACATTTTTACAAAATGTCTACATCATATGTATTAAAGGGACATAATACTCATATGCTAAATCACTTGAAACTGATGCACTATAACTGTAAAAAACTGACAGGAAAATATCACCTGAGCATCTCTATGTGAAAAAGGAAGATATTTTACCTCACAATCTCCTCAGCTCAGCAGAGTAAGTTTTGTGTAAAAAGTTATACTCAGCTACTCCCAGCTGCAGGTAAAAAATATTAAAAAATGAAGAAATGAACAGCAGCCAATCAGCATCAGCAGTGCTGAGGTCATGAACTCTTACTGTGATCTCTTGAGATTTGACTTAACTCTCATGAGATTTCATAGTAAGCTTCCTTTACCTGATTGGTGAAATAATATGAGAGTTCAAGATGCTCATCCTTTCAGTTGTCCCGGGACAGACACACTAATATGCTGCTTAGAAATCCTTTACAATGGGAGGTGGCTACTGAGGAACTTTTGAGGTAAAATTTCTTTCTTTTTTACATAGAGATGTTCAGGTGATATTTTCTAGTCAGCTTTTTACAGCTATGCTGCATCACTTTCAAGTGTTTAAACATTTGGGTATTATGGTCCTTTAAAGAAAACCTATGGAATGTGAAGGTGTTTTCTTTGATACATTTGTTGTAGTGTGTTTGCCTCATAATTGCAAATAAAACATAAAGTACAGTATTTGTTCTCTGCCAGATGTGTGTAGATCAGATAAATAGTCAGTCTATTTTCTGTGTTGTGGCTAAGAGTCTTACTTTATAACAATGTAGTTACCTTATGTACAGTATTACACACACACACACACACACACACATATCATTCTTGTAATATTATTATTATCATATACTGTGTGTTGTGTGTGGCATAATAAAACATTACCATAGTCTGTTTTCAGTTTATTGATTGTATTTTTACTTTGGAAATTATCCAGTCTTCCAGGAAAACTGTTCTCACAAAATAACAATGACATGATATAGCAAACTAACAGCTCTAACACTAATGTGATTTTTTTGATTTTGCTGCATCTTGCACACATATCCCTTATTTGTGAAAGTTGCAAAAGAATCTCAGATAAGCCCCAGGAAATTCACATCTTCATAGCCACAAAGCAAAATCTGTAACTTGTGGATTTCTTCAATTTAAAGCAATTGTCTAGAGCAGTGGTTCTCAACCAAAGTGATCTCAAGGCCCGGTAAATTTTAGCTAGACATGTCCAGGGCCCGGTAGTTATAGTTTATTTATATATATATATATATATATATATATAAGCAGCAGGGGTGGGCTGATCAGCCAGGCAAATAGGACCTGGGCCGAGGGACCAGCAAGTAGGGGGGCCCACAAATGGCATCTCCACGGATCCTGGTGCATTCCTTAAGCTGGAGTTTTCAGTTGCCCTATCAGTAACTAAGCAAATAAGTGTGGGTTTAGTGGGGGCCCTGGCGGGGGGTCTGTCGCTGTGAGGGCCATGGAGTGTGGGGTCTGGCCCTGGAGGTTGGGTGCCCTTTCTATGGACCTTAATGTTGGGGGTCCTAGCTCTGGAGGTTGAGGGGCCTGTTGGGGGCAGAGCAGGGAGGCTACCGTGTTCATTTGCATAAAATTTAATACATTTCGATCAGTGTGAGACAGTGTTCCTGGGGCCTTGATTGGTCTCAGTCTGCCCCTTGTGTGCAGTGGGAGCATGACAGGTCGGGGCCCACCAGCAGGGCTATCACGGCCCGGCTGTTGAGAAACCAGGGTCTAGAGCATAAATTTAAAGAAACTACAGAATTTGCTTCTTAGACTCTCTAGGGAGTGTTGGGACAAGCACATTATTGCACAAAACAAGAGGTGTTTAAAGTCCCTTTTAAATACTAAAGTGTGAAACTTAGGACAGCTAAAATGTTACCAGAAATGTCCAGCTATTTCTATGGTGCCAGAAGTGATGTCAATAGAAAGTATACAATATTATCATACTGTATTTATAGTGATCAAACATTCCCGACCTTTAACTTCATTTTAAAACTGAATCCCTGAAACATTATTTCTCTTGTAGAACAGATTAGTCAAAAATAACAGTCAATGACTGACATATTGTGCTTCTATAGATAGCTCTTCATAGTGACATTTAAATACAAACAAAATAAATTCTAGATATAATAGAGCACATATTTTTTTGTGTGACACAGTTAACACTTTTAACTGATTTTGAAATCATCAAATGCAGATTTGTGCACATATGATCCCAAGGGACTGGTTACTCACTGGCTGATAAAGTAATTACTCTCAGATCTGTTAGTAAACAATGACATATTCCATTTGGGAATTAAACACATATATAAAATCCATCTTAGGAACTGCAATCCTGGATACAGATGGTCAGCTAATCAGGTGAACAGTTACACAACTCCTGCAATTGCCAGCTATTGTCTGCTTGACATTTGCATCTCTCCTGAACAGAATGTGTTTAACATCTTTTGTGGGGTTAAACACATAGTTGTTGGTAATGCAGAGATTGCATGGGACCTGAATGTTTCTTTTTAATGCTCTGTGATTTAAATCATTAAAGCTTTGCACAATTCATTGCTGCTTGCAGGAGATTGTGGTAGATGGAATTATGCGTCTAGATGCAAAATGGCTCTTAAATCATAAACCTAAATATATAAATTTTCTTCTTAAATTCCTTTACTGTATTTGCTCATACAATGGGGCCAATTTATCATTGATCTGTCCGACATGATCCGCAAAGCTTGTCCGACAGACATCGATGAATCCCGATAGCATACGCTGTTGGCATTAATTATTGCTCAAGCAGTTCTTGTGAACTGCTTGTGCAATGCTGCCCCCTGCAGATTCTGAGGGTGTCAATCAGCCCAATCGTATAGGCTCGGGCGGATTGATGTCCGCAGCCTAAGAGCAGGCGGACTAGTTATGGAGCAGCGGTCTTAAGACCGCTGCTTCATAACAGCTGTTTCTGGCGAGCCTGAAGGCTCCATTCGGAGCTTGATAATTTGGCCCCAATGTCTCCCCAATAGCATATTGGTTGTTGTTTTTTAATAAATTTACAAAAACAGACCAAAATAATGAGAGTACAGGTTTGATTTAATTATACTTTGCAATAAATTCACATTTTTCTTTTTTGTATGAGTCTTTTACTATTAAGTAACTTGTGTAACATAAACATTAGAAAACCTGAGAACTTAATATTTTTATAATGGATAATCGTTAAACTAATACAATACATACTAAGAATTTCTAGATGTTCTGACAACTGTCAAAGAAATCATTGTTGAAGAAGTGAGCATTCTTTTGACAGTAAATATTACCCTTTGTTTTCACCAGTTTAAAAAGAATTAGGAAACCCCAAAATTTAATTTCATAGTTTGTATGGAACATACAGTTTCAAACAACTTTCCAATTTACTTCTATTATCACATTTTTTCATTTTTATTTTTTCATTCCCTTGTTATCCATTGCTGAAGGAACAGCATTGCACTACTGAAAACTAGCAGAACACATCTAGTCAGCCAATCAGAAGAGAAATGTGTGTAGGCACCAATAGGCTTATAGGCGCATTTTTTTCAACAAAGGATACCAGGAGAACAAAGCAAATTTGAATCACGCAAGTTTAATTTTGACTTTCCTATCCCTTTAAGTGATCGTTGGGCTAAAGGGCTTGTGAAATTGTGATTAAACCTGAGTAAATAATCAATGTAACATAGGGAGTGTTTAGAAAGTGTTATATAAACACAGAATGAAACTTTAATCCTTGAGTGTATTGGTGCTACATTCTTTTTTGATGTTTATCCAACATTTAATCAGAATAAGCTGGTGACAGGTGGCTGCCCATATATACCTCTTGTCGTAGACTCACCCAGTGTGTTCAGTTAACTTCCTGTAGTGCATTTCTGCTGCAAATTTGATAATAGATGTAAATCTGAGAGTTGTTTAAAATTGTATGCTCTACCAGAATCCTGAAATAAAAATATGGGGTTTCATGTCCCCTTAAAGGGACATAAAACCCCAAATCTTTCTTTAATGATTCAGATAGAGAATACAATTTTAAACAACTTTCTAATTTTCTTCTATTATCTAATTTGTTTTATTCTCTTGGTATCATTTGTTGAAGGAGCAGCAATGCACTACTGGTTTCTAACTGAACACATGGGTGAGCCAATGAAAATCTGTATTTAAATGCAGTGAGCAATCAGCAGCTAGAACCTAGGCTCTTGCTGCTCATGAGCTTGTCTAGATAAACCTTTCACCAAAGGATAGCAAGAGAAGGAAGCAAATTAAATAATAGAAGTAAATTAGAAAGTTGTTTAAAATTTTATTGTGTATCTGAATCATGAAAGAGCAATTTTGGGTTTCATGTCCCTTTAAGCATAGAAAACCTTTGCTACTCACACTGCATTGTAGAAAAAATATAGTGATCTATAGAGATGGGCCATATTTTACTGTACTATGCAGCACATATTGCAAATGGAAAATAAATCCGGAACCTATTTTGTTAACTCTATATAAATTAAATTGTTTTACTTAAAGGGACAGTCTACACCAGAATTGTTATTGTTTTAAAAAATAGATAATCCCTTTATTACCCATTCCTTAGTTTTGCATAACCAACACAGTTATATTAATAAACTTTTCTCCAACATAGGTGTGTCCGGTCCACGGCGTCATCCTTACTTGTGGGATATTCTCTTCCCCAACAGGAAATGGCAAAGAGCCCAGCAAAGCTGGTCACATGATCCCTCCTAGGCTCCGCCTACCCCAGTCATTCTCTTTGCCGTTGTACAGGCAACATCTCCACGGAGATGGCTTAGAGTTTTTTAGTGTTTAACTGTAGTTTTTATTATTCAATCAAGAGTTTGTTATTTTGAAATAGTGCTGGTATGTACTATTTACTCAGAAACAGAAAAGAGATGAAGATTTCTGTTTGTATGAGGAAAATGATTTTAGCAACCGTCACTAAAATCCATGGCTGTTCCACACAGGACTGTTGAGAGCAATTAACTTCAGTTGGGGGAACAGTGAGCAGTCTCTTGCTGCTTGAGGTATGACACATTCTAACAAGACGATGTAATGCTGGAAGCTGTCATTTTCCCTCTGGGATCCGGTAAGCCATGTTTATTACGATTGTAAATAAGGGCTTCAAAAAGGGCTTATTAAGACTGTAGACTTTTTTTGGGCTAAATCGATTGATTATTAACACATATTTAGCCTTGAGGAATCATTTTATCTGGGTATTTTGATATAATAATATCGGCAGGCACTGTTTTAGACTCCTTATTCTTTAGGGGCTTTCCCAAAGCATAGGCAGAGCCTCATTTTCGCGCCGGTGTTGCGCACTTGTTTTTGAGAGGCATGGCATGCAGTCGCATGTGAGAGGAGCTCTGATACTTAGAAAAGACTTTCTGAAGGCGTCATTTGGTATCGTATTCCCCTTGGGGCTTGGTTGGGTCTCAGCAAAGCAGATACCAGGGACTGTAAAGGGGTTAAAGTTCAAAACGGCTCCGGTTCCGTTATTTTAAGGGTTAAAGCTTCCAAATTTGGTGTGCAATACTTTTAAGGCTTTAAGACACTGTGGTGAAAATTTGGTGAATTTTGAACAATTCCTTCATGTTTTTTCGCATTTGCAGTAATAAAGTGTGTTCAGTTTAAAATTTAAAGTGACAGTAACGGTTTTATTTTAAAACGTTTTTTGTACTTGTTATCAAGTTTATGCCTGTTTAACATGTCTGAACTACCAGATAGACTGTGTTCTGAATGTGGGGAAGCCAGAATTCCTATTCATTTAAATAAATGTGATTTATGTGACAATGACAATGATGCCCAAGATGATTCCTCAAGTGAGGGGAGTAAGCATGGTACTGCATCATTCCCTCCTTCGACTACACGAGTCTTGCCCACTCAGGAGGCCCCTAGTACATCTAGCGCGCCAATACTCCTTACTATGCAACAATTAACGGCTGTAATGGATAATTCTGTCAAAAACATTTTAGCCAAAATGAACACTTATCAGCGTAAGCGCGACTGCTCTGTTTTAGATACTGAAGAGCATGACGACGCTGATATTAATATTTCTGAAGGGCCCCTAACTCAGTCTGATGGGGCCAGGGAGGTTTTGTCTGAGGGAGAAATTACTGATTCAGGGAACATTTCTCAACAAGCTGAACCTGATGTGATTGCATTTAAATTTAAGTTGGAACATCTCCGCATTCTGCTTAAGGAGGTATTATCCACTCTGGATGATTGTGACAAGTTGGTCATCCCAGAGAAACTATGTAAAATGGACAAGTTCCTAGAGGTGCCGGGGCTCCCAGAAGCTTTTCCTATACCCAAGCGGGTGGCGGACATTGTTAATAAAGAATGGGAAAGGCCCGGTATTCCTTTCGTCCCTCCCCCCATATTTAAAAAATTGTTTCCTATGGTCGACCCCAGAAAGGACTTATGGCAGACAGTCCCCAAGGTCGAGGGAGCGGTTTCCACTTTAAACAAACGCACCACTATACCCATAGAGGATAGTTGTGCTTTCAAAGATCCTATGGATAAAAAATTAGAAGGTTTGCTTAAAAAGATGTTTGTTCAGCAGGGTTACCTTCTACAACCAATTTCATGCATTGTCCCTGTCGCTACAGCCGCATGTTTCTGGTTCGATGAGCTGATAAAGGCGGTCGACAGTGATTCTCCTCCTTATGAGGAGATTATGGACAGAATCAATGCTCTCAAATTGGCTAATTCTTTCACCCTAGACGCCACTTTGCAATTGGCTAGGTTAGCGGCTAAGAATTCTGGGTTTGCTATTGTGGCGCGCAGAGCGCTTTGGTTGAAATCTTGGTCGGCTGATGCGTCTTCCAAGAACAAGCTACTTAACATTCCTTTCAAGGGGAAAACGCTGTTTGGCCCTGACTTGAAAGAGATTATCTCGGATATCACTGGGGGTAAGGGCCACGCCCTTCCTCAGGATCGGCCTTTCAAGGCAAAAAATAAACCTAATTTTCGTCCCTTTCGTAGAAACGGACCAGCCCAAAGTGCTACGTCCTCTAAGCAAGAGGGTAATACTTCTCAAGCCAAGCCAGCTTGGAGACCAATGCAAGGCTGGAACAAGGGAAAGCAGGCCAAGAAACCTGCCACTGCTACCAAGACAGCATGAAATGTTGGCCCCCGATCCGGGACCGGATCTGGTGGGGGGCAGACTCTCTCTCTTCGCTCAGGCTTAGGCAAGAGATGTTCTGGATCCTTGGGCGCTAGAAATAGTCTCCCAAGGTTATCTTCTGGAATTCAAGGGACTTCCCCCAAGGGGGAGGTTCCACAGGTCTCAGTTGTCTTCAGACCACATAAAAAGACAGGCATTCTTACATTGTGTAGAAGACCTGTTAAAAATGGGAGTGATTCATCCCGTTCCATTAAGAGAACAAGGGATGGGGTTCTACTCCAATCTGTTTATAGTTCCCAAAAAAGAGGGAACGTTCAGACCAATCTTAGATCTCAAGATCTTAAACAAGTTTCTCAAGGTTCCATCGTTCAAGATGGAAACCATTCGAACTATTCTTCCTTCCATCCAGGAAGGTCAATTCATGACCACGGTGGATTTAAAGGATGCGTATCTACATATTCCTATCCACAAGGAACATCATCGGTTCCTGAGGTTCGCATTCCTGGACAAACATTACCAGTTCGTGGCGCTTTCCTTTCGGATTAGCCACTGCTCCAAGGATTTTCACAAAGGTACTAGGGTCCCTTCTAGCTGTGCTAAGACCAAGGGGCATTGCTGTAGTACCTTACTTGGACGACATTCTGATTCAAGCGTCGTCCCTTCCTCAAGCAAAGGCTCACACGGACATTGTCCTGGCCTTTCTCAGATCTCACGGATGGAAAGTGAACGTGGAAAAGAGTTCTCTATCTCCGTCAACAAGGGTTCCCTTCTTGGGAACAATAATAGACTCCTTAGAAATGAGGATTTTTCTGACAGAGGCCAGAAAAACAAAACTTCTAGACTCTTGTCGGATACTTCATTCCGTTCCTCTTCCTTCCATAGCTCAGTGCATGGAAGTGATCGGGTTGATGGTAGCGGCAATGGACATAGTTCCTTTTGCACGCATTCATCTAAGACCATTACAACTGTGCATGCTTGCTTCTTCTGAGGCTATTTTTGGGAGAAAGGTTTTGCAAGCCGTGGTGCCTTCCATTTAGGTGACCTGATTTGCTCCCTCCCTTCATCCGTGTCCTAAAGCTTTGGTATTGGTTCCCACAAGTAAGGATGACGCCGTGGACCGGACACACCTATGTTGGAGAAAACAGAATTTATGTTTACCTGATAAATTACTTTCTCCAACGGTGTGTCCGGTCCACGGCCCGCCCTGGTTTTTTTAATCAGGTCTGATAATTTATCTTCTTTAACTACAGTCACCACGGTACCATATGGTTTCTCCTATGCAAATATTCCTCCTTAACGTCGGTCGAATGACTGGGGTAGGCGGAGCCTAGGAGGGATCATGTGACCAGCTTTGCTGGGCTCTTTGCCATTTCCTGTTGGGGAAGAGAATATCCCACAAGTAAGGATGACGCCGTGGACCGGACACACCGTTGGAGAAAGTAATTTATCAGGTAAACATAAATTCTGTTTTTTACCTCTGTGATTTACCTTGTAACTAAGCCTCTGCAAACTGCCCCCTTATTTCAGTTCTTTTGACAGATTTGCAGTTTAGCCAATTAGTGCTGACTCCTAGGTAACTCCATGTGCGTGAGCACAATGTTATCTATAAAAAACACATGAACTAACATCCTCTAGTGGTGAAAAACTGTCAAAATGCTTTCAGATAAGGCGGCCTTCAAGGTCTAAGAAATTAGCATATGAACCTCCTAGGTTTAGCTTTCAACTAAGAATACCAAGAGAACAAAGCAAAATTGATGATAAAAGTAAATTGGAAAGTTGTTTAAAATTGCATGTCCTATCTGAATCATGAAAGTCTATTTTGGACTAGACTTTTCCTTTAACAAAAGTATGCAAGGCAGATAGGATAGTATTGTATCATCTGACCTTTAATTGTGCTGTTTCATGTAGATATCACACTGCCTTTTTACTTTTCTACCCTATGGTGTGTAGTGGCACAATGTGCAGCATACATTACTTGGCACACGTTTACACTTAGTTGCAGAATTGTAAGAATCACCTAAACTGTCAGTTTTAATAATTACAAACTTTTAGTAGTGGAGACAGATATGTATGCCAAGAAAGAAGTCCATTTTTTATGCGCCCAGAGACATTCAGCAAACATTCTTTGTTGCAATATTAGAAAAAAAATATTAATTAATTTAAACTTTTATATCCATTTAAACAAGGTGACAGGCTTTTAAAACATAGAGAATACTAAGTTACTGTTGGAGAACTTTACTTTTGTGGATATTAGAACATTATTTCTTCAATGTTTAAACAACTAATATCATTTTGAAAATACTTTTACATCATTATATCTGGAATTTATCTAGTGTTTAATGTCCCTTTAGTATTCATACTGCCCTAGGCTCATTCTGATATGATTAATCTATTAATTTTCATACTCTTTCCTCTTTTCTGGCTCAGTATGTCCTTGCAGGTCCATTTCACAGCAAAAACCTGTGGTGACCACAACAAACAGATGTCCATGTGGAGTTATTATTATCGGTTATTTGTAGAGCTCCAACAGATTCCGTAGCGCTAGTTGAGAGATTTATTTTTATATTCAGAGTGATTAGTTACTTCCAGTTGACTAGTTACTGCATCACTTTAATGCTCCTAGTGACTATTACTGCATCACTTTAATGCTCCTAGTGACTATTACTGCATCACTTTAATGCTCCTAGTGACTATTACTGCATCACTTTAATGCTCCTAGTGACTATTACTGCATCACTTTAATGCTCCTAGTGACTATTACTGCATCACTTTAATGCTCCTAGTGACTGTTACTGCATCACTTTAATGCTCCTAGTGACTATTACTGCATCACTTTAATGCTTCTAGTGACTATTACTGGATCACTTTAATGCTCCTAGTGACTATTACTGCATCACTTTAATGCTCCTAGTGGCTATTACTGAATCACTTAAATGCTCCTAGTGACTATTACTGGATCACTTTAATGCTTCTAATGACTATTACTGGATCACTTAAATGCTCCTAGTGACTATTACTGCATCGTTTAAATGCTCCTAGTGACTATTACTGGATCACTTAAATGCTCCTAGTGACTATTACTGGATCACTTAAATGCTCCTAGTGACTATTACTGGATCCCTTACATGCTCCTAGTGACTATTACTGGGTCACGTTAATGATTCTAGTGTCTAGTTACTGCATCACTGTAATGCTCATAGTGACTAGTTACTGGATCACTTAAATGTTCTTAGTGACTCTTACTGGATCACTTAAATGCTTCAAATGACTATTACTGGATCACTTAAATGCTCCTAGTGACTCTTACTGGATCAGTTAAATGCTCCTAGTGAGTATTACTGCATCATTTAAATGCTCCTAGTGATTATTACTGGATCACTTAAATGCTCCTAGTGACTATTACTGGATCACTTAAATGTTCTTAGTGACTCATACTGAATCACTTAAATGTTCTTAGTGACTCTTACTGGATCACTTAAATGCTCCTAGTGACTATTACTGGATTACTTTAATGCTTCTAATGACTTTTACTGGATCACTTACATGCTCCTAGTGACTATTACTGGATCACTTTAATGCTTCTAGTGTCTAGTTACTGCATCACTGTAATGCTCCTAGTGACTATTACTGGATCACTTAAATGCTCCTAGTGACTATTACTGGATCACTTAAATGTTCTTAGTGACTCTTACTGGATCACTTAAATGCTCCTAGTGACTATTACTGCATCGTTTAAATGCTCCTAGTGATTATTACTGGATCACTTAAATGCTCCTAGTGACTATTACTGGATCACTTAAATGCTCCTAGTGACTATTACTGGATCACTTTAATGCTTCTAGTGTCTAGTTACTGCATCACTGTAATGCTCCTAGTGACTATTACTGGATCACTTAAATGTTCTTAGTGACTCTTACTGGATCACTTAAATGCTCCTAGTGACTATTACTGCATCGTTTAAATGCTCCTAGTGATTATTACTGGATCACTTAAATGCTCCTAGTGACTATTACTGGATCACTTAAATGCTCCTAGTGACTATTACTGGATCACTTTAATGCTTCTAGTGTCTAGTTACTGCATCACTGTAATGCTCCTAGTGACTATTACTGGATCACTTAAATGCTCCTAGTGACTATTACTAGATCACTTAAATGTTCTTAGTGACTTTTACTGGATCACTTAAATGCTCCTAGTGACTATTACTGGATCACTTTAATGCTTCTAATGACTATTAAACATAAAAAAGACAGATGCGCCACATGGCCCAATATTGTATGTTCAGCGGGGTAGATATATTCTAGTGGTGTCAATATTAACTCACAATCTAGGGAGCACTTCAGTTAGTGCAGCAGGAGCAGTCTGGGATCAATCACAGTCACCCAGCAGACCGACCTCTAGGGCAAAATAGTATGGTTCTGTAGTGGAGATACAAGCAAAAACAAAAGTGCCTATATGGCCTAGTACTGTTTGAACCAGAGGATGGTGTTCTGTATATTTGAAAATATACTCACAATTTGTATAGCATCTTCATTGATGCTAGTCAGGCAGGAAGGGATCAATGCAGTCACCCAACAGACTATGGCAGGTTTTCACAGCAGGCAGAGCCGCAGAGCTCTCAAGAATCAGGTTAGGTCCAAATGATACACAATAGCAAGTGTTTAAATAAAAAGTTGGTACTTTACTAGATAAAACCAATAAAAACAAGCGACGCGTTTCTCAGTCTCAGACTGTTTCCTCAGGCTACCCCGCTGAACATACAATATTGGGCCATGTGGCGCATCTGTCTTTTTTATGTTTTGTAGATCATCTTCTTGGGATCCCGGCCGGATTCTTTACAGATTGCTGCCTCTATAATATCTGTTCTCCACACAGTGACTTTCTACTAAATAACCTGAACTGTTACAATTAATATCAAGTGTCGCTCACTTGTTGAATAGAGTGTCACACGATTTGTTGTGGCATTATAAATCTTTATTTATTATTTAATCCTTTTTTTTTTTTTTTTTTTTTTTTCTCTTCTCCTTTATTGTATTTGACATTTGATTATTCTGATCTGATTGCTAGAAAATTGTATACTAGAGTATTATACCTTATAGTATTACACCTTACCATTGTTACAATCGTAATTTAGGGCGCCCCCTACTCTTATAGTCTAATGACTATTACTGGGTCACTTAAATGCTCCTAGGGACTATTACTGGATCACTTAAATGCTCCTAGTTACTATTACTGGGTCACTTTAATGCTTCTAGTGTCTAGTTACTGCATCACTTTAATGCTCCTAGTGACTATTACTGGATCACTTTAATGCTCTTAGTGCTTAGTTACTGGATCAATTTAATGCTTCTAATGACTAGTTACTGGATCACTTAAATGCTCCTAGTTACTATTATTGGATCACTTTAATGCATCTATTGTCTAGTTACTGCATCACTTAAATGCTCCTAGTGACTATTACTGGATCACTTAAATGCTCCTAGTGATTATCACTGGACCACTTAAATGCTCCTAGTTACTATTACTGGATCACTTTAATGCTGCTAGTGTCTAGTTACTGCATCACTTTAATGTTCCTAGTGACTATTACTGGATCACTTAAATGTTCCTAGTGACTATTACTGGATAACTTTAATGCTCCTAGTGACAATTACTGGATCACTTTTAATGCTTCTAATGACTAGTTACTGGATAATTTAAATGCTCTTAGTGACTATTACTGGATCACTTTAATGCTCTTTAGTGGCTAATAACTGGATCACTTTAATGCCTCTAGTGACTTATAACTGGGTCACTTTAATGCTCCTAGTGACTATTACTGGATCACTTAAATGCTCCTAGTGACTATTACTGGATAACTTTAATGCTCCTAGTGACTATTACTTGATCACTTAAATGCTCCTAGTGACTATTACTGGATAACTTAAATGTTTCTAATGACTATTACTGGATCACTTTTATGCTCCTAGTGACTATTACTGGATCCCTTACATGCTCCTAGTGACTATTACTGGGTCACGTTAATGCTTCTAGTGTCTAGTTACTGCATCACTGTAATGCTCATAGTTACTAGTTACTGGATCACTTAAATGTTCTTAGTGACTCTTACTGGATCACTTAAATGTTCTTAGTGACTATTACTGCATCGTTTAAATGCTCCTAGTGATTATTACTGGATCACTTAAATGCTCCTAGTGACTATTACTGCATTGTTTAAATGCTCCTAGTGATTATTACTGGATCACTTAAATGCTCCTAGTGATTATTACTGGATCACTTAAATGCTCCTAGTGACTATTACTGGATCACTTAAATGTTCTTAGTGACTCTTACTGGATCACTTAAATGTTCTTAGTGACTCTTACTGGATCACTTAAATGCTCCTAGTGACTATTAATGGATCACTTTAATGCTTCTAATGACTATTACTGGATCACTTAAATGCTCCTAGTGACTATTACTGGATCACTTACATGCTCCTAGTGACTATTACTGGATCACTTTAATGCTTCTAGTGTCTAGTTACTGCATCACTGTAATGCTCCTAGTGACTATTACTGGATCACTTAAATGCTCCTAGTGACTATTACTGGATTACTTAAATGTTGTTAGTGACTCTTACTGGATCACTTAAATGCTCCTAGTGACTATTACTGGATCACTTAAATGCTCCTAGTGACTATTACTGGATCACTTACATGCTCCTAGTGACTATTACTGGATCACTTTAATGCTTCTAGTGTCTAGTTACTGCATCACTGTAATGCTCCTAGTGACTATTACTGGATCACTTAAATGCTCCTAGTGACTATTACTGGATCACTTAAATGTTGTTAGTGACTCTTACTGGATCACTTAAATGCTCCTAGTGACTATTACTGCATCGTTTAAATGCTCCTAGTGATTATTAATGGATCACTTAAATGGTCCTAGTGACTATTACTGCATCGTTTAAATGCTCCTAGTGATTATTACTGGATCACTTAAATGCTCCTAGTGACTATTACTGGATCACTTAAATGCTCCTAGTGACTAATACTGGTTCACTTACATGCTCCTAGTGACTATTACTGGATCACTTTAATGCTTCTAGTGTCTAGTTACTGCATCACTGTAATGCTCCTAGTGACTATTACTGGATCACTTTAATGCTCCTAGTGACTATTACTGGATCACTTAAATGCTCCTAGGGACTATTACTGGATCACTTAAATGCTCCTAGTTACTATTACTGGGTCACTTTAATGCATCTATTGTCTAGTTACTGCATCACTTTAATGCTCCTAGTGACTATTACTGGATCACTTTAATGCTCTAGTGCTTAGTTACTGGATCAATTTAATGCTTCTAATGACTAGTTACTGGATCACTTAAATGCTCCTAGTTACTATTATTGGATCACTTTAATGCATCTATTGTCTAGTTACTGCATCACTTAAATGCTCCTAGTGACTATTACTGGATCACTTAAATGCTCCTAGTGATTATTACTGGATCACTTAAATGCTCCTAGTGATTATCACTGGACCACTTAAATGCTCCCAGTTACTATTACTGGATCACTTTAATGCTGCTAGTGTCTAATTACTGCATCACTTTAATGTTCCTAGTGACTATTACTGGATCACTTAAATGTTCCTAGTGACTATTACTGGATAACTTTAATGCTCCTAGTGACAATTACTGGATCACTTTTAATGCTTCTAATGACTAGTTACTGGATAATTTAAATGCTCTTAGTGACTATTACTGAATAACTTTAATGCTTCTAATGACTATTACTGGATCACTTTAATGCTCTTCAGTGGCTAATAACTGGATCACTTTAATGCCTCTAGTGACTAATAACTGGACCACTTTAATGCTCCTAGTGACTATTACTGGATCACTTAAATGCTCCTAGTGACTATTACTGGATAACTTTAATGCTCCTAGTGACTATTACTTGATCACTTAAATGCTCCTAGTGACTATTACTGGATAACTTTAATGTTTCTAATGACTATTAGCTATTTAGTGACTAATAATTGGATCACTTTAATTCCTCTAGTGACTAATAACTGGATCACTTTATTGTTCCTTGTGACTAGTAACTGGATTACTCCAATGTTCCTAGCGACTAGTAACTGGATTACTTTAATGCTCCTAGTGACTAATAACTGGATCACTTTAATGCTCCTAGTGACTAGTTTCGGGATCACCTTTAATGCTCCTAGTGACTAGTAACTGGATCACTTTAATGTTACTTGTGACTAGTAACTGCATCACATTAATGTTCCTAGTGACTAGTAACTGGATTACTCCAATGTTCTTAGCGACTAGTAACTGGATTACTTTAATGTTCCTAGTGACTAGTTACTGGATCACTTTAATGCTTTTAGTGTCTAGTTACTGGATCACTTTAATGTTCCTAGTGACTAGTAACTGGATTACTTTAATGTTCCTAGTGATTAGTTATTGGATCACTTCAATGCTCTTAGTGTCTAGTAACTGGAATACTTTAATGCTCTTAGTGTCTAGTTACTGGATTACTTTAATGTTCCTAGTCACTAGTTATTGGATCACTTTAATGCTCTTAGTGACTATTGACTGCATTACTTTAATTTTCCTAGTGACTAGTTACTGGATCACTTTAATGTTCCTAGTGACTAGTAACTGGATTACTCCAATATTCCTAGTGACTAGTAACTGGATTACTTTAATGTTCCTAGTGATTAGTTATTGGATTACTTTAATGCTCTTAGTGTCTAGTAACTGGATCACTTTAATGCTCTTAGTGAATATTTACTGCATAACTTTAAAGGGACAGTTTACTAAAAAAAAAATGTTTCCCCTTTAATTTGTTACCAATGATCCACTTTACCTGCTGGAGTGTATTAAATTGTTTGCAAGCATTTCCATTACCCTTATATTGGCATTTGAAATAGTTTATTTAGCCTGTGGTATCCCCACCCATCCTGAAAGTTTTTGGCCTCAAAGCCAAACTGTATAAACACAGCCAGTAGAAGAAATTACACTCCCAGTGGGTTATAGAAGAGATAAGGTAATAAAATGTTAGTTTTACATTGTTCTCTCCAAGTATTGGTGATTGGTTTATGGACAGATATAAGATAAAGAAGCAGGTATATGTACACAATGTGATAAAGTAATGAGATCTGAATAAACCTACAAGC
The DNA here is from genome assembly GCF_027579735.1 of Bombina bombina. Lineage (NCBI taxonomy): Eukaryota > Metazoa > Chordata > Amphibia > Anura > Bombinatoridae > Bombina > Bombina bombina. The sequence goes on along the minus strand of NC_069500.1, from coordinate 319,802,779 downwards.
TCAACCCATTTTATTAGGTTGTGGCTTCAAAACACAAAATTAGCTAATTCATATACACAAATAAGCCTTAAAAAGCAAATCTCATACATTTTATACCCTGTAGCTTGTAAAAAAAGTAATTTGAAACGCATTAATAGAAAAACAATTTTAAAGTATATTGTCCCTTTAATGCTCCAAGTGACTAGTTTCTGGATCTCCTTTAATTCTCCTAGTGACTAGTAACTGGATTACTTCAATGTCCTAAGGGACTAGTTACTGGATCACTTTAATGCTCCTTGGGACTAGTTGCTGCATCACTGTAATGCTCTTAGTGACTAGTTGCTGCATCACTGTAATGCTCTTAGTGACTAGTTACTGCATCACTTTAATGCTCCTAGTGACTAATTACTGCATCACTTTAATGCTCTTAGTGACTAGTTACTGCATCACTTTAATGCCCTTAGTGACTAGTTACTGCATCACTTTAATGCCCCTAGTGACTAGTTACTGAATCACTTTAATGCTCTTAGTGACTAGTTACTGCATCACTTTAATGCTCCTAGTGACTAGTTACTGAATCACTTTAATGCTCTTAGTGACTAGTTACTGCATCACTTTAATGCTCCTAGTGACTAGTTACTGAATCACTTTAATGCTCCTAGTGACTAGTTACTGAATCACTTTAATGCTCTTAGTGACTAGTTACTGCATCACTTTAATGCTCTTAGTGACTAGTTACTGAATCACTTTAATGCTCCTAGTGACTAGTTACTGAATCACTTTAATGCTCTTAGTGACTAGTTACTGCATCACTTTAATGCTCCTAGTGACTAATTACTGCATCACTTTAATGCTCTTAGTGACTAGTTACTGAATCACTTTAATGCTCCTAGTGACTAGTTACTGAATCACTTTAATGCTCTTAGTGACTAGTTACTGAATCACTTTAATGCTCCTAGTGACTAGTTACTGAATCACTTTAATGCTCTTAGTGACTAGTTACTGCATCACTTTAATGCTCTTAGTGACTAGTTACTGCATCACTTTAATGCTCCTAGTGACTAGTTACTGAATCACTTTAATGCTCTTAGTGACTAGTTACTGCATCACTTTAATGCTCGTAGTGACTAGTTACTGAATCACTTTAATGCTCTTAGTGACTAGTTACTGCATCACTTTAATGCTCGTAGTGACTAGTTACTGAATCACTTTAATGCTCTTAGTGACTAGTTACTGCATCACTTTAATGCTCCTAGTGACTAGTTACTGCATCACTTTAATGATCTTAGTGATTAGTTATTGGATCACTTCAATGCTCTTAGTGTCTAGTAACTGGATCACTTTAATGCTCTTAGTGTCTAGTTACTGGATTACTTTAATTTTCCTAGTGACTAGTTATTGGATCACTTTAATGCTCTTAGTGACTATTGACTGGATTACTTTAATTTTCCTAGTGACTAGTTACTGGATCACTTTAATGCTTTTAGTGTCTAGTTACTGGATCACTTTAATGTTCCTAGTGACTAGTAACTGGATTACTCCAATATTCCTAGTGACTAGTAACTGGATTACTTTAATGTTCCTAGTGATTAGTTATTGGATCACTTTAATGCTCTTAGTGTCTAGTAACTGGATCACTTTAATGCTCTTAGTGAATATTTACTGCATAACTTTAAAGGGACAGTTTACTAAAAAAAAAATGTTTCCCCTTTAATTTGTTACCAATGATCCACTTTACCTGCTGGAGTGTATTTACCCCTTAATGACAACTGACGTACCAGGTACGTCATGCATTAACAAGCAGTTAATGACAATGGACGTACCTGGTACGTCAGTTGTCTAACAGAGTGCTGGAAGTGATCACACTCATTTCCAGCAGCTCTGAGGGTATTGCAGTGATGCCTCGATATGGAGGCATCCTGCAATACCCCTTTACAAGCCTCCGATGCAGAGAGAGCCACTCTGTGGCCCTCTCTGCACCGGTAGTGATGGTGTCTTTGTCCGGTGGGAGGAGGGAGCGTGTGCGCGCGTGCACGATGCGCACGCACGTGCACGTGGACGCGCGTGCACATTGGTGCACATGCACGTGCGCGCATTAGCCACACTGACACCAATGAAGGAAGGGGGGGGGGAAAAGTTTAAAAAAAAAGTTAATTTTTTTTTTTTTAACATATAAAAGGATCTGGGAGGGGGAGGGGGTGGGGGTATTGTGGGAGGGGGAGGGGGGTGGGGGTATTGTGGGGGGGCTGCTACACTACAGAAATAATTAAATATACAAATAAAAGTTATAAATAAAATTTAAATAGTTTGGTTTGTGGGGCCAAACTGGGTACTGGCAGACAGCTGCCAGTACCCAAGATGGCGGTAATTAGGTAGGGGAGAGGGTTAGAGAGCTGGAGGGGGGGATCAGGGAGTTTGGTGCTAAGGCAGGGGTCCATCACAACTAAAATATTTTATAATTTTTATTTAAAAAAAAAAAAACTCTTTTATTTAGTACTGGCAGACTTTCTGCCAGTACTTAAGATGGCGGTAACAATTGTGGGGTGGGGGAGGGAAGAGAGCTGTTTGGGAGGGATCAGGGGGTGGGATGTGTCAGGTGGGAGGCTGATCTCTAAAATTAACCCTGCAAGCTCCCTACAAGCTACCTAATTTAACCTCTTCACTGCTGGGCATAATTCACGTGTGGTGCGCAGCAGCATTTAGCGGCCTTCTAATTACCAAAAAGCAACGCCAAAGCCATATAAGTCTGCTATTTCTGAACAAAGGGGATCCCAGAGAAGCTTTTAAAACAATTTCTGCCATAATAGCACAAGCTGTTTGTAAATAATTTCAGTGAGAAACCTAAAATTGTGAAAAATGTAAAGTTTTTTTTTTTATTTGCTCGCATTTGGTGGTGAAATGGTGGCATAAAATATACCAAAATGGGCCTAGATCAATACTTGGGGTTGTCTACTACACTACACTAAAGCTAAAATTAACCCTACAAGCTCCCTACAAGCTCCCTAATTAACCCCTTCACTCCTGGGCATAAAACATGTGTGGTGCGCAGCGGCATTTAGCGGCCTTCTAATTACCAAAAAGCAACCACAAAGCCATATGAGTCTGTTATTTCTGAAAAAGGGGATCCCAGAGAAGCATTTACAACCATTTGTGCCATAATTGCAGAAGCTGTTTGTAAATAATTTCAGTGGGAAACCTAAAGTTTTTGACAAAATTTGTGAAAAAGTGAACCTTTTTTTTTTTTTATCGCATTTGGCGGTGAAATGGTGGCATGAAATATACGAAAATGGGCCTAGATCAATACTTTGGGATGTCTTCTAAAACAAAATATATACATGTCAAGGGATATTCAGGTATTCCTGACAGATATCAGGTTTCCAAAGTAACTAGCGCCCATTTTGAAAAAAAGTGGTTTGGAAATAGCAAAGTGCTACTTGTATTTATTGCCCCATAAATTGCAAAAAAAGCAAAGAACACGTAAACATTGGGTATTTCTAAACTCAGGACAAAATTTAGAAACTATTTAGCATGGGTGTTTTTTGGTGATTGTAGATGTGTAACAGATTTTGGGGGTCAAAGTTAGAAAAAGTGTGTTTTTTTCAATTTTTTCCTCATATTTTATCTTTTTTTTTTTTAGTAAATTATAAGATATGATGAAAATAATGGTATCTTTAGAAAGTCCATTTAATGACGAGAAAAACGGTATATAATATGTGTGGGTACAGTAAACGAGTAAGAGAAAAATTACAGCTAAACGCAAACACTGCAGAAATGTAAAAATAGCCATTGTCATTAAGGGTAAGAAAATTGAAAAATGGTCCGGTCATTAAGGGGTTAAATTGTTTGCAAGCATTTCCATTACCCTTATATTGGCATTTGAAATAGTTTATTTAGCCTGTGGTATCCCCACCCATCCTGAAAGTTTTTGGCCTCAAAGCCAAACTGTATAAACACAGCCAGTAGAAGAAATTACACTCCCAGTGGGTTATAGAAGAGATAAGGTAATAAAATGTTAGTTTTACATTGTTCTCTCCAAGTATTGGTGATTGGTTTATGGACAGATATAAGATAAAGAAGCAGGTATATGTACACAATGTGATAAAGTAATGAGATCTGAATAAACCTACAAGCTCAACCCATTTTATTAGGTTGTGGCTTCAAAACACAAAATTAGCTAATTCATATACACAAATAAGCCTTAAAAAGCAAATCTCATACATTTTATACCCTGTAGCTTGTAAAAAAAGTAATTTGAAACGCATTAAGAGAAAAACAATTTTAAAGTATACTGTCCCTTTAATGCTCCAAGTGACTAGTTTCTGGATCTCCTTTAATTCTCCTAGTGACTAGTAACTGGATTACTTCAATGTTCCTAGTGACTAGTTACTGGATCACTTTAATGCTCCTTGGGACTTGTTGCTGCATCACTGTAATGCTCTTAGTGACTAGTTGCTGCATCACTGTAATGCTCTTAGTGACTAGTTACTGCATCACTTTAATGCTCCTAGTGACTAATTACTGCATCACTTTAATGCTCTTAGTGACTAGTTACTGCATCACTTTAATGCTCCTAGTGACTAGTTACTGAATCACTTTAATGCTCTTAGTGACTAGTTACTGCATCACTTTAATGCTCCTAGTGACTAGTTACTGAATCACTTTAATGCTCTTAGTGACTAGTTACTGCATCACTTTAATGATCTTAGTGACTAGTTACTGCATCACTTTAATGCTCCTAGTGACTAGTTACTGCATCACTGTAATGCTCTTAGAGACTAGTTACTGCATCACTTTAATGCTCTTAGTGACTAGTTACTGCATCACTTTAATGTTCCTAGTGACTAGTTACTGCATCACTTTAATGCTCCTAGTGACTAGTTACTGCATAACTTTAATGCTCTTAGTGACTAGTTACTGCATCACTTTAATGCTCCTAGTGACTAGTTACTGGATCACTTTAATGTTTCTAGTGACTAGTTACTGCATCACTGTAATGCTCTTAGTGTCTAGTTACTGGATCACTTTAATGCTCTTAGTGACTAGTTACTGCATCACTGTAATGCTCTTATTGTCTAGTTACTGGATCACTTTAATGCTCCTAGTGACTAGTTACTGGATCACTTTAATGTTTCTAGTGACTAGTTACTGGATCACTTTAATGTTTCTAGTGACTAGTTACTGGATTACTTTAATGTTCCTAGTGACTAGTCATTGGATCACTTTAAATGCTCTTAGTGACTAGTTACTGGATCACTTTAATGCTCTTATTGTCTAGTTACTGGATCACTTTAATGCTCTTAGTGACTAGTTACTGCATCACTTTAATGCTCCTAGTGACTAGTTACTGGATCACTTTAATGTTTCTAGTGACTAGTTACTGCATCACTGTAATGCTCTTAGTGTCTAGTTACTGGATCACTTTAATGCTCTTAGTGACTAGTTACTGCATCACTGTAATGCTCTTATTGTATAGTTACTGGATCACTTTAATGCTCCTAGTGACTAGTTACTGGATCACTTTAATGTTTCTAGTGACTAGTTACTGGATCACTTTAATGTTTCTAGTGACTAGTTACTGGATCACTTTAATGTTTCTAGTGACTGGTTACTGGATAATAAAAAAATATTTTTCCTATCTATATTATCTATCTATCTATCCATACAAAGGTCTATATTTAAGATACTGACATTTTCATTATGGGTGGACGTCAGTGACCAAAACCAGCAAAATATAATGTAGCACTATTCAGCTTGTATCACATCTTTTGGAACACATTTAGAATAAAAATAAACCGTAAAATCTTCTGTTGAGTTTTTTTCTCAGTTAACCATAACTAACAATTCAGGTACATTGAATATTAAAAATGAATCATATAAGAAAAGCCCATAATCCGTATATAATGCCATTTGTATGCTTATCTATGTAATATACTTTCCATCTGTCTTCACTGATGTGATGTGTTTGTGTTTTGTAATTTTATTTTTTTGTAATGTGTTTTTAACCTGTTTTTTTGCAATAAATGTTTATTTTACCCTAAAGTGTAGCCGGCTTATTGTGTTGCTTTTTATCTGTTATGTCTTTCCTGTGTACTGAATGTTCATGTAAAATAAAGCCACAAATTTGATGTATGTATTTTTATGTTATTAGTTTTACACTTATATTTTGTTTTACATTTTCTCTTCCATTGTTCATTTCAGCTTGTCACAACAGTATATTACAATCAAGTTAAGCAAATTGTATGCTTCTGTTAGGAATACAACAAATCCGCTTCTTTAAATGGTTAAAGTGATTCATTAGCCTGGAAGGTATATTTGAGTGGTGTTCTGGTATTTTGACTTGTACTGTTTGTCTCCCTCCTTGTACCATGTGAGCTAATGATCTAGACCAGTAAAGTTACTAATACTTCTCTGATTTACTTCAGTAAAGTTCTTTATCTCAAGTGCTATTTTGCAATGGGATAGGCTTCTGCCCAAATTTATCTAGTTACGCTTTAATGAAGGAAAGGGATATGTATCCATTTCTCTTGTAAGGTGTATCCAGTCCACGGATTCATCCTTTACTTGTGGGATATTCTCCTTCCTAACAGGAAGTGGCAAAGAGAGCACACAGCAGAGCTGTCCATATAGCTCCCCCTCTAGCTCCACCCCCCAGTCATTCTCTTTGCCGGCTCTAAGCAATAGGGTCTCTCTCGGAAGGATAAAGTGAATGTGGTGTTAGATTTGTAGTTTTTGTTCTACAAGCAAAAGTTTGTTATTTTTAAATGGTACCGGTTTGTACTATTTACTCTCCAGCAGAAAAGGGATGAAGATTTCTGCAGAGAGGAAGATGATTTTTGCATGTTGTAACTAAAATCCACTGCTGTTCCCACACAGGACTGAGGAGTACAAGAAAACTTCAGTTGGGGGGAACGGTTTGCAGATTAGGCTGCAATAAGGTATGTTCAGTCATTTATTTCTAGACAAGACTGTGATGATGCTAGAAAAGGACTGATAAGATCCCCATGAGGGAAGGGTAAGCTTTATTCAGAAACTAAGTATGGAATTACAAGCTTACATAACAGGGCTAATTTATACTGGTTGACACTATTTTATGGGTTGACATTTTTTATGGCAAACGGTTTTACTTATAAATAATGTTTTTGAGACACTTAGAAGGTCCCTTTGGGTTTTCTTTCAGGGGTTGTTACCCACATGGCTAATATTATAACTCCTAGGAGTGTTTATTTAGGCCTCACAGCACCGGAGTAAGGTGGGAGGGGCCTAATTTTGCGCCTCAGATGCGCAGTTAGATTGACTAGATCTTCAGGCTGTGTTCACATGGTGGCTCCTGCTACAGTTTGAGGACCCATAAGAAGCTTTTTCCCCATAAATCCGACTCCTAAGGGAAGGTAGGGCCACAGCAGAGCTGTGGCAAGGTGCTAAATTTGTTTCAACCGGTCTGTTAGCTTACTATTGATCCGGTTTGGGCATTAAGGGGTTAATCGATTTTTTTGCTAGTTGTGCAATCTTACCAATGCTTTAGGTACATACTGTGAAAATTTCAGAAAGTTTGGTGCATTTTTCACTGTTTTGGAAAATTGTGTGCCTTTTTTTATTCCTTAAAGGCACAGTAACGTTTTTTTGCAAAGTGTGTTTTTGCTTGATTAATGTGATTTCTAAGTCTGTTTGTCTTACTACTAGTCTGTTAAACATGTCTGTCACCAAGGAAAATCCTTGTTAAATGTGTTTAGAAGCCATGGTGGGACCCCCTCTCAAAATGTGTCCCAAGTGTACTGATATGTCTATACATTTTAAAGACCATATTGTTGCACTTAAAAATGTGGCCCAAGATGATTCTCAGACAGAAGGTAATGAGGTTAGCCCGTTAACCTCTCCCCAAGTGTCACAACCAGTTACGCCCGCTCAAGCGACGCCTAGCACCTCTAGCGCGTCTAACTCTTTTACCTTACAAGATTTGGCGGCAGTTATGGATAATACCCTCTCAGTATTTTTATCTAAGCTGCCCGTGTTACCTGCAAAGCGTGATAGCTCTGTTTTAAGAACAGATTATGAGCATTCTGACGCTTTAGTAGCCATATCCGATATACACTCACAACGCTCTGAAATGGGGGCGAGGGATGTGCTGTCTGAGGGAGAAATTTCCGATTCAGGAAAGGTTGCTCCTCAGACAGACTCTGATACGTTGGCTTTTAAATTTAAACTAGAACACCTCCGTTTATTACTCAGGGAGGTATTAGTTACTCTGGATGACTGTGACCCTTTGGTGGTTCCAGAGAAATTGTGTAAAATGGACAAGTACCTAGAAGTTCCTGTTTACACTGATGTGTTCCCGGTCCCAAAAAGGATTGCGGATATAGTAACTAGGGAGTGGGATAGACCAGGTATTCCGTTTGTTCCCCCTCCTGTTTTTAAGAAAATGTTCCCCATATCTGACACCACGCGGGACTCGTGGCAGACGGTCCCTAAGGTGGAGGGGGCTGTTTCTTCACTTGCAAAAACGCACAACCATACCAATTGAGGACAGTTGTGCTTTTAAAGACCCTATGGATAAAAAGTTAGAGGGTTTACTTAAGAAAATTTTTGTTCATCAAGGTTTTCTTCTCTAACCTATAGCGTGCATTGTTCCTGTAACTACTGCAGCTGCTTTCTGGTTCGAGGCGCTGGAAGATGCGCTCCAGACGGAAACCTCATATGAGGATATTATGGACAGAATTAAGTTTAAGCTGGCTAATTCTTTTATCACAGATGCCACTTTCCAACTAGCTAAGTTAGCGGCAAATAATTCAGGTTCGCCATTCTGGCGCGCAGGGCGCTATGGCTCAAGTCCTGGTCGGCCGATGTGTCGTCAAAATCCAAACAGCTGAACATCCCTTTCAAAGGAAAGACCCTTTTTGGGCCTGAATTGAAAGAGATTATCTCAGAAATCACCGGGGGAAAGGCCATGCTCTCCCTCGGGACAAGTCCTTTAAGACGAAGAACAAACAAAATAATTTTCGTTCCTTTCGAAATTTCAGGAGCGGTCTCGCTTCACCCTCCCCTGCTGCAAAGCAAGAGGGTAACACTTCACAACCCAGGGCAGCCTGGAAACCTTACCAGGGCTGGAGTAAGCAGGCCAAGAAGCCTGCAGCTGCCTCCAAGACAGCACGAAGGGGTAGCCCCCGATCCGGGACTGGATCTAGTAGGGGGCAGACTCTCTCTCTTCGCTCAGGCCTGGGCAAGAGACGTACACGATCCCTGGGCCTTAGAGATTGTATCCCAGGGATATCTTCTAGAATTCAAGGACTCCCCTCCAAGGGGAAGGTTCCATATTTCTCGTCTGTCTACAGACACGACAAAGAAAGAGGCGTTCTTACGCTGTGTAGAAGACCTACATACAATGGGAGTGATCCACCCAGTTCCAATTGCGGAACAAGGGCTGGGGTTTTACTCAAACCTGTTTGTGGTTCCCAAAAAAGAAGGAACTTTAAGACCAATCCTGGATCTAAAAATTCTAAACAAATTCCTCAGAGTCCCATCATTCAAGATGGAGACCATTCGGACAATCTTACCAATGATCCAGGAGGGTCAATATATGACTACCGTGGATCTAAAGGATGCATATCTACACATTCCTATCCACAAAGATCATCACCAGTTTCTCAGGTTTGCTTTTCTGGACAAGCATTTTCAGTTCGTGGCTCTCCCTTTCGGGTTGGCCACTGCTCCCAGAATTTTCACAAAGGTGCTAGGGTCCCTCCTGGCGGTGCTAAGACCGCGGGGCATAGCAGTGGCGCCTTATCTAGACGACATCTTAATTCAGGCGTCAACTTTCCAAAGAGCCAAGTCTCACACGGAAATCGTAGTGGCCTTTCTGAGGTCTCACGGGTGGAAAGTGAACATCAAAAAGAGTTCTCTCTCCCCCCTCACAAGAGTTCCCTTCCTAGGAACACTAATAGACTCGGTAGAAATGAAAATATTTGTGACGGAGGTCAGAAAGTTAAAACTCTTAACTACTTGCCGAGCTCTTCATTCCATTCCTCGGCCGTCTGTAGCTCAGTGCATGGAGACAATCGGACTAATGGTAGCGTCAATGGACATAGTCCCTTTTGCACGGATACATCTCAGACCACTGCAACTATGCATGCTCAAACAGTGGAATGGGGATTATGCAGATTTGTCTCCTCAAATACAGTTGGACCAGGGGACCAGAGATTCTCTTCTCTGGTGGTTGTCTCAGGATCACCTGTCTCAGGGAATGTGTTTCGCAGACCAGAGTGGATCATGGTAACGACCGACGCCAGTCTGTTGGGCTGGGGTGCTGTCTGGGACTCCCTGAAAGCTCAGGGCTTATGGTCTCGGGAAGAAGCTCTTCTCCCGATAAACATTCTGGAACTGAGGGCGATATTCAACGCTCTTCAGGCATGGCCTCAGCTAGCTGCGGCCAAATTCAGCAGATTTCAGTCGGACAACATCACGACTGTAGCTTACATCAACCATCAAGGGGGAACAAGGAGTCCCCTAGCAATGATGGAAGTAACCAAAATAATCAGGTGGGCGGAGGATCACTCTTGCCACCTCTCAGCAATTCACATCCCAGGAGTAGACAACTGGGAAGCGGATTTTCTAAGTCGTCAGACTTTTCATCCGGGGGAGTGGGAACTCCACCCGGAGGTATTTGCCCAGCTGATTCAGCTATGGGGCACTCCAGAATTGGATCTGATGGCGTCCCGTCAGAATGCCAAACTTCCTCTTTACGGGTCCAGGTCCCGGGATCCCCAGGCGGTGTTGATAGATGCTCTAGCAGCACCTTGGTCCTTCAATCTGGCCTATGTGTTTCCACCGTTTCCTCTCCTTCCTCGTCTGGTTTCCAGAATCAAGCAGGAGAGGGCGTCGGTGATTCTAATAGCGCTTGCGCGGCCACGCAGTACTTGGTATGCAGACCTAGTGGACATGTCATCCGTTCCTCCATGGACTCTGCCAATGATGCAGGACCTTCTACTTCAAGGTCCTTTCAAACATCCAAATTTAATTTCTCTGCGTCTGACTGCTTGGAGATTGAACGCCTAATTCTATCTAGGCGTGGTTTCTCTGAGTCGGTTATCAATACCCTGATTCAGGCTAGAAAGCCTGTCACCAGGAAAATCTACCATAATATTTGGCGAAAATATCTTTGTTGGTGCGAATCCAAGGGTTACTCATGGAGTAAGATTAGGATTTCCAGGATATTGTCCTTTCTCCAAGAAGGATTGGAGAAAGGATTATCAGCTAGTTCCTTAAAAGGACAGATATCTGCTTTGTCTATTCTTTTACACAAACGTCTGGCAGAGGTACCAGATGTTCAAGCGTTTAGTCAGGCTTTAGTCAGAATCAAGCCTGTTTATAGACCTGTGACTCCATGGAGTCTGAATTTAGTTCTTTCAGTTCTGCAAGGGGTTCTGTTTGAACCTTTACATTCCATAGATATTAAACTTTTATCTTGGAAAGTTTTTTTTTTGGTAGCTATCTCTTCTGCTCGAAGAGTTTCAGAGTTATCTGCTTTGCAGTGTGACTCACCCTACTTGGTGTTCCACGCAGATAAGGTAGTTTTGCGTACCAAACCCGGTTTTCTTCCTAAGGTTGTGTCTAATAATAATATTAATCAGGAAATTGTTGTTCCTTCTCTGTGTCCTAATCCTTCTTCGAAGAAGGAACGTCTGTTACACAATCTTGATGTGGTTCGTGCTTTAAAGTTCTATTTACAAGCAACTAAGGATTTCAGACAAACAACTTCATTGTTTGTCATCTATTCTGGTAAGAGGAGAGGTCAGAAGGCGACTGCTACCTCTCTTTCCTTTTGGCTGAAAAGCATCATCCGTCTGGCCTATGAGACTGCTGGCCAGCAGCCTCCTGAAACAATTACTGCTCATTCTACCAGAGCAGTGGCTTCCACATGGGCTTTTAAAAATGAGGCTTCTGTTGAACAGATTTGTAAGGCAGCGACTTGGTCTTCGCTGCATACTTTTTCCAAATTTTACAAATTCGATACTTTTGCTTCTTCGGAGGCTATTTTTGGGAGAAAGGTTTTACAAGCAGTGGTGCCTTCCGTTTAAGGTACCTGTCTTGTTCCCTTCATCCGTGTCCTAAAGCTTTGGTATTGGTATCCCACAAGTAAAGGATGAATCCGTGGACTGGATACACCTTACAAGAGAAAACAGAATTTATGCTTACCTGATAAATTACTTTCTCTTGTGGTGTATCCAGTCCACGGCCCGCCCTGGCTATTAAGTCAGGTAGATTTTTTTGTTTAAACTACAGTCACCACTGCACCCTATGGTTTCTCCTTTTTCTTCCTAACCTCCGGTCGAATGACTGGGGGGTGGAGCTAGAGGGGGAGCTATATGGACAGCTCTGCTGTGTGCTTTCTTTGCCACTTCCTGTTAGGAAGGAGAATATCCCACAAGTAAAGGATGAATCCGTGGACTGGATACACCACAAGAGAAAGTAATTTATCAGGTAAGCATAAATTCTGTTTTTGTACCTTCATATACCAAAAGGTATTACATAAAGGTGGTGAGAGTCCATGAGCCATTACTCCTGGGAATTATTCTCCTGACCATTAGGAGGAGGCAAAGATTCCCAAAACTCCAAAAGCCCTTAAAAACCCTCCAACCTCACTGGTAAACCAGTCTTATCTTTGCCTCTGCAGGAGGTAGGTCAAGAATCGAAGCGCTCCAGATATTCCTCTGTGAAAGGGGTCCTCAGACCTATTTGAGGACCATTTTCCCCTCAGAGAGATACTTTTTGGACATAGGGAATTTATGGAGTAGTGGCACAATTACACCCAGTGGGAGTTAGTCACAGGCCTGCACAAGGTGGCATAGGGACCGGTTGCTAGCCGCCTTCTGTTGGATCATTGTTATACTTGACATACACAGATGCTCTGCTGTAACGCATACAGCATTGGATTGGCTATCTACTGGAAGCAGTTTTTTTTTCTGCAGGTAAGTCCACTAGTGTGCGTGCTTATTAGGTAAATATCTAGTTCATTTATGTGGGCACTCACTTATCCTATAGGCTATAAGTAGGTGACAGGCGTGTTTTATTATATATCCTGTATGTAAAATTGGACTGCAGGAACCTTATATTCTTAAATTCAACCTTTGTTTTACTTTTTTGTAGTGTGTGTTGGTTATTTTGAGCTTGTTAAAGGGACACTAAACCCACATTTTTTATTTCATGATTCATATAGAGCAGGCAATTTCAAGCAACATTCTAATTTACTCCTATTATCAATTTTTCTTCATACCTCTTTAAAAAATTAAAATTATGGATTAACAATTTAAAAGCCACTATATTAGATTATTCTTAGAAACTGCAAACTTTCTACTATCTTTGTAGGATTTCAATGCTTTAAAGGGAAACTAAACCCAATTTCTCTTGTAAAGGTGTATCCAGTCCATGGGTTCATCCATTACTTGTGGGATATTCTCCTTCCCAACAGGAAGTTGCAAGAGGACACCCACAGCAGAGCTGTCTATATAGCTCCTCCCCTAACTGCCACCCCCAGTCATTCTTTTGCAACTCTCATCAAGATAGGAAGTGTAAGAGAGATGTGGTGACTTAGTGTAGTTTTTACCTTCAATCAAGAGTTTGTTATTTTTCAACGGTACCGGCGTTGTACTATTTTACTCTCAGGCAGAAATTAGAAGAAGAATCTGCCTGGAGGTTGATGATCTTAGCGGTTTGTAACTAAGGTCCATTGCTGTTCTCACACATAACTGAAGAGTATGGAAAGAAAACTTCAGTTGAGGGAACGGTTTGCAGATTACCTGCTTTGAGGTATGTTCAGTATATTTATTTCTAGAGAGATGATAAGGTCTAGAAAATGCTGTCAGAGCCTTGTATATTTGAGGTAAGCCTGATGCAGTGATTTAACAATGACTGGGATCATGCTTACAAAAAAGGGTAATATTCATGTTAATACTCATATTACTTAGTGTCAAAACGTTTGCATGGTTTATAGAAAAAACGTTTTTTCTCTGAGGGTGATAAATCTTTATTTGGGGCCTAGTTTTCCACATGGCTAGTCAGATTACACCTAGGAGTACTTTTTTAAGGCCCTCTGACATCGAGTGCATGGTGGGAGGGGCATATTTTTGCGCTCTAAATGAGCAGTTGATATTCAGACTGAGACATCCAGCTTCCCTAAAGGAGTCCTCTGGCATCTAAGGACCACTATAGAGGGGTTTTTTCCTGCAAAAATCGTGTTTAAGGGCAGTGTGTTTGTTTATTAACGGTTTTAATGTTTTTCAAATCCGGTTTGGGGCCTAAGGGGTTAATCATCCATTTGCAAGTGGCTGCAATGCGGCTTTAGTCCCTTATACACACTGTAAAAATTTAGTAGAGTTTACTACTTTTTAACACTGTTTTGCAGTTTATGTGGTAGTTTTTTTCTATTAAAGGCACAGTACCGTTTTTGTTTAATTGCTGTTTCACATTTATTAAAGTGTTTTCCAAGCTTGCTGGTCTCATTACTAGTCTGTTAAACATGTCTGACATAGAGGAAACTCCTTGTTCATTATGTTTAGAAGCCATTGTGGAACCCTCTCTTAGAATGTGTACCAAATGTACTGATATTTCTATAAGTTATAAAGACCATATTATGGCATTTAAAGATTTATCACCAGAGGTTTCTCAGTCTGACAAAAGGGAGGTTAAACCACCTAGCTCTCCCCATGTGTCAGAACCTATATCTCCCGCTCAAGTGACGCCAAGTACATCTGGCGCGTCCAATGCGTTTACCTTACAAGACATGGCGGCAGTTATGACTAATACCCTAACAGAGGTATTGTCCAAACTGGATTAATTTAATATGGTTTTGAATGTGATTCTGGTGTGAGGTTAGCTGGTTAAAGAGATTTAGGGCAGCCAACAGGAGCAAAGCAAGGTAAAGACTGAGGCGGAAGCATAAAGGTGCAGACAGATTTAAGTTTACTGACTGAAACAGTAGAACTACTATGGGAAGCTGTAAAATCTGAAACAGAGAGAAATAAAAACTATAAAAATAAACCTTACCTTAATGTGTGAAGTATCAGCATGACACTATACATCAGCCACAGCAGCACATGTCACTACTTTGCTAGGAACAATTTCCCTCTCATCCTGCACTAGACAATGCTGCATGGGGGAGGGGCATGTGTACACTCACTTATTCTTCCCACTGACACCTTTCTACAAAGCACTGTTTTCCTAAAAAACTTCAGTTAGTTGATCTTAGAGCCACAGCAGAAAGAGCAGGGCTAAGGGGACCAGCAGACTGGATGCTGTCTGCCCAAGGCTGCATGGATACAGACGAGTCACACAGCCTCAATACTGAAGAGAGCGGTGTGTGCAGCTGCACAGATGCTCAAATCCTCACATGCCTGCCACTCCAGCTTTCTGCTGCATGCGCCTATAGTAAGCCCTACCCAGAAACAATCCCCACCAGAGCAGTTACAGTGGTAACCCCAGCAGGACCTTTTCTGATGCAGTTGGAATGACTGGATGCCTAGTTAGGGCTTAGCATCCATTGCTGCACAGTGCACATCTAAAACAGCACATGGCACTAGCTTGGAATGTCACATGACATTGGCACGGTCTGGCACAGTTTCTCACAAATAAATATAAGCAGAGAACTTTTGACTGTGACAATATTAGCACTGACTGTGTGTGTGTCCCATGTCACATGACATCAGCAGTCTGGCATGTGCTAAAGACGGTCCTGATTATTACTAAGGAATGGGATAAACCAGGTGTACCGTTCTCTCCCACTCCTGCTTTTAAAAAGATGTTTCCCATAGATGCCGCTACACGGGACTCGTGGCAGACGGTCCCTAAGGTGGAGGAATCAGTCTCTACCCTAGCTAAGCGTACAACTATCCCCGTCGAGGACAGTTGTGCTTTCCTAGATCCAATGGATAAAAAATTAGAGGGTTTCCTTAAGAAAATCTTTATACAACAAGGTTTTATTCTCCAGCCTCTTGCATGCATTGCCCCAGTCACTGCTGCAGCGGCTTTCTGGTTCGAGTCTCTTGAGGAGGCTCTACAGGTGGAGTCCCCGTTAGATGATATTCTAGACAGGATTAAAGCTCTTAAATTAGCTAATTCCTTTATTTCTGATGCCGTTTTTCATTTAACCAAGCTAACGGCTAAGAATTCAGGTTTTGCCATTCAGGCGCGTAGGGCGCTATGGCTTAAATCCCGGTCAGCTGACGTTACTTCTAAGTCTAAGCTTCTCAACATCCCCTTCAAAGGGCAGACCCTATTCGGGCCTGGACTGAAGGAGATCATTTCTGATATTACTGGAGGAAAAGGTCACGCCCTTCCTCAGGATAGGTCCAACAAATTAAGGACCAAACAGACTAATTTTTGTTCCTTTCGAAACTTCAAGAGTGGCGCAGCTTCAACTTCCTCTAATGCAAAACAAGAGGGAAATTTTGCCCAGTCCAAACCAGTCTGGAGACCTAACCAGGCTTGGAACAAGGGGAAGCAGGCCAAAAAACCTGCTGCTGCCTCTAAGACAGCATGAAGGAGTAGCCCCTGATCCGGGACCGGATCTAGTTGGGGGCAGACTTTCTCTCTTCACCCAGGCTTGGGCAAGAGACGTCCAGGATCCCTGGGCTCTGGAGATTATTTCCCAGGGATATCTTCTGGACTTCAAAGCTTCATCTCCAAAGGGGAGATTTCATCTCTCGCAAATATCTGCAAACCAGATAAAGAGAGAGGCATTCTTACGTTGCATTCAAGACCTACTGGTTATGGGAGGGATCCACCCAGTTCCAAGGGAGGAACAGGGCCAGGGTTTTTATTCAAATCTGTTTATAGTTCCCAAAAAAAGAGGGAACTTTCAGACCAATCTTGGATCTCAAGATCCTAAACAAATCTCTCAGGGTCCCATCCTTCAAGATGGAGACTATTCGAACCATCCTACCTATGATCCAGGAGGATCAATATATGACTACCGTGGACTTAAAGGATGCTTATCTCCACATTCCGATACACAGAGATCATCATCAGTTCCTCAGGTTCGCCTTCTTAGACAGGCATTACCAGTTTGTGGCTCTTCCCTTCGGTTTAGCCACGGCACCAAGAATCTTTACGAAGGTTCTAGGGTCCCTACTGGCGGTTCTAAGGCCACGAGGCATAGCGGTGGCTCCTTACCTAGACGACATTCTGATACAGGCATCGACTTTTCAAATCGCCAAGTCCCATACGGACATTGTTCTGGCATTCCTGAGGTCTCACGGGTGGAAGGTGAACAAAGAAAAGAGTTCTCTCTCCCCTCTCACAAGAGTTTCCTTCCTAGGAACTCTGATAGATTCAGTAGAAATGAAAATTTTTCTGACAGAGGTCAGGTTGTCAAAACTTCTAACTTCATGCCGTGCTCTTCATTCCACTTCTCGGCCGTCAGTGGCTCAGTGTATGGAAGTAATCGGCCTAATGGTAGCGGCAATAGACATAGTTCCGTTTGCCCGCCTACATCTCAGACCACTGCAACTTTGCATGCTCAATCAGTGGAATGGGGACTACAAAGATTTGTCTCCTCGGATAAATCTGGATCAAGAGACCAGGGATTCTCTTCTCTGGTGGCTATCTTGGGTCCATCTGTCCAGGGGAATGAGTTTCCACAGGCCAGAATGGACTATAGTGACGACAGATGCCAGCCTTCTGGGCTGGGGCGCAGTCTGGAACTCCCTGAAGGCTCAGGGTTCGTGGACTCAGGAGGAAGCCCTCCTTCCGATAAACATTCTGGAACTAAGAGCGATATTCAATGCTCTTCAGGCTTGCCTCAGCTAGCTGCGGTCAGGTTCATCAGATTTCAGTCGGACAACATCACAACTGTAGCCTATATCAACCATCAGGGGGGAACAAGGAGCCCCCTGGCAATGTTGGAGGTTTCAAAGATAATTCTATGGGCAGAGGTTCACTCTTGCCATCTCTCAGCTATCCATGTCCCAGGAGTAGAGAACTGGGAGGCGGATTTTCTAAGTCGGCAGACTTTTCATCCGGGGGAGTGGGAGCTCCATCCGGAGGTATTTGCCCAGCTGATTCAACTATGGGGCAAACCAGAACTGGATCTCATGGCGTCTCATCAGAACGCCAAGCTTCCTTGTTACGGGTCCAGGTCAAGGGATCCCCAGGCAGCGCTGATAGATGCTCTAGCAGCGCCCTGGTCCTTCAGCCTGGCTTATGTGTTTCCACCATTTCCTCTGCTCCCTCGTCTGATTGCCAAAATCAAGCAGGAGTGAGCTTCGGTGATTTTGATAGCTCCTGCGTGGCCTCGCAGGACTTGGTATGCAGATCTGGTGGACATGTCATCCTTTCCACCATAGACTTTGCCGCTGAGGCAGGACCTTCTACTTCAAGGTCCCTTCAAACATCCAAATCTAATTTCTCTGCGTCTGACTGCTTGGAGATTGAACGCTTGATTTTATCAAAGCGTGTTTTTTCTGAGTCGGTCATTGATACCTTAATTCAGGCTCGAAAGCCTGTCACCAGGAAAATCTATCATAAGATATGGTGTAAATATCTTCATTGGTGTGAATCCAAGGGTTACTCATGGAGTAAAGTCAGGATTCCTAGGATATTATCCTTTCTCCAAGAAGGATTGGAGAAGGGATTGTCAGCTAGTTCCTTAAAGGGACAGATTTCTGCTCTGTCTATTCTTTTGCACAAACGTCTGGCTGAGGTTCCAGACGTTCAGGCGTTTTGTCAGGCTTTGGTTAGAATCAAGCCTGTGTTTAAACCTGTCGCTCCGCCATGGAGTTTAAATTTAGTTCTTAAAGTTCTTCAAGGGGTTCCATTTGAACCTTTGCATTCCATAGATATTAAACTTTTATCTTGGAAAGTTCTGTTTTTAGTAGCTATCTCTTCGGCTCGAAGAGTTTCTGAGTTATCTGCTTTACAGTGTGATTCCCCTTATCTGATTTTCCATGCAGATAAGGTAGTTTTACGTACCAAACCTGGGTTTCTTCCTAAGGTGGTATCTAATAAGAATATCAATCAGGAGATTGTTGTTCCTTCATTATGTCCTAATCCTTCTTCAAAGAAGGAACGTCTATTACACAATCTTGATGTGGTTCGTGCTTTAATGTTTTATTTACAAGCTACAAAGGATTTTCGTCAAACATCTGCTTTGTTTGTTGTCTACTCTGGACAGAGGAGAGGCCAAAAGGCTTCGGCAACTTCTCTTTCTTTTTGGCTAAGAAGCTTAATCGAGACTGCTGGCCAGCAGCCTCCTGAAAGAATTACAACTCATTCTACTAGAGCAGTAGCTTCCACATGGGCTTTTAAACATGAGGCCTCTGTTGAACAGATTTGTAAGGCGGCGACTTGGTCTTCGCTTCATACCTTTTCTAAATTCTACAAATTCGATACTTTTGCTTCCTCGGAGGCTATTTTTGGGAGAAAGGTCTTACAGGCAGTGGTGCCTTCCGTTTAAGTTCCTGCCTTGTCCCTCCCTTCATCCGTGTCCTAAAGCTTTGGTATTGGTATCCCACAAGTAATGGATGAACCCGTGGACTGGATACACCTTTACAAGAGAGAACAAAATATATGCTTACCTGCTATATTTATTTCTCTTGTGGTGTATCCAGTCCATGGCCCGCCCTGTCATTTTAAGGCAGGTGTTTTTTTATTTTTAAACTACAGTCACCACTGCACCCTATAGTTTCTCCTTTTTTCTTGCTTGTCTTCGGTCGAATGACTGGGGGTGGCAGTTAGGGGAGGAGCTATATAGACAGCTCTGCTGTGGGTGTCCTCTTGCAACTTCCTGTTGGGAAGGAGAATATCCCACAAGTAATGGATGAACCCGTGGACTGGATACACCACAAGAGAAATAAATTTATCAGGTAAGCATAAATTTTGTTTTTTTTCTTTCATGATTTAGATAGAGTATGCTGTTTTAAGCAACTTTCTAATTTACTCCTATTATCACCTTTTCTTCATTCTCATGCTATCTTTATTTTAAAAGCAGTAATGTTAAAGCTAAGGAGCTGGCCCTTTTTAGGTTCAGCACCATGGATAGTGCTTGCTTATTGGTGACTACATTTAGAAAACCAATAAGCAAGCATAACCCAGGTTCTGAACCAAAAATGGGCCGACTATTAGGCTTTACATTCCTGCTTTTTAAATAAATATAGCAAGAGAATGAAGAATAATTGATAATAGGAATAAATTAGAAAGTTGCTTAAAATTGCATTCTCTATCTGAATCATGAAAGAAAAGAATTGGGTTTAGTGTCCCTTTAATTGTAAATAAGTACGACAGATAGGGTCTTCTTTATGCTCGTCAAGGCATCTCATTTTAGCATTACACCATCAGATCAAATTTAAAAAAAAATTGTTTTAAACGAACCAATTAATTACCAAGCAGGAAGATGGCTGCTTGCTGCATTCAGATTATTTCAGAGCCAGATTTCTTCTTGTGAAAGTGTAACACACTAAGATCTGTGCAAATCCACAAGAAGAAATTTGGCACCAAAAAGTGGAATGCCATGAGCGGCCGCCTTCTTCCCTTAACAAAAACTGCTGAATGCACATGTTTAGATCCTATAACCTGTCTTACACCTGTCATCAAAAGGTAATGTCCTTGAATTGTGCATACATCTTTTGCCAAGATTGAGTAATGATTTAACAAACTATTGAGTTAGAAAAATCTCTCCAAAGTCTCTATGGCAGATTTGCTACTGAGGAGGTAGCTTTTCAAGTTTTAGTAAACCAGATATATATGATTGTCAGCATTTCAAAGAGATTTGTTTTTCGCATAGTATAATTCTTTGGAAACTTAAAGGAACATGAAACCCAAATTTATTTTGTAAGATGAGGAAACTCCATAGGTGTCCCTAGCATGTGGGATATATTTCCTACTACCAGGTGGAGGTCAAGAACCCTCACAAGAGCTTTCAATCCCTGTCACCTCCACTCCCTCCCCAGTTAGTTCTTGGCCTCCTAGGTGAAAGGTTAAGTGCGGTGCTCTGCAATCAAGATTTTGTTATTTTCTGAATTATTGGGAGCTCAGACCTGTCTTAAAACCCTTTACCCCTCTTCCAGTTTCACTCAAAGAAGATTCACAGGGCATGAATTTTATGGGGAAAAGGAATACCTCTCTTATGGCATGTCAGAACTCTCACGGGTAAATCTCTCAGCCATAACTGTCCTTTGGCGTTGTGGGGACCACATCCCTCAGCCTCCACCAAAGGGGTTACAGGTATATCTTCTAATATCCTCTGCAGTAGCTTTACTTGCACTAGATGGGCTCTCTATTGCATCAGCATTCTGCGAGAGAGAAAGTCCTCAGCAAGCTGGTAATATCAGTGGAGAGCTGTCTGCAGTCAAGGTAAGTGACTCAGACACCACATATAGCCCAAGAATTATCACAGATACTCTATTCCATAGGTACTACATAGTTTGGGGGTTTCCAGTCCTTTCACTTGGTACTTTACCTATTTGCTTAACACTTAAAATTTAGGAATTTGGGCTCCAAATTTTCCCATATTATTCTTTAGATTCCCCTTAGCAGCTCTCTTATGTTTTTTTTTCCCTAAAAAAAATATTTTAACTATTTTTTTTCAAAATGTGTTATTATATCTTTAAGAGAACCGGTAGCTGCACTATGCAGTTAGCGGTTCTCTTCATTTTGATAGCGGTTGGGATGGCAGACAGTGTTTGATGTTTTTTACTTTAGACTGTTGCCTGTACATCGTTACGGCGGTTAGCCCCGCTCCCTCCCCTTGACGCCCTTTCTCATTTTCTCCATCGCTCTAGAAGCCACTGTTTCCTTCTCTGAGGCATCCTACAGACTTTTTCTTCACTGCTAGTCTAAAATGTTACCCTTCCTTGCCCAGGAGGCTGTGAGTAACCTCATAAGAGCTGCTAAGTGGGTGGGAAATGTTTACATAATTTTTGTGATTCATTTTTCCTTCATTTCTACCTTATATTGGTTAATAGGTGTATGTAAGGGCTGTTCCTTGTATTATTTTAATTAATACAACTGTTATCTACATTGTACATTTAGACTGTACTTGAATATATACTCAGTTTTGTTTAATTTTTGTCAGTCATTTCTATACCCCCAATAAAATATGTCTGACCCATTAGTGGGGACCTCCAGGGATTATAATGCATCTCAGGAAACAAATGCTGTTCATTTTCCTGTTTATTTTGCAAAACTGTTCCAGTGGACCAAATTAATCAACTTTGTGCTAATTGTGTTCCACGTTTCCAGCTTCCAAGTTATAATTCTGTTAGTTTGCCTGGCAGACATCTAACGCCCATGTCTGTCTATATTACTACTAGCAGGTAAAGCAGGTAATTGTAAATAGACTTACAAGTTTAAATAGATAACTCAAATCTGTGAAAAAAATTAACCAACTTAGCCCATTCGTGATCGGGAAATTATGATTATTTATAAAATTCATACACTAAAGTTTATTGAACGGATAATATATTAACCACACATACATCAGCATACGATGACAAAATTAAAAATACTGCACCCTGGTGTGACTGGCTTTCTAAATAATTTAGGTTTAAATTGTTAAAGAAATCTAAGCAGCATAACTAAAAATATCAGCTAAGCCCTTACAATCTGAGGGCTAAATTACAATTAATTTTTACAATTATATTATGCTGCTGTTAATGTCAAAACACCAAGGGTGAGCAAATTAAAAGAAGGGAAAGACAAAGCTTGTCCCAGAGGACCCCTGATGTACATTTCACAAAAAACGCTTCCTCAGAGGGGAATGGGCTAAGTTGGTTAATTTTTTCACAGATTTGAGTTATCTATTTAAACTTGTAAGTCTATTTACAATTACCTGCTAGTTGTACTCTGTTCTCTAACTCACAATTTGTGGCATGTAGTCTAAGTAGTTAGGAGATTATAATACTCAAATTTGGCTATTAGCCTATAACTACAGACTTCCTGCGTATCTTATACTTAGCCCTACCCCCACTTTCCCTTTCTTTCTTAAACTGTCTATATATTACTGTCTACTGTTATTACTGTTAGCAGCAATACCCAGACCACGGAAGGGCAAACGTAAATCTGGAAATTTACCTCATCATCCCTGTAACTCACAGGGGACTGAGCATCTAGCTATGTTAACACCTAGTTTATAAACCTCTGAGTACTTTTCTGAGTCTTCTGAGGGTGAAATCTCCTCAGATGATCTTGAACCGGTAACTGAAACAGAGCCTGATTCCACTTTCATATTTAGAGTGGATCATATCAGTTTCCTTCTACAGGAAGTTCTGAACACCTTAGAAATTTCAGAACAGAATCCAGAATTTCCAAAAACTGTAAATAAGTTGAATCATGTTTTCAAAGCTCTGGCAAAAGTTCCTAAGGCATTTGAACCTCCAGACTTGGTTACAGACTATATTGCTAAAGAATAGAAGGAACCAGGCATTCCTTATACTCCTCCTAACAGGTTCAAGAAGATGTATCCTCTTTCAGAAAAGAATCTGACAGCCTGGGAGGCGGTTCCTAAAGTGAATGGAGCTATTTCCACACTACCAAAACGCACGACTATCCCCATAGAGGATAGTTTCTTGTTTAAGGACCAAAAGGACCAAATATCTGAGTCTATGCTAAGAAAATTATTTTCTCAATCAGCTCTTCATCTTAGACCAGCAGTTGCAATCACTTGTTTGGCCGCTGCAGCATCCTTGTGATGCGATTTCTCTTTTTCAGATGCTTCCGGAACAGTTATCTGAAGATGTATAATGATTTAATGTGTGATGCAGTTTTTAACATTAAAATTGATGTTAAAAATATATCCATTGCTGTTCTGCTAAGGGGAGCTTTATGGCTTAAATCCTGGTCAGCTGATATGGTCTCTAAGACTAGACTTTTGTCAATTCCCTTTAAGGGTAAATTGATTTTTGGATCAGAGTTTGACTCTATCATTAAAACTGTTACTGGAGATAAAGGAGCTTTTCTTCATCAGGTTAAGAAGTCTACGGGAAGATATAAGTAGGGACAGTCCTAATCTGACCATTGAATCCTCATTTCTTCAGCCTACCTGGACCGTGGTCACTAAAGGTGCAATTCTGATAGGTTGGGGCGCTGTTTGGGAATTGCGGAGGGCGCAACTAGTGTGGTCTTCTCTGGAGGCGAGGTTACCTATCAATATTCTAAAACTTTGTGAGATCCTTCGGGCTCTTCATTCTTGGACCCTTCTGGAAAACTGTATTTGTTTTCAGTCAGACAATGTCACGGCTGTAGCATACATCATAAGGGAGGGACTCTGAGTCCCCTTGCCATGCAAAAAAGTTTCTTACATTCTCTATTGGGCAGAGGAAAACCACTACACTCTATAATCTATTCACATTCCAGGAGTGAACAACTGGGAAGCAAATTACTTAAGCCATCAGTCAGTACATCCAGGAGAATGGTCTCTTCATCAGTTAGTCCTGAGTTGGGGTCTTCCAGAAATAGAGCTTATGGCATCCAAGCTGAACCGCAATCTTTCAGTTTATTGCACAAGGTCTAGAGATCCAAGAGCTCAAATGATCGATGCTCTGTCTATCCTTGGAACTTTCAACTGGCCTATCTTTTTCCCCCGTTCTTCTTCCAATTGTCATTGCAAGTATGAATTAGGAATTCAGTAATTCTCATAGCTTCGGCATGGCCACGCAGACTAGGTATGCGGATCTCATCCTGATGTCATCCTCCCATCCTTGGACTCTTCCTCTCATCGAAGATCTGCTATCTCAATTTGCATTATATAATCAGGATCTCAGATTGATTTGATGGCATCGAGATTGAACTCCTAGTCCTTAAGGGTAGAGGTTTCACAGACTCTGATCTCCACTCCACTCTTCTGCAAGCCAGGAAACCTGTTGCACAGAACATTTACCATAAAGTTTGGAAATCTTATTTTATTTGGTCTTCTTCTAGAGGTTTTTCTTGGAAATCATTTAGAATTCCAAGAATGCTTCAGTTTCTACAAGATGGTCTGGAGAAATGTTTATCGGCTAGCTCTTTAAAGGGTCAGATTTAGGCCTTGTCTGTTTTGTTTCATAAAAAGTTGGCTAAATGCACCTTTGCAATCTGAATCTGGTTCTATCCGTTTCGCAAGGTTCTCCCTTTAAACCTATGCATCATTTAGAACTAGAATTGTTGTCTTGGAGAGTTCTTTTTCTTCTAGCCAGTTTCTGAAATCTCAGCCCTTTCTTCTGTTCCCCCCTTTTTGTTTTTTTCATCAAGATAAAGCGGTTCTTATTACTAAATATGATTTTTTTCCAAAGGTTGTATCTTCTGAGAACATTAACCAGGATATTGGTGTTTGCTCTTTGTGCACAAATCTTTCTAACTCTATGGAATGTCTACTACACAATTTGGATGTAATAGAGCCTTAAAATTTTATCTTTAGGCTACTAAAGATTTTAGACAGACCTCCAGCTTGTTTGTCTACTTTTCAGTTAACAGGAAGGGTCAAATGGCTATAGTGGTTTAACATCATGGGTGAAGCAGACAATTCGTAAAGCTTACTTTGTTGTGGGAAAACCGCCTTCAAATCGAATTACTGCACATTCTACTAGATCTGGATCTACTTCTTGGGCCTTCAAGAATGAGGCTTCCTTGGAACAGATTGGCAAGGCAGCATCTTGGTCTTCTCTTCATACCTCTTCTAAATTGGCAAGAAAGTCCTTCAGGCCACAGTGTCCGTCAAATAGGTACTGCCCTTTCTTTACATGGACTCTCAGCTTGGTTATTGTATCCTGATAAATTTCTTTCGGGATGAGGAGTGTCCATAAGACCCGCCCTATTTTTGTTGAATCTAATGGGCCATTGTCTTATTTGCATCTCTTAACATTGCTTTCTGTCTTTCCTTCCATTTTTTGTCTACATCTCTCCTCTGCTAGCTATACGTTAACTGTAGAGGGAGTGGAGGTGGGAGGTGTTCAAAGCTCTTGTGAGGTTTCTTAATCTCCACCTGGTGGCAGGAAGCAGGGCTGCCATCAGGGGGTGAAAGGGGTGACTCCTGTCAGGGGCCCACTGGGCCAGACGGCCCCATGAGGCAAGCACAACTATTATTAAAGGGCCACTGTAAGTAAATATTTTCTATGCCTGTTACTAACTAACTACCCCAAATACGCTTTTTATCAATAGTATTTCATTAACATATCTCTACCGTATGTCAGAAATCTTGTCTGCAAATTTAATTGTTTTCCAAACCCACTCCGTGGGTATCCTTTGCTCTGTGCCAATCCGTTTACAATACCTAGGTTTCAAAATGGCGCTTTAAACACAAAGTTATTGGTTTAAGTATTTTGAACATGCAGTGCTGAAAATAGTGGGCAGGATAACGTGACATCATCGGCGAATAAAAGATTTAACTTTTAGAACGTTATGAAACTTCGTTTTGGAGAAAATATAGGTCAGTAGGTTTTAATTAATGTTTATTAACTTTAATATGTTAGTTGTTTAGCTTAAAAATTATAACAGAAAGTAATCCTTTAAAAAAAATTGAGAGGATTTCTGAGTGTGCACTAAACCACTATTCACAGTGTGAGACAGACTTGGCACTTCAGTTTGTACAGTGTGTGCCTGAGTCAGACGGCAGATCACTTTCATTTGCAGAGGAGGTAGGACTTACTTAGTAAATGTTTTTTATTTAATTGCGCAATTTCGGATTGTAACTTCAGTGTGGTAGTTGTATGGTGGGGCCAGGGGTCCATAAAAACACATTTTGTTAGCAATATGTAGCAGTGTATTTATGATTATTTGACAATGCTGTAGAAATTCTATATTTAAAACCACGCAGAAATGTTTCCTCCTCAATACACAAATGGTAGGTGCCTTTTTGGCAGATATGATTTTATTTATATATATATATATATATATATATATTAGATTCCAGTTTACTGCCCCTTTATGCAAAGGACTTTCCAGATGCCAGGAGACATTGTACCTAAGAAATTTACATCAGCATAAATATTATATATACAGTTGTGCTCATCAGTTTACATACCCTGGCAGAATTTATAATTTCTTGGACATTTTTCAGAGAATATGAATGATAACACAAAACCTTTTTTTTTTTTTTCTCTCTCATGGTTAGTGTTTGGCTGAAGCCATTTATTATCAATCAACTGTGTTTACTCTTTTTAAATCATAATAACAGAAACTACCCAAATGACCCTGATCAAAAGTTTACATAGCCTGGTGATTTTGGCCTGAATGCACACAAGTTGACACAAAGGGGTTTAAATGGCTATTAAAGGTAACCATCCTCACCTGTGATCTGTTTGCTTGTAATTAGTGTGTGTGTATAAAATGTCAATGAGTTTTTGGACTCCTGACAGACCCTTGCATCTTTCATCCAGTGCTGCACTGACGTTTCTGGATTCTGATTCATGGGGAAAGCAAAAGAATTGTTAAAGGATCTGCAGGAAAAGGTAGTTGAACTGTATAAAACAGGAAATGGATATAAAAAGATATCCAATTAATTGAGAATGCCAATTAGCAGTGTTCAAACTCTAATCAAGAAGTGGAAAATGAGGGGTTCTGTTGAAACCAAACCACAGTCATGTAGATCAACAAAAATTTCAGCCACAACTGCCAGGAAAATTGTTCGGGATGCAAAGAAAAACCCACAAATAACTTCAGGTGAAATACAGGACTCTCTTAAAACATGTGATGTGGCTGTTTCAAGATGCACAATATGGAGGCCCTTAAAGAAAGATGGGCTGCATGGTTGAGTCGCCAGAAGAAAGCCATTACTACACAAATGCCACAAAGTATCCCGCTTACAATACGCCAAACAGCACAGAGACAAGCCTCAAACCTTCTGGCACAAAGTCATTTGGAGTGATGAGACCAAAATTGAACTTTTTGTCCACAACCATAAACACAACATTTGGAGAGGAGTCAACAAGGCCTATGATAAAAGGTACACCATTCCTACTGTGAAACACCGAGGTGGATCGCTGATGTTTTGGGGATGTGTGAGCTACAAAGGCACAGTAAATTTGGTCAGAATTAATGGCAAGATGAATGCAGTATGTTATCAAAAAATACTGGAGGAAAATTTGCATTCATCAGCCCGGAAGCTGCGCATGGGACGTACTTGGACATTACAACATGACAATGATCCTAAACACAAGGTCAAGTCGACCTGTCATTGGCTACAGCAGAATAAAGTGAAGGTTCTGGAGTGGCCATCTCAGTCTCCTTACCTCAATATCATTGAGCCACTCAGGAGAGATCTTAAACATGCAGTTCATGCAAGACAGCCCAATAATTTACAGGAACTGGAGGCTTTTTGCCAGGAAGAATAGGCAACTTTACCATCTGAGAAGATTAAGAGCCTCATCCACAAATACCACAAAAGACTTCAAGCTGTCATTGATGTTAAAGGGGGCAATACACAAAATTAAGAACTGGGGCATGTAAACATTTGATCAGGGTCATTTGGGTAGTTTCTGTTGTCATTATGATTTAAAAAGCGTAAACACAGTTGATTGATAATAAATGGCTTCAGCTAAACACTAACTATAAGTGAAAGAAAAGTTTTTGTGTTATCATTCATATTCTCTGAAAAATGGCCAAGATATCATAAATTCTGCCAGGGTATGTAAACTTATAAGCACAACTGTATATACTCTCAGGCTAAGATTGCTCAGTGTTTGAAATGAGACAGGTTAACTTGACACTGTTCAGTTTACCTTACAGCTGACTTAATTTGAAATACATACAAACAAGCCTAAATCCTACATTTATCCAGATCTAATAGGTATAAAACTGAGTACCACAGCTTATGGTTCCACCAAGATCATATAGAGTATAGCATTTTTTTTAAATCCAAGTACAGCTGACAGATGGGAACATTTGTACACCAGATTCGAAGTGGTGCTCTTGGTTGGGGGAAAAAACAAACATATGTCAACCTTTCTATCTGACAGATCATTAATGTACAATTTTGAATTCAAAGTATTTTTGTTTGCACATTTACAAATCTGATTCTTTAAAAAGTGATCTCTTAATTTCTGCTATTTTTTTTATCATGCATGTCACACACTGTTGATTTAGGGGATGGCAATGTGCAGACATTTTTTACCTTCTGTGGGTATCAGTGTTTGTCTTTGTGCTTTTGTTGATGTCTCTATTAGCGTGTATGTATTTTTTTTCTGTGGGACTCTCTGTGAGGGTGTGTGTGTGTATGTCTTTGTGTATTTTCTGTGGATGACTGTGAGGGTGGGTGTGTATGTCTTTGTGTGTTTTTATGTGGATGTCTCCATGAGCTTGTGTGTGTGTGTGTATATATGTATGTCTGTGTTTTCTGAGGTTGTTTCTATGAGGGTATGTGCGTATGCCTTTGTGCATTTTCTGTGGGTGTGTCTGTGAGGGTGTGTGCGTATGTCTGTGCATTTTCTGTGGGTGTCTCTGTAAGGGTGTGTGCGTATTTCTTTGCATTTTCTGTGGGTGTCTCTGTGAGTGTGTGTGTATGTATGTCTTTGTGTGTTTTCTGTGGGTGTCTGTAAGGGTGTGTGTGTTTGTGTATGTCTTTGTACATTTTTTGTGTGTGTCTCTGTGAAGGTGTTTGTGTATGTATGTCTTCGTGTGTTTTCTGTTGGTGTCTGTGTGTGTATGTGTATGTCTATGTGTTTTCTGTGGGTGTCTCTGTGTGTGTGTATGTCTTTGTGTGTTTTCTGTGGTTGTCTGTGTGTGTGTGTGTGTATGTCTTTGTGCGTTTTCTGTGGGTGTGAGTGTGTATGTCTTTGTGTGTTTTCTGAGGCTGTCTCTGTTGGTGTTTCCTTGGGTGTATGTGCGAGTTTGTTTGAGTGTGTGTGTATCCAATGTCTGTTCCTTTTTAGGATGCTTTGACCTTACTACTGATTATTCACATCTTTCTACAGACTGAGACCTTTCCTGGAAGTCACAAATCCACCACTTAACCTTTAAATTATTGTTTAGACAGTTCAGGGCCCTTCCTTTCAGCCACTACATGCTGTTGTCATCATATAATTGGCATCTTCCTTGACAAAAAAGATAATCAGAACTCAATATTTTGTCTTGTAAATCTCCTTTTTGACAAAACTGTAGTCTACCTCATTACTTGTCAGGCCAATCTAAACAAGTGCTAAGTGTCTGAGTGTGTTTCTTTGTGTGTCTGCTAGAGTGTCTATATGTGAATCCTTATGTGTGAGTTTGTGTTTCAGTGTATGAGCGTGTCTGTGTGTTTCTGTGTTTGTGTGTTACTACCTTTACAACATTTCCAAGTTTGACTATACTTAAGAATGAAGTGCATATACATTTTAGTCACTTGGTCAAAAATTGCACATGTCAAAGGGGGAGGGGCCTGATCAATGGTTAAGTAAGGGGCCCCAAAATTTCTGGTGGCGGCCCTGGCAGGAAGTATATCCCACATGTTGAAAAAACAAACAAACAGTGCGCTACTGCTTTACATAAGTTTAAACATACACAAATATAAGAACACAGGTGTCTCCATTTAACTCGCTGCAATGCCTGTATTAATGAAGGCGCCTAAGATTGCTAAATCATGTATTGTGTTATTTTGATACAAAGTTACTTGGTTTAGAAGAGGAAGTTCATATAGTCCCGTAAATCCAGCGTGTTAGTGATGCAGCTCCTCAATAAAAAGTCCCATCACAGACTCATCAAATCGTTACTACAAAAGAAAAAAGTAGAAAAGCGCAACACGCATCTAAGTGTAGATGATAAACACAAATTTATTGATAGCCCCTTCCCAGAGTGCTACTCACAGAATAAACATTAAAACAGTGCACATCGGTTGTATACAACCATGAAGCTTGCTTCAGCGTCTGACGTGTTCGCCTCTTTCTAGGATGTCAGAACAAACAGATCCAATTATCCGTGTGCTTCACACACCATTCAAGCAGAAATCCACAGTTGGTAGTGTAGAAGAGAAGGATACACTGCAACACGTAATATATATAACTAAAAGTACAATTTGACAGTAAAAGTCACGATCTCTCAGCTCACCAAAATGGTCACAATATTGTGAACCTGGTAGCCTCCCTGAGACCTTTAAAAATGAACTAACTCGACGTACGATTCGTTTCTATGCTAGAAACTTTTTCAAGAGTGTACCCTATGCTTTACTATCTATCCATACTATTTATTTTTAGCCGACTTACTGTAAGGGAAGAAAAATTGTGTATTTCAGCCAGGGAATATCATTTCATATGTTAAATAACAAAATTAACATAAAATTAGTAAACAATATCTATATATTTACATTTAAAGAAAACATGCCAGGGAGGGGTAGGTATTTAAACCCCAGGGTAGCACAGTATCCAACTCAAACATCCAGCTAGCTTCCTTTTGTAAAAATAATTTCTTCCCATCTCCCCCCTGTTTTGTTTGGGGATCTGATCAATAGGACTACACCTTAACTAGAAACCGGGGGGGTAGTTATCAAGCCGTCAACCTCAAATATGCTGGAATTCCGCAGCGTATTTGTGGCGAGGCTGATTCGCCTTAGTTATCAAAGGCTAGAGACCGGCAAAATTAGAATTTTGTGACGTAAGCTTCGATCCGCCGGACTCAGTCCGACACAGATCGATTCTTACGTAACTCCAGATGTTCCGCACACAAGTGCGGCACAATCGGACTACTTTTGCTAGTTATCAAAAAACTAGCAGGTACGCTCGGCACTTTTCCGGCCCAGCGTACTGAAGGCGGCGGATCCAATAGGAATCAATGGGAGTCTGACCATAGCGAAAGTTCATGTTCGCTGCTGCCAGACATCCCATTGATTCCTATGGGAGCTGTCTACACCTAACACCCTAACATGTACCCCAAGTCTAAACACCCCTAATCTGCCCCCCTACACCACCGAAACTAAATAAATGTATTACCCCCTAAACCGCCGCTCCCGGAGCCCACCGCCACTATAATAAAATGATTAACCCCTAAACCGCCGCTCCCGGAGCCCACCACAAGCTATAATAAATATGTTAACCCCTAAACCACCGCTCCCTGACCCCGCCGCAACTATAATATATGTATTAACCCCTAAACCACCGCTCCCTGATCCTGCCGCAACTATAATATATGTATTAACCCCTAAACCTAAGTCTAACCCTAACACCCCCCAACTTAAATATTAATTAAATAAATCTAAATAATATTTCTCTTATTAACTAAGTTAATCCTATTTAAAACTAAATACTTACCTTTAAAATAAACCCTAATATAGCTACAATATAAATAATAATTATATTGTAGCTATCTTAGGGTTTATTTTTATTTTACAGGCACATTTCAATTTATTTTAACTAGGTACAATAGCTATTAAATAGTTATTAACTATTTAATAGCTTACCTAGCTAAAATAAAGAGAAATTTACCTGTAAAATAAATCCTAACCTAAGTTACAATTACACCTACACTATCATTAAATAAATTATTCCTATTTAAACTAAATACTTACCTGTAAAATAAACCCTAAGATAGCTACAATGTAATTAATCATTACATTGTAGCTATTTTAGGATTTATATTTATTTTACAGGTAACTTTGTATTTATTTTAGCTAGTTAGAATAGTTATTAAATAGTTATTAACTATTTAATAACTACCTAGCTAAAAGAAATACAAAATTACCTGTAAAATAAATCCTAACCTAAGTTACAATTAAACCTAATACTACACTATCATTAAATTAATTAAATAAATTAACTACAAATAACTACAATTAAATACAATTACATAAACTAACTAAAGTACAAAAAATAAAAAAAGCTAAGTTACAAAAA
The DNA here is from genome assembly GCF_027579735.1 of Bombina bombina. NCBI lineage: Eukaryota > Metazoa > Chordata > Amphibia > Anura > Bombinatoridae > Bombina > Bombina bombina. The sequence goes on along the minus strand of NC_069500.1, from coordinate 319,770,053 downwards.
ATAAAAAAAATAAGTTACAAACATTTAAAAAATATTACAACAATTTTAAGCTAATTACACCTAATCTAAGCCCCCTAATAAAATAACAAAGCCCCCCAAAATAAAAAATTCCCTACCCTATTCTAAATTAAAAAAGTTCAAAGCTCTTTTACCTTACCAGCCCTTAAAAGGGCCTTTTGCGGGGCATGCCCCAAAGAAAACTGCTCTTTCTCCAACAATGGTGTGTCCGGTCCACGGCGTCATCCATAACTTGTGGGAATATCTCTTCCCCAACAGGAAATGGCAAAGAGTACAGCAAAAGCTGTCCATATAGTCTCTCCTAGGCTCCGCCCACCCCAGTCATTCTCTTTGTCGTTGCACATGCAACATCTCCATGGAGATGGTTAAGAGTATGTGGTGTTTAGTTGTAGTTTTTCTTCTACTATCAAGAGTTTGTTATTTTAAAATAGTGCTGGTATGTACTATTTACTCTGAAACAGAAAAAGATGAAGAGTTCTGTTTGTGAGAGGAATATGATTTTAGCAGCAGTAACTAAAATCGTTTGCTGTTTCCACATGGGACTGTTGAGATGAAATAACTTCAGTTGGGGGAAACAGTTAGCAGACTTTTCTGCTTAAGGTATGACTAGCCATATTTCTAACAAGACTGTGTAATGCTGGAAGGCTGTCATTTCCCCTCATGCGACCGGTAAGCCATTTTCTTAGTCTCAAACAGAATAAAGGGCTTAATATGGGCTATAAAACTGGTAGACATTTTTATGGGCAAGATCGATTGCTTTATTTGGGCATTTTATACAAATTGAGATTGAATTTCACACTTATAAACTTTGGGGAACGTTTTTTTAACGTCAGGCACTGGTTTAGACACCTTTTCAGTCAGGATGGGCCTTCACTGTAGTAGGCTGAGCCTCATTTTCGCGCCATTACTGCGCAGTTACTTTTGAGAGCAGGACATGCAGCTGCATGTGTGTGTGTCTGAAAGTAGTTGAAAAGGTTCCTAGAAGGCGTCATTTGGTATCGTATTCCCCTCTGGGTTTGGTAAAGTCGCAGCAAAGGCTGTAGCTGGGACTGTAGAGGGGTTAAATCTGTAACCGCTCCGGTTTCTTCATTTTAAGGGTTAAAGCTCTGAAAATTTGGGTGCAATACTTTGAATGCTTTAAGACACTGTGGTGAAAATTTGGTAAAATTTGAACAATTCCTTCATTGTTTTTCACATATTCAGTAATAAAGTGTGCCCTGTTTAAAATTTAAAGAGACAGTAACGGTTTTAATTTAAAACGTTTTTTGTGCTTTATTGACAAGTTTAAGCCTGTTTAACATGTCTGTACCTTCAGATAAGCTATGTTCTGTATGTATGGAAGCCAATGTGTCTCCCCCTTCCAAATTGTGTGATAATTGTGCCATAGCGTCCAAACAAAGTAAGGACAGTACTGCCACAGATAAAGTTGCCCAAGATGATTCATCAGATGAAGAGAGTAAAGATAGTTCTACTTCATCTCACTCTGTGTCTACACCAGTTTTGCCCGCGCAGGAAACTCCTAGTACTTCTAGCGCGCCAATGCTTGTTACTATACAACAATTGGCGACAGTAATGGATAACTCCATAGCTAATTTTTTTATCCAAAATGCCTGCATTTCAGAGAAAGCGCGATTGCTCTGTTTTAAACACTGTAGAGCAGGAGGGCGCTGATGATAATTGCTCTGTCATACCCTCACACCATTCTGAAGGGGCCATGAGGGAGGTTTGGTCAGATGGGGAAATTTCAGATTCAGGTAGAATTTCTCAACAGGCAGAACCTGATGTTGTGACATTTAAATTTAAGTTAGAGCATCTCCGTGCACTGCTTAAGGAGGTGTTATCTACTCTGGATGATTGTGACAACCTGGTCATTCCAGAAAAATTGTGTAAGATGGATAAGTTCCTAGAGGTTCCGGTGCACCCCGACGCTTTTCCTATACCCAAGCGGGTGGCGGACATAGTGAACAAGGAGTGGGAGAAGCCCGGCATACCCTTTGTTTCCCCTCCTATATTTAAGAAATTATTTCCTATGGTCGACCCCAGAAAGGACTTATGGCAGACAGTCCCTAAGGTCGAGGGGGCAGTTTCTACACTAAACAAGCGCACTACTATTCCTATAGAGGATAATTGTGCTTTCAAAGATCCTATGGATAAAAAATTGGAGGGTTTGCTTAAAAAGATTTTTGTTCAGCAAGGTTACCTCCTGCAACCTATTTTGTGCATTGTTCCTGTCACTACAGCAGCGTGGTTCTGGTTCGAGGAACTAGAAAAGTCGCTCAATAGAGAGACTCCGTATGAGGAGGTTATGGACAGAATACACGCACTTAAGTTAGCTATTTCCTTTATTTTAGATGCCGCTTTGCAGTTAGCTAGATTAGCGGCGAAAAATTCTGGGTTTGCAATTGTGGCGCGCAGAGCGCTCTGGCTAAAGTCTTGGTCAGCGGATGTATCTTCCAAGACAAAATTGCTTAATATCCCTTTCAAGGGTAAAACCCTGTTCGGTCCAGAGTTGAAAGAGATTATCTCAGACATTACAGGGGGTAAGGGCCATGCCCTCCCACAGGATAGGCCTTTCAAGGCCAAGAATAAGTCTAATTTTCGTTCCGTTTCAGGAACGGACCGGCCTCCAACTCTGCAGCCTCTAGACAAGAGGGTAATGCTTCACAGACCAAACCAGCTTGGAAACCGATGCAAGGCTGGAACAAGGGTAAACAGGCCAAGAAGCCTGCTGCTGCTACCAAAACAGCATGAAGGAGCAGCCCCCGATCCGGGACCAGATCTAGTAGGGGGCAGACTCTCTCTCTTCGCTCAGGCTTGGGCAAGAGATGCTCAGGATCCCTGGGCACTAGAAATAGTTTCTCAGGGTTATCTTCTGGAATTCAAGGAACTACCCCCAAGGGGAAGATTTCACATGTCTCACTTATCTTCAAACCAAATAAAGAGACAAGCATTCTTACATTGTGTAGAAGACCTGTTAAAGATGGGAGTAATACACCCAGTTCCAAAGGTGGAACAAGGACTGGGTTTTTACTCAAATCTGTTTGTAGTCCCCAAAAAAGAGGGGACCTTCAGACCAATTTTAGATTTAAAGATTCTAAACAAATTTCTCAAAGTACCATCGTTCAAAATGGAAACTATCCGAACGATTTTACCCTCAATCCAGGAGGGTCAATTTATGACTACCGTGGATTTAAAGGATGCGTATCTACATATTCCTATCCACAAAGTTCATCACCAGTTCCTAAGGTTCGCCTTTCTGGACAAACATTACCAGTTTGTGGCTCTCCCATTCGGGCTAGCCACGGCTCCAAGGATTTTCACAAAGGTGCTCGGGGCCCTTCTAGCGGTTCTAAGACCAAGGGGCATTGCAGTGGCACCCTACTTGGACGACATTCTGATACAAGCGTCGTCTCTTTCAAAGGCAAAGGCTTTCTCAGATCTCACGGCTGGAAGGTGAACATAGAAAAAAGTTCCCTGTCTCCGTCGACAAGAGTCCCCTTCTTGGGGACAATAATAGATTCGTTAGAAATGAAGATTTTCCTGACAGATGTCAGAAAGTCAAAGCTTCTAAACGCTTGTCAAGTTCTTCACTCTGTTCCACGACCTTCCATAGCTCAGTGCATGGAAGTAGTAGGATTGATGGTTGCAGCAATGGACATAGTTCCTTTTGCGCGAATTCATCTAAGACCATTACAACTGTGCATGCTCAAACAGTGGAATGGGGATTATACAGACTTGTCTCCAGTGATCCAAGTAGATCAGAAGACCAGAGAATCACTACGTTGGTGGCTAACCCAGGATCATCTGTCCCAGGGAATGAGCTTCCGCAGACCAGAGTGGGTCATCGTCACGACCGACGCCAGTCTAGTGGGCTGGGGGGCGGTCTGGGACTCCCTGAAGGCTCAGGGTCTATGGTCTCGGGAAGAATCTCTTCTCCCGATAAACATTCTGGAACTGAGAGCGATATTCAATACTCTCAAAGCTTGGCCTCAGCTAGCAAAGGCCAGATTCATAAGATTTCAATCAGACAACATGACGACAGTTGCTTACATCAACCATCAGGGGGGAACAAGGAGTTCCCTGGCGATGAGAGAAGTGACCAAGATCATAAAGTTGGCGGAGGATCACTCCTGCCACCTATCTGCGATCCACATCCCAAGAGTGGAAAACTGGGAGGCGGATTATCTGAGACGTCAGACATTTCATCCGGGGGAGTGGGAACTCCACCCGGAGATATTTGCCCAGTTGACGCAATTATGGGGCATTCCAGACATGGATCTGATGGCGTCTCGTCAGAACTTCAAAGTTCCTTGCTACGGGTCCAGATCCAGAGATCCCAGGGCGACTCTAGTGGATGCACTAGTAGCGCCTTGGACCTTCAACCTAGCTTATGCTTTTCCACCGTTTCCTCTCATTCCCAGGCTGGTAGCCAGGATCAAACAGGAGAGGGTCTCGGTGATTTTGATAGCTCCTGCGTGGCCACGCAGGACTTGGTATGCAGACCTGGTGAATATGTCATCGGCTCCACCATGGAAGCTACCTTTGAGACAGGATCTTCTGGTACAGGGTCCATTCGAACATCCAAATCTAGTCTCTCTCCAGCTGACGGCTTGGAAATTGAACGCTTGATCTTATCTAAGCGTGGGTTTTCGGATTCTGTGATAGATACTCTGGTACAAGCCAGAAAACCTGTAACTAGAAAAATTTACCATAAAATATGGAAAAGATATATCTGTTGGTGTGAATCCAAGGGATTCTCATGGAGTAAGATTAAAATTCCTAGGATCCTTTCCTTCCTACAAGAGGTTTTGGATAAGGGATTATCAGCGAGTTCTCTAAAGGGACAGATTTCTGCTTTATCTGTCTTGTTACACAAACGACTGGCAGCGGTGCCAGATGTTCAAGCCTTTGTTCAGGCTTTGGTCAGGATCAAGCCTGTTTACAGGCCGTTGACTCCTCCCTGGAGTTTAAATTTAGTTCTTTCAGTTCTCCAAGGGGTTCCGTTTGAACCTTTACATTCCATAGATATTAAGTTGTTATCTTGGAAAGTTTTGTTTTTAGTTGCTATTTCTTCTGCTAGAAGAGTTTCTGAGTTATCTGCTCTGCAGTGTACTCCGCCCTATCTGGTGTTCCATTCAGATAAGGTCGTTTTGCGTACAAAACCTGGTTTTCTTCCAAAAGTTGTTTCCAACAAGAATATTAACCAGGAAATAGTTGTGCCTTCTTTGTGTCCGAATCCAGTTTCAAAGAAGGAACGTTTGTTACACAATTTAGATGTAGTCCGTGCTTTAAAGTTTTATCTAGAAGCAACAAAGGATTTTAGACAAAAATCTTCTCTGTTTGTCGTCTATTCTGGTAAAAGGAAAGGTCAAAAAGCTACTGCTACCTCTCTTTCCTTTTGGCTGAAAAGCATCATCCGATTGGCTTATGAGACTGCCGGACGGCAGCCTCCTGAAAGAGTCACAGCTCACTCTACTAGGGCTGTGGCTTCCACATGGGTCTTCAAGAACGAGGCTTCTGTTGATCAGATATGTAAGGCAGCGACTTGGTCTTCCCTGCACACTTTTGCCAAATTCTACAAATTTGATACTTTTGCTTCTTCGGAGGCTATTTTTGGGAGAAAGGTTTTGCAAGCCGTGGTGCCTTCTGTTTAAGTAACCTGATTTGCTCCCTCCCTTCATCCGTGTCCTAAAGCTTTGGTATTGGTTCCCACAAGTTATGGATGACGCCGTGGACCGGACACACCAATGTTGGAGAAAACAGAATTTATGCTTACCTGATAAATTACTTTCTCCAACGGTGTGTCCGGTCCATGGCCCGCCCTGGTTTTTTCAATCAGGTTTGATAAATTTATTTCTTTAACTAAAGTCACCACGGCACCCTATAGTTTCTCCTGTTTTTTCTCCTGTCCGTCGGTCGAATGACTGGGGTGGGCGGAGCCTAGGAGGGACTATATGGACAGCTTTTGCTGTACTCTTTGCCATTTCCTGTTGGGGAAGAGATATTCCACAAGTTATGATGACACCGTGGACCGGACACACCGTTGGAGAAAGTAATTTATCAGGTAAGCATAAATTCTGTTTTTGCCTGTAAAAGAAAAATACAACCCCCCCAACATTAAAACCCACCACCCACATACCCCTAATCTAACCCAAACCCCCCTTAAAAAAACCTAACACTACCCCCCTGAAGATCATCCTACCTTGAGTTGTCTTCAGCCAGCCGACCCACCGATGGAACCGAAGAGGAGATCCGGAGCGGCAGAAGTGATCCTCCAAGGGGCGCTGAAGAAGTCTTCCATCCGATGAAGTCATCATCCAGGCGGTGCTGAAGAAGTCTTCCATCTGGGCGATGTCATCTTCCAAGCGGCGCTGAAGAAGTCTTCCATCCGGGCGATGTCATCTTCCAAGCGGGGTCTTCAATCTTCTTTCTTCAGGATCCATCTTCATCCCGCCGACGCGAAATATCCTTCTTCCCCGACGGACTAACGACGAATGAAGGCTCCTTTAAGGGACGTCATCCAAGATGGCGTCCCTTCAATTCCGATTGGCTGATAGGATTATATCAGCCAATCGGAATTAAGGTAGGAAAAATCTGATTGGCTGATTGAATCAGCCAATCAGATTGAAGTTCAATTCGATTGGCTGATCCAATCAGCCAATCAGATTGAGCTCGCATTCTATTGGCTGTTCCGATCAGCCAATAGAATGCAAGCTCAATCTGATTGGCTGATTCAATCAGCCAATCAGATTTTTCCTACCTTAATTCCGATTGGCTGATAGAATCCTATCAGCCAATCGGAATTGAAGGGACGCCATCTTGGATGACGTCCCTTAAAGGAGCCTTCATTCGTCGTTAGTCCATCGGGGAAGAAGGATGTTCCGCGTCGGCGGGATGAAGATGGATCCTGAAGAAAGAAGATTGAAGACCCTGCTTGGAAGATGACATTGCCCGGATGGAAGACTTCTTCAGTGCCGCTTGGAAGATGACATCGCCCGGATGGAAGACTTCTTCAGCGCCGCCTGGATGATGACTTCATTGGATGGAAGATTTCTTCAGCGCCCCTTGGAGGATCACTTCTGCCGCTCCAGATCTCCTCTTCGGTTCCATCGGTGGGTCTGCTGGCTGAAGACAACTCAAGGTAGGATGATCTTCAGGGGGGTAGTGTTAGGTTTATTTAAGGGGGGTTTGGGTTAGATTAGGGGTATGTGGGTGGTGGGTTTTAATGTTGGGGGGGGGGAGTTGTATTTTTCTTTTACAGGCAAAAGAGCAGTTTTTTTGGGGCATGCCCCGCAAAAGGCCCTTTTAAGGGCTGGTAAGGTAAAAGAGCTTTGAACTTTTTTAATGTAGAATAGGGTAGGGCATTTTTTTTATTTTGGGGGGCTTTGTTATTTTATTAGGGGTCTTAGATTAGGTGTAATTAGCTTAAAATTGTAATATTTTTTAAATGTTTGTAACTTATTTTTTTTATTTTTTGTACTTTAGTTAGTTTATGTAATTGTATTTAATTGTAGTTATTTGTATTTAATTTATTTAATTAATTAATGTAATGATAGTGTAGTGTTAGGTTTAATTGTAACTTAGGTTAGGATTTATTTTTACAGGTAATTTTGTATTTATTTTAGCTAGGGTAGTTATTAAATAGTTAATAACTATTTAATAACTATTCTAACTAGCTAAAATAAATTCAAAGTTACCTGTAAAATAAATATAAATCCTAAAAGTATTAATTACATTGTAGCTATCTTAGGGTTTATTTTACAGGTAAGTATTTAGTTTTAAATAGAAATAATTTATTAAAGTATAGTGTAGTGTTAGGGTGTAATTGTAACTTAGGTTAGGATTTATTTTACAGGTAAATTTCTCTTTATTTTAGCTAGGTAAGCTATTAAATAGTTAATAACTATTTAATAGCTATTGTACCTAGTTAAAATAAATTGAAAGTTACCTGTAAAATAAAAATAAATCCTAAGATAGCTACAATATAATTATTATTTATATTGTAGCTATATTAGGGTTTATTTTTATAGGTAAGTATTTAGTTTTAAATAGGATTAATTTAGTTAATAATAGAAATATTATTTAGATTTATTTAATTAATATTAAGTTAGGGGGTGTTAGGGTTAGTGTTAGACTTAGGTTTAGGGGTTAATAATTTTATTACAGTGGCGGCGGTGTAGTGGGGGGCAGGATAGCGGTTATTAAATGTATTATAGGTGGCGACGGTGTAAGGGGGGCAGATTAGGGGTTAATACGTTTATTATAGGTTGCGGCAGGGTCCGGGAGCGGCGGTTTAGGGGTTAAACTATTTATTTAGTTGCGGCGAGGTCCAGGATCGGCAGGATAGGGGTTAATAACTTTATTATAGGTGACGACGGTATAGGGGGGGCAGGATAGGGGTTACTAGGTATAATGTAGGTGGCGGCGGTGTCCGGGAGCGGCGGTTTAGGGGTTAATACATTTGTAAGAGTTGCGGCGGGGGTCTAGGAGCGGCGGTTTTAGGGGGTTAATAACTTTATTTAGTTGCGGGGGGCTCCGGGGGCGCCGGTATAGGGGGTAGAACAGTGTAGTTAGTGTGGGTGCTTAGTGACAGGGGTATCAATAAAGCTGTCAAAAAGCCGAAGAGCAGCGAGATCGGATGAGTGATAACTCTCACAGTCCGCTGCTCATCGCCCCGTACTTGGTGCGCAGCTTTTTGACAGATTTATTGATAACTTAGGCAAAATTTTGCAGGTCCGCAGCGGCGATGGTAGGCGAGCTTAGGCGGGCGTATTGGGCCGGCGAAGGCAGGTAAGTTGACACGTTGATAATTAGGCCTCAGGGTGTTTAAAAAATGAGTAACTGCTCATCCTTGCCTGACTCTAGGGCAGATCTTATGCTGGACCTGTGCACCGCCATTCTCTCCTTGAGCATACATTCTGTTTTCCCAATATAGGAATCCCCACATGGGCCCTTTATTAAATACAACACATATTTAGACTCACAGTTCAATACATATTTCATTTTATATACCTTCCCTGATCTACTATGTGTGAAGGAATCCCCAAAAATAAGACTATCGCAGGTAACACAGTCGTGACACTTATAGACACCTTGTTTCCTAGTGAGGAAGTGTGTTCCTTTAATCTCATATTTATCTTTTGGGTATGCATTAATTAAATAATCTCTCAGACTCCTCACTTAACGGTAAGAAAAAGTTGGTGAATCTCTCACAAAATGGTTTTAATATATCTTCTGCCTGCAAAAACCTTTCAATTATCCATCACTGCTTTACGCAACTTCCATTTATCATTGGTGTGACATTCCCAAATCTACCATCCAAAACCTCTTGTCGACTCTCATTATTCAAATTTGTATGGTACCCTGTCTGCAGGAATCTCACTACCATATTATCCTCAGCTTCTCTCTTATTTTATGTCAACCTTTTTGTCCGTAGCATCTGAACTCTTGGCATAGAATTTAACAGATGTTTGGGATGATAACTATTGTGCCTAACAAGTGCATTCCTGTCTGTCAGTTTTCTATATAACATATTACCTATTCTACTATCAATTTTATAAAGTTCAATGTTCAAAAATTCCAATTTCTCAAAACTCCACTTAGCCACTAATCTAGTAGGGTTAAAAATACTAATGGGTTCAGTGAAGAGCAATTTCAACAAACCTTCCTCAATTCTTATAACCCTTCCTTGTGAGGTACGCACGTATACAAACTAGATACATCACATGTTACAAACATTACATTGTCATCTACCCTTTCCACCTCACTCAATAAACTGATAAAGCCCCATGAATCTTTCATGTATGAGGGTATTTTGTGACACTCTTTTGCAAAGAACTGTCCACAAAACTCGCCACAGGCTGATTTAGTAAATCCTAGGCATAGATTATTCTTCCTGGGGGGTGGGGGTCTCAAGAGACTTATGTACCTGGTGTTTTTGGTTATGCCGTGGTCACTTTTTTCTCATATTCAGTGATCCATCTGTTGTCATGTCCCATTTTAACAATACTTTACAATTCTTTTTCATACTCTAGGATAGGATTTATATTCCGCTCCATATGGCTCTCCTAGGGATTAAACTGCCTCTGTACTTCCTTTTTGTAATCTACAGAATTCATAATAAAGACACTGCCACTTCAAATTCTCCAAGGCATTCCAATTTTCCTGTGTAAAATTCATCTTAACCTTATTGGGTACGTTAAATGACCCCTCCAAATCCTTTTCTACTAATTTCAGTATGGTTTTTATGGCTGCACATCATGTGGGAGGATCATATTTACTTTTTGCCTTAAACTCTGCTTCCTAAATGTCCTCTTTCTGGTCTCTAAACCATTCATTTAATCATAAGAGTCTCCCAAATTTGTATATATCAACTCTCATATAAAACCTCCTCCCTTAAAAGTAAAGTAAATCTCATGTTGTGTTAATGTGCGCCTAGAGATATTGGAAATTACCTTTTCCTCTGCTCCTGGTAATCCTTTTTGACAACTCAGCCCTTTCGGTGCCTCCTCGGTAATCTGGATTGTCATCTTCTATCCCTGAAAAAGTCTCTCATCTCCACCTTCCGAGTCACTCGCGGATGATGCCGATTGGATATACCAGGTTTAATTTATTGTCTTATAATACCCTTATTTTCTTCTGTCTCTTATAGGTAGTAAGATGTTCTTTATATTTCTGTAAGTTCTTTTCTAGCTTAGCCAGCCAATCTTCCATTTTATCTGCTTGCAGGATGGTTTTGTGCTCCTCCTCAAAGCTCTTATGCTCACTTTACAATTCAGCTAGAGCTCTTCGTGACTCCTCAGCCACCAACAGTATTAAATCAAGGGAGCGTATTTTTAAAATATAACACCACTTGCAGCAGAAGTCCAGGTTATTTCTACCAATTGTGGTTCCATGTTCTTTATATGGAAACCTTTGGGGGTCTTTGCTTCACTGTATAATCCGACAGAGGGATTCCACTTTTTCATGCGCAGCAATTTATATATATATAATACCTGTATATATCTTTTGGCTTCAGTTGTATATCCAATCCTTCTATTTTGTCCTTAAATAAGATGTGCTCTGCTCTCTGTTCAGACACAACACTTTGACTGGTGCTCTGCGTTTCCTTTACTTAAAGGAATATGAAACCCAATTTTCTTTTATTATTTACATAGAGCATGCAGTTTTAAGCAACTTTCGAATTTACTCCTATTATTAATTTTTCTTTGTTCTCTTGGTATATTTTAGTTGAAAAAGCGGGAATGTAAGCTTAGGAACCAGACCATTTTTGGTTCAGAACCCTGGGTAATGCTTGCTGGTTGGTGGCTACATTTAGGAGGAAGTGAACCAAAAATGGCCTGGTTTCTAAGCTTAAAGGGACAGTAAACACCAAAAATGTTATTGTTTAAAAAGATAGATAATCCTTTTTTTTACCATTCCCCAATTTTGCATAACCAATACTGTTATAGAAATATACTTTCCATCTTAGTATGGGAAGAGTCCACAGCTGCATTCCTTACTTATGGGAAATACTGAACCTGGCCACCAGGAGGAGGCAAAGACACCCCAGTCAAAGTCTTAAATACCTCCCCCACTTCCTCATAACCCCAGTCATCCTTTGCCTTTCATCACAGGAGCTTGTCAGAGGAGTGAAGTTGTCAGAGAAGTGTGATTTCAGAGTAGTCTCTTATAGAGATGGGACTGGAGTTTTATGTAGTCCTGTCAGCCTCTCAGTGAGAGCATGGATGAAAGTTAGAGTCCGGAGATGCAGGGAGAGTCTCGCTGCCTACTTTCTTCACTTAAGTCCATGTCAGAAGCAATGCTACTATCTGTCACACTTGAAGGGCTGTGTTCCACGGCGTAGATTCTGGTAAGATCGTTTCATATTTTATACATGTATGTTAACGCAAGAAGACAGGGTTACAGTGTGACTCCTTTTATCTGTATAGAATCAAGGGTTAATATCTCCTTAGGGGGATTTTTGAACAGGGGGGAATAATCTTATATGTTTATTTGATTTTAGGCTGCTTTTATGTGTGAGATGTTATGGGCTCATAGGCTCATACAGGTTTCACTTTCACTTTTGATTCATTCCCTTTTTCCTGACCGGGTGTCTATCAGAGAGGAGTCATAAATCTCTGTACTGTCTGGTCATAGGAGGTGATGAGTGCCCCAGCCATTGGGGTATAAGGGTGCCGTTTTTTTTTTAAATAAAATAAGATGTTTTATTTCTCTAGTTCTTTGGTTATTACACTAGCGATGGATGATTCTGTTACTTTGGAGGGCACTCCCTCTATTACTAATGAGTAATTCCTGTTTATATGTTGAGGAGGCCTTAGTTCCGCTCTCTCTATTATGTTCCATATGCCTTGATAATGTGATAATATCGAACATGTTTGATACCACAAAGCCGCCCACCTCTGAGGAGTTGTTGTCCAGTGAGGTGCGTACCCTACATTCTTATATCTCTCTGCAGTTTTCCCGTAGCATTGCTGATCCTCCATCTGGAGGGGCCTTTTTTCACCAGACATTACTGCACAGTTCAGACGGAGTTGTCTGCGGCCTTTAATGCTTTAGCTCGCCTGCTAAGCACAAGCGAAAGGTTACATATTGCACTCCTTCCCAGAGTACATCAGATAATTTATCAGATTTAACTGAGGGATATCCGAGGATGAAGTTCTTTCTGAGACTTCAGAGTATGAACATTCTGGGTCGGAGTCTGCTGACTCTAAACCTCCGGCTGCGGAGTTTAGTTTAGTCTCCTAAAGGAAGTTTTTGAAGTTCCAGAAGCCAAATTGCCTGATGAACCTTTAATTCCAAAATTGGATAGAGTTTGAGGACAGGGTGGTGCCTTATCATTCCCTGCTCCTGTTAAATGGTGAACATTATTACGAATGAATGGGACAGGATTGGATTATTTTTCCCCCTCTTCTCCCTTTAACAAATTGTCCCCAGTCCTGGACTCTCAATGTAGTTGTGAGGTTCCGTCCCTAAATGGGATGGCGTTATCTTCACCCTTGCTAAACTTACTACTATCCTGCTTGATGATAGTTCTTCGTTTGAAGAGCCCATGGATAAAAGATGGAAACTCTGTTAAGAAAGATGTTTCAACATACGGGATATTTGTTTCAACTGGTGGCGGCTGTTGCCGCGGTTAATGGAGAAACTACCTTCTGGTGTCACTCCTTATAGGATTTGATTGGGGTGGAGGATCCCCTCGATGTTACTCAGAAAAGATTTACGCCCTTTAGGGTCGTTAATTCTTTTATCTGTACTGCTATTAGGCAGTTTATTTGCTTGAATGCTATGGCTTCAGCTTTTTCTGTTCAGGCCCGTCGGGATATGAATTCTAAGTCTAGACTTCTCTGGTCCAGGCCTGGACTCGGTTATCTCCACAGTCACAGGGGGCAAGGGCAAGCCCTCCTACCGCAGGAGTATATGAACTAATCTAAGGGATGATTTTCGTTCTGATAAAGCCCGTGTCAGTAGTCCTCCGCTAAGCCAGAGCAAACCAAGAGCTCTTGAAAGCCGGCTCAGTCCTAGAATAAATTCAAGCAGAGCAAGAAACCCGCCGAGTCTACATCGGCATGAATGGGCAGTCTCCGGTCCTCTTCTGGATCGTGTAGGGGCAGTATGTCGCTCTTTTCAGTCTCTTTATTCAGGGACATGCAGGATCCATGGTTCCTGGAGGTCATAGCTCAGGGTTACAAGATAGGTTTTAAGTCTCAGCCACCCAAGGGCAGATTCCTCCTGTCTTCCTGACCAGAAAGGAGGGAAGCCTTTCTGGGGTGTATACGGGATCTATCCTCTAGGAGTTATTGTCCCGGTGCCTATCGCAATGAGAGGTGTGGGATACTATTCAAACCTTTTTGTGGTCCCTAAGAAGGAGGGAACTTTCCGTCCGATTCTGGACCTAAAATGCTTAAACAGGTTTTTAAATGTCCCCTCGTTTAAGATGGAGACAATAGGGTCCACTCTTCCCCATGTTTGAGAGGGGTAGTTCATGACCACGATAGATTCCTGGACCAGCACTTCCAGTTTATTGCTCTTTTGTTCTAGCTAAAGACATTTTTCGAAGAGTGGACCATTCAGAATATCTCCTCTGTCTTCTTCGATCCCATCGATGACAGATAATCGAGAGAGTTCTCTTGTATCAAGTACCAGGGTAGAATTCTCGGGTACTATAATAGTCTCCATAGACATGAGAATATTTGTAACAGACCAGAGATGTAGCTAGCTTCAACATGTGTTGCCTTCCAGATCTCCTTAAGGGCATCTGTGGCTCGGTGTATGGAGTTGATTGGTCTCATGGTGTCCAGCTTGGATATAATTGCCTTTGCCAGGTTTCACCTCAGACTGTTGCAACTGCGCATGCTGATCTAGTGGAACAGCGATCATTCAGATCTGTCTCAACAGATTTCTCTGGACAACAAATCGGGAGAATCGCTCTCTTGGTGGTTTTGTCCGGATCACTTGTCCTGAGGGACGTCCATCTCAAGACTACCCTGGGTGATTGTAACTACAGTTGTGAGTCTGTCAGGATGGGGAGCCGTTTAGGGTGCCTGGAAGGCACAGGGCATCTGGTCTCAGGAGGTAAAGCTCCTGATCTCATTTTGGATCTTCAGGCTATATACAATGCTCTGAAGGCTTGGCCTCTGCTGGGTTCCTCCAAGTTAGTCAGCTTCCAATCAAACAATATATCCTCAGTGGCTTACATCAACCATCAGGGGGGAACAAGAATGAGGGAAGTATCTCGGATTCTGGTGTGGGGGAGACCCGCATTTGTTCAGTTTCAGCGATCCACATTCCGGGTGTGGACAACTGGGAAGTGGATTTCCTCAGCAGACAATCCTTTCATCCAAGAGAATGGTCTCTCTATCCCAAGTGTTTGCAGAGATTTGCAAGAGGAAGATCTTATAATGTCTCAATACTAAGCTACCCAGATAGGGATCGAGGTATATTGATCCTCAGGCAGAGCTAACAGATGCATTAGCGGTGCCTTGGAGGTTCAATCTAATTAATCCTTTCTGACCATTACCACTACTTCCTAGTGTAGTGGCTTGAGTCAAGCAGGCATCAGTGATACTGACTGCTTTGTCTTGGCCGCAAAGGATATGGTTCACGGATCTAGTGGGGATGTCATCATCTCCTCCATGGAAGTTATCTTGTCACAGGGATCTGCTGACCAAGGTCTCTTTGTTCATCAATGTCTAGATTCTCTGAGGCTGACTGCGTGGAGATTGAACGCGTATTCCTAGCCAAGAGAGGGTTTTCTGAGAGAGTTATTTTTACTCTCATTCAAGCTCGTAAACTGGTTTGCTCGACGCATCTATCATAAGATGTGGAGGACCTACTTATTCTGTTCTCCAGGATGAACTGGAGAAGGGCTTTTCTGCAAGTCCTCTGAAGGGACAGTTTTCGACCCTGTCTGTGTTACTGCACAAGAAGTTTGCTGAGCTTCCAGATGTGCAGCCATTTGTTAAGGCTCTGCTGGGATCAGACCTGTGTTTAGATCTAAGGCTCCTCCTTGGAGTTTAAATCTTGTCCTTAAGGCTTTGCAACGGGCTACGTTGGAGCCTATGCATGAAGTGGACATTAAATTGTTGTCTTGGAAGGTTATTTTTCTACTAGCTATTGCTACTGCGTGCAGAGTCTATGAGATTGCTGCCTTGCAATAAGGCTGTTCTACGAACCAAGTTAGGTTTTCTTCCTAAGGTTGTGTCAATTTGCAACGTATTTCTGGATGTGGTTTGTGCCTTGAAGTTCTATCTTCAGGCCACAAAGGAATTTAGACAAACCTCTTTCTCTATTCGTTCTCTTTTCCGGGAAGCGTAGGGGTCAGAGGGCCTCTTCGACTTCCTTATCTTTTTGTCTGAGGAGTGTCATGCGTTTAGCATAGCAACGGCGGGACAAAAGCCTTCTCTGAGGATTAAGGTTCATTCTACGAGAGCAGTGGTTCCTCTTGGGCCTTCAAAAATGAGACCTCTATAGATCAAATTTGTAAGCTATTTGGTTCTCCTTACATACTTTTTCCAAAATTTTACAAGTTTGATTTTTTGCTTCTGCTGAAGCAGCCTTCAGGAGAAAGGTTTTGAAGGCTGTGGTGCCCTCAGATTAGGGTCCGTCTCTCTTTTTTCCCTCCCGTTAGCATTCCGTGTACTCTAGAGCTTGGGTATATTTTTCCCACAAGTAAGGAATGCAGCTGTGGACTCTTCCCATATTAGGATGGAAACATAAATTATGCTTACCTGATAATTTATTTTCCATCTGTATGAGAAAAATCCACAGCTCCCGGCCGTGTTCTCCGATGATATTTCTCCTACTGTTCCTTGTTCACTCGGCAGAATGACTGGGGTTATGAGGAAGTGGGGGAGGTATTTAAGCATTTGGCTGGGGTGTCTTTGTCTCCTCCTGGTGGCCAGGTTCTGTATTTCCCACAAGTAAGGAATGCAGCTGTGGACTCTTCCCATACAGATGGAAATTAAATTATCAGGTAAGCATAATTTATGTTTTTTACCTCTGTTATTACCTTGTATCTAAGCTTCTGCTGACTGCCTCCTTATCTCAGATCTTTTGACAGACTTGCATTTCAAGCAATTAGTGCTGACTCTTAAATAACTCCATGTGCATGAGCACAATGTTAACTATATAAAACACATGAACTTACGCCCTCTAGCTGTGAAAAACTGTCAAATGGATTCAGATAAGAAGCACCCTTCAAGGGCTTAGCATATGTGCCTATCTAGGTTTAGCTTTCAACTAAGAATACCAAAAGAACAAAGCAAATTTTATGAAAAGTAAATTAGAAAGTTGCTTAAAATTGCTTGCTCTATCTGAATCACGAAAGAAAACAATTTTGGTTTCATATCCCTCTAAGGGTAAATACTTTTAAGTACAATGTATCCAAGTTCTGTTATACTTGCTTCTCCTTTATCAATGTATACTTTTTTATGGGGAAGAACTCTGTCTGATTCTTCTTATCCAAGAGTCATTAACCATTTATTTCTTAAAAAGGCTCTGGATCCTTTCTGATTCCGTCAAGGTATTTTTATTCTGCATATGGACATAGATTATTCCATCTCTTGCACTTGCACGCATACACACACAATGTCATGCATGATGTCATCAGTGATGTCATTGATTATGTCATGCAAGGTTCCCAAGGGGGAGTGGGGGCAGTTTAAGTTAGGAATTTCATTCCTTTTACATGTTTGATAGAAAACTACACCAATTTTCATATAACTGCATGCAATAGACACTACTATAAAAATATGCACAGATACTGATATAAAAATCCAGTTTAAACCTTTTAAAAACTTACTTAGACGCTCCCAGTTTAGCACTGTTGATAAGGCAGGGACACCCACTAAAAGGGGCTGGAGAAACAGCAGACACTCCCCCTTCCCTGCGTATTAAAAGACAGATTACACAAACAGGAGCCAGCAGGAGTCTGTAAATGCATGTACACATATGACACTGTGGGCTTGGTTAGCAGTCTAAAAATCAGCACAATGTTATCAAATAATAAGCAAAAATATACATTGTTACAAAAACAGTCCTAGATGGACTATATAAATGGATCATCTACAAAATATTTATGCAAAGAAAAATCTAGAGTACCTTTAAACTCTGGTGTCAGTTTTTTGCCAATTAATTTCCTTGTTTTTTCCTATGAAATTAAAACAATAATCTATATGCTATAGAAAAAAAAAGAAGAAAAAATGTCCCTTCCTTCTAAACTTTAAATAAATGGCAAACACTTATTCTGCAAGAAGGTACGCATACATATATATACAGTATGTTATATATATGGATATAGGTTTGTGGGAGGATTATATATGTTAACAATTTTTTTAATATGATCGCATTTGGCATGGAATTTACCAAAATGGGCCTAGATCAATACCTTGGGTTGTCTACTAAATAATATATAGGGGTCAATTTTATCAAGCTCCAGACATGATTCACTATAGCGGATTATGTCTGTCCGCACCATGATAAATCTACCCCATAGTGTTATTTTACACACAAAAAAGAGTCTATTTCAGTTTAAATTGAGTGATAGCAAAATTTCTAAAAATTATCAGATACTTTGGGAAGTTTTTCTCTAAAATTCCCAGTTGTTAAGGGGGTAATTTTCCCTGTCCCCTGTATCATGTGACGACCATCAGCCAATCACTTCTTTATGTTTATATAAGCTCAGTTGGAGCTGGTGCCTCAGAAAGTGTGCACATATAAAGACCAAACATTTTTTTTTTAATGTTCTTTTTTCCCCCCGTGTTATATCTGATTTATGAAAGTTGAATTCTTTTAATCATTTGTCAGTGGTGGTAATGAATTTGGTACCAAGCTTTAAACATGCTTTGGAGAACAAAAGAGCTTGTTTATGGGATAATGCAATACCAGAATCATCTGTCCTTACAAATATCTCTGTGCTAATATAATGTTCACTAGCTGACATGTTTTATAAAATGATTGAAAGTAGTCTGATTCAAGCTGTATTTACTAAGCATTAAACCTAAATGGCAGGTATATGAATAATAACACTAAATTTAAAGTAACAGTATTTAGAGTCAAACTAACCAGTATTTACTAGGGTACTCTGTATTCAACAGTTGTAGTCTGCAACCACAATATGTGTAGAGCAACCATAGAATGCAATTTCATTTAAAGGGGTCAGACCTAGCCTTAATATAATTCCATTTAAACCCAACACTCCCCTTTGTATTTGTCATTTATTTCTCACTCTCTCATTTTGGCCCAGATTACAAGTGGAGTTCTATTTAATGCTTTTTTGCGTGCGTCACGTTGCACTCATATTAGAAGTTGAAAGTAAACTGTTTTCAGTCACATGCGCAATATGCTAACTTCGTCTTTTTACGCACGTCAGGTTAGCGCGCTAGTGAAAACAGTTTACTTTCGACTTGAAATCGGGGCCAGTTTATGGGTGGAGCGGTATTTAACGCTCCTGCTCGCGCGCTAACTCTGCTAGAAGTTAGGTTTTTGTGCGTGTCGGGTAGCACTCATATTTGTTGAAAGTGAAAAGTTTTCGTTCACGTGCTAACCCGATGCACACAAAAAGCCGAAGTTAGAATATCACGACCGCCATAACATAGTAGTCAATGGAGCAAAAAGTGTGGAAAATAACCCTCACACCCTACTTGCGTGCAAACTCAATCCCATATTCTCATGTGCGCTAACCTGACATGAAAATATGAATATTTCACGTTGCAATGTTCTTCATATAGAAGAATATGTTCCATTTATTCAAAGATTCACCTGATATATATATATATATATATATATATATATATATATATATATATATGATGGTATTTTGGTAAAAATATATTTATTCATATATATATATATTTTTATATATATAAATACTTTATATACATGATTATATATAGGTATAGATATATACACACACACACATGTATATATAAGAGAGAGAGAGAGAGAGAGAGGAATATCTGTTTAGAAATACTTCTAACATATTCTGCTATGTGCAGAACATTGGAATGTGAAATATTTACATTAAATACATAGTTAAAACCTTTATTAAATATGAATATTGCATAAATATGTTTTTTCATGTTTTCATCTACTTTACTGCAAATGGCTCCACGGCACTTATATACTGTATATGTCTATATATATGTGTGCATATGTATTTATGTGTTTATATGTGTATATATGTCTGTAAATACATATATACAGATATAAATACATAATAAACCCCCTTTCCACTTGCTCACAACTATTAGTGTGCCACTCGTAATCTAACCTTTTATTTGCAGTTTTTGTGTTGTACCTTAAACTGCTTCCAGTATTAACCCCTCCCTCCATATTTCAAAATACATAATAGCAAATTAGGGATGTTTTCAGTGAATGGTGATATCTGAGAAAGCAACACATGCACCTCTACGTAATAATACAATAATAAAAAAAAATGGTTACCCTAGTTTATGGTGACAAAATGTAAGTAAATACATCATTTCACCACTAGATGGCTCTGTTGTAAATGTAATAAGGGAACCAATGCATAATAATTTTAATCTCTATACAGCCAGAATGTGAATAAATATATCTTGTTTTTAATCCATTTGACACCAGAAAGACCTTATTTATAATAAAAAAATTATGAAATCCAGCAAATAGCAAGCTTTGACTGCTTTTTGGTGATTAAATGTACAGTAAACGCATGTGAATTTGTATGTAAAATGTATATTTGCACAATTAAACAACTTTGCAAAATACTTTTTATTAATAATTTTGCCCCTTTTTCATGTAATTTAACATTAAAAAAATCTCATTCTCGGGACTTAAAATGCACCCTGCTGACTTCTCAGGGCTAACCCTGCTTCATATCCCTAATTGGTTTTAGCTGATAAAAACTGCAAAACAATGTTCTTATACTAACATTATCACCATGGAAAGTTCCGTTGTCTACTGACTAAAGACCAGGTTGGGTCCTCCAAAAAAGGCAAATGGTGGGTGAAGTTTTGTTATGGATAAATAATTGCAGTAAAAATTATGTTAATGTGTTTAAAAATATAAAGGCTGCAATACTCAAAACATCAGTAGACCGACGAGAAACTGCCTTTCTGGCCTTGTCGGCCTTGTGGTCCGTGGGTCTGTCGATATTTTCTAAAAAAGTGGGTGGACCCGTGAAATGGCGGCAAGTGGCAGTGTGTCTCTCATAGGATATAATGGTGATCACTACGTCCGCTAAATATCGCCACTCGGCATATTCTGCTGGTAGCATGGGGGGCCGTATTTGAAGTGTTCCTAAGCAGTGCAGACAACAGAAATGTCCTTGGCACTAGTATTTTTCTCTATCATCTGGGGCTATCCCACATCATGGTGCTTAGTGTTTATGTGACTCCCCACTTCTTCTGATTACTGCTTGTGGCTGATGCATGAACATATTTTACACAACAGCCATTTGTATTGGATAACATGTCACTCCAAATAACTTATATGCAGCACATAGTTGTATAATGTCAAAGGGAAGCATTGAGTTGTCCAAACTATGCTTGTGAGGAGTCAACATTTCATTTCACATTAATCATTTGTTGTTTTTTTCTTTAATTTGAGTTGTCAAATAACAGGAACTTCATTTAAGGTGTCTGTATAAATAATGAATAAAATAAAATTGTAGACATAGTTAGAGTAGCAGCTAGCTAGAAAAGTTTTTCCCACTGTTTCTTGCAGTTTTGGAAACAATATTTATAGCATAGTGTAAAATGCTATAGCAACACAAAGTGAAGAGCAGACAATGAATTATATATTTAGACATGTGCCAACATCAAATTAAGCATTACTGCCAGAAAGTTACACATTAACTAAGAAAAAACATAATTTATGTAAGAACTTACCTGATAAATTCATTTCTTTCATATTAGCAAGAGTCCATGAGCTAGTGACGTATGGGATATACATTCCTACCAGGAGGGGCAAAGTTTCCCAAACCTTAAAATGCCTATAAATACACCCCTCACCACACCCACAAATCAGTTTAACGAATAGCCAAGAAGTGGGGTGATAAGAAAAAAGTGCGAAAGCATAAAAAATAAGGAATTGGAATAATTGTGCTTTATACAAAAAAATCATAACCACCACAAAAAAAAAAAAAAGGGTGGGCCTCATGGACTCTTGCTAATATGAAAGAAATGAATTTATCAGGTAAGTTCTTACATAAATTATGTTTTCTTTCATGTAATTAGCAAGAGTCCATGAGCTAGTGACGTATGGGATAATGACTACCCAAGATGTGGATCTTTCCACGCAAGAGTCACTAGAGAGGGAGGGATAAAATAAAGACAGCCAATTCCTGCTGAAAATAATCCACACCCAAAATAAAGTTTAATGAAAACATAAGCAGAAGATTCAAACTGAAACCACTGCCTGAAGTACTTTTCTACCAAAAACTGCTTCAGAAGAAGAAAACACATCAAAATGGTAGAATTTAGTAAAAGTATGCAAAGAGGACCAAGTTGCTGCTTTTTAAATCTGATCAACCGAAGCTTCATTCCTAAACGCCCAGGAAGTAGAAACTGACCTAGTAGAATGAGCTGTAATCCTTCGAGGCGGAGTTTTACCCGACTCGACATAGGCATGATGAAATAAAGATTTCAACCAAGATGCCAAAGAAATGGCAGAAGCTTTCTGGCCTTTTCTAGAACCGGAAAAGATGACAAATAGACTAGAAGTCTTTCGGAAAGACTTAGTAGCTTCAACATAATAATACAAAGCTCTAACAGCATCCAAAGAATGCAATGATTTCTCCTTAGAATTCATAGGATTAGTACATAATGAAGGAACCACAATTTCTCTACTAATGTTGTTAGAATTCACAACCTTAGGTAAAAAATTCAAAAGAAGTTTGCAGCACCGCCTTATCCTGATGAAAAATCAGAAAAGGAGACTCACAAGAAAGAGCAGATAATTCAGAGACTCTTCTGGCAGAAGAGATGGCCAAAAGAAACAAAACTTTCCAAGAAAGTAATTTAATGACCAAAGAATACATGGGTTCAAAAGGAGGAGCTTGAAGAGCCCCCAGAACCAAATTCAAACTCCAAGGAGGAGAAATTGACTTAAATGACAGGTTTTATACGAACCAAAGCTTGTACAAAACAATGAATATCAGGAAGATTAGCAATCTTTCTGTGAAAAAGAACAGAAACAGCAGAGATTTGTCCATTCAAGGAACTTGCGGACAAACCTTTATCTAAACCATCCTGAAGAAACTGTAAAATTCTCAGTATTCAAAAAGAATGCCAAGAAAAATGATGAGAAAGACACTAAGAAATATAAGTCTTCCAGACTCTATAATATATCTCTCTAGATACAGATTTACGAGCCTGTCACATAGTATTAATCACAGAGTCAGAGAAACCTCTTTGACCAAGAATCAAGCGTTCAAACTCCATACCTTAAAATTTAAGGATTTGAGATCCTGATGGAAGAAAGGACCTTGCGACAGAAAGTCTGGTCTTAACGGAAGAGTCCACAGCTGGCAAGAGGCCATCCGGACAAGATCCCCATACCAAAACCTGTGAGGCCATGCTGGAGCTACCAGCAGGACAAACGAGCATTCCTTAGAATCTTGGAGAATACTCTTGGAAGAAGAACTAGAGGCGGAAAGATATAGGCAGGATGATACTTCCAAGGAAGTGATAATGCATCCACTGCCTCCGCCCGAGGATCCCGGGATCTGGACAGATACCAGGGAAGTTTCTTGTTTAGATGAGAAGCCATCAGATCTATTTCTGGGAGTTCCCACATTTGAACAATCTGAAGAAATACCTCTGGGTGAAGAGACCATTCGCCCGGATGCAACGTTTGGCGACTGAGATAATCCGCTTCCCAATTGTCTATACCTGGGATATGAACCGCAGAGATTAGACAGGAGCTGGATTCCGCCCAAACCAAAATTCGAGATACTTCTTTCATAGCCAGAGGACTGTGAGTCCCTCCTTGATGATTGATGTATGCCACAGTTGTGACATTGTCTATCTGAAAACAAATGAACAACTCTCTCTTCAGAAGAGGCCAAGACTGAAGAGCTCTGAAAATTGCACAGAGTTCCAAAATATTGATCGGTAATCTCACCTCCTGAGATTCCCAAACCCCTTGTGCCGTCAGAGACCCCCACACAGCTCCCCAACCTGTAAGACTTGCATCTGTTGAGATTATAGTCCAGGTCGGAAGAACAAAGAAGCCCCCTGAACTAAACGATGGTGATCTGTCCACCACGTCAGAGAGTGTCGTATAATCGGTTTAAAGATATTAATTGAGATATCTTTGTGTAATCCCTGCACCATTGGTTCAGCATACAGAGCTGAAGAGGTCGCATGTGAAAACGAGCAAAGGAGATCGCATCCGATGCGGCAGTCCTAAGACCTAAAATTTCCATGCATAAGGCTACCAAAGGGAATGATTGTGACTGAAGGTTTTGACAAGCTGATATCAATGTTAAACTTCTCTTGTCTGACAAGGACAGAGTCATAGACACTGAATCTATCTGGAAACCTAAAAAAGGTTACCCTTGTCTGAGGAATCAATGAACTGTTTGGTAAATTGATCCTCCAACCATGATCTTGAAGAAACAACACAAGTCGATTCGTATGAGATTCTGCGAAAATGTGAAGACTGAGCAAGTACCAAGATATCGTCCAAAATAAGGAAATACCAAAACCCTGTTCTCTGATTACAGACAGAAGGGCACCGAGAACCTTTGAAAAAATTTTTGGAGCTGATGCTAGGCCAAACGGTAGAGCCACAAAACTGGTAATGCTTGTCTAAAAAGAGAATCTCAGAAACTGATAGTGATCTGGATGAATCGGAATATGCAGATATGCATCCTGTAAATCTATTGTAGACATATAATGCCCTTGCTAAACAAAAGGCAGGATAGTCCTACAGTTACCATCTTGAATGTTGGTATCCTTACATAACGATTCAATATTGATAGATCCGGAACTGGTCTGAAGGAATTGACCTTCTTTGGTACAATGAAGAGATAGAATAAAACCCCAGCCCCTGTTCCAGAACTGGAACTGGCATAATTACTCCAGCCAACTCTAGATCTGAAACACATTTCAGAAATGCTGAGCCTTTGCTGGGTTTACTGGGACACGGGAAAGAAAAAAATCTCTTTGCAGGAGGCCTTAACTTGAAGCCAATTCTGTACCTTTCTGAAACAATGTTCTGAAACCAGAGATTGTGAACGGAATTGATCCAAATTTCTTTGAAGAAAACGTAATCTGCCCCATACCAGCTGAGCTGGAATGAGGGCCGCACCTTCATGGGTACTTAGGAGCTGGCTTTGGGTTTCTATAAGGCTTGGATATATTCCAAACTGGAAATGGTTTCCAAACTGATACCGCTCCTGAGGATGAAGGATCAGGCTTTTGTTCCTTGTTGTGAGGAAAGGAACGAAAACGATTATTAGACCTAAATTTACCTTAGATTTTTTTATCCTTTGGTAAAAAAGTTCCCTTCCCTCCAGTAACAGTTGAGATAATAGAATCCAACTGAGAACCGAATAATTTATTACCCTGGAAAGAAAGGGATAGCAAAGTAGACTTAGAAGACATATCAGCATTCCAAGTTTTAAGCCATAAAGCTCTTCTAGCTAAAATAGCTAGAGACATATACCTGACATCAACTCTAATGATATCAAAAGATGGTATCACAAATAAAATTATTAGCATGTTATAGAATAATAATAATGCTATAAAATTATGATCACTTGTTGCGCTAAAGCTTCTAACCAAAAAGTTGAAGCTGCAGCAACATCCGCTAAAATATAGCAGGAGTAGAGACAGCCCCATTAACCTTAGGGATTTTGTCCCAAAAACTCTAATCTGTCAGATGGCACAGGATATAATTGCTTAAAACGTTTTAGAAGGAGTAAATGAATTACCCAAATTATTCCATTCCCTGGAAATTACTTCAGAAATAGCATCAGGGAGAGAAAACACTTCTGGAATAACTACAGGAGATTTAAAAACCTTATTTAAACGTTTAGATTTAGTATCAAGAGGACCAGAATCCTCTATTTCTAATGCAATTAATACTTCTTTAAGTAAAGAACGAATAAATTCCATATTGAACAAATACGAAGATTTATCAGCATCAACCTCTGAGACAGAAACCTCTGAACCAGAAGAACCTTTATCAGTATCAGAATGATGATGTTCATTTAAAAATTCATCTGAAAAAAGAGAAGTTTTAAAAGACTTTTATGTATACTAGAAGGAGAAATAACAGACATAGCCTTCTTAATGGATTTAAAAATAAAATCTCTTATGTTATCAGGAACACTCTGAAAATTAGATTTTGACGGAACAGCAACAGGTAATGTAACAGTACTAAAGGAAATTTTATCTGCATTAATAAGTTTGTCATGACATGCAATACAAACAACAGCTGGAGAAACAGATACCAAAAGTTTATAGCAGATACACTTAGCTTGGTAGCTCCAGCACCGGGCAGCGATTTTCCTGAAGTATCTTCTGACTCAGTTGCAACGTGGAACATCTTGCAATATGTAATAAAAAAAACAACATATAAAGCAAAATTGATCAAATTCCTTAAATGACAGTTTCAGGAATGGGAAAAAAATGCCAGTGAACAAGCTTCTAGCAACCAGAAGCAATAAATAATGAGACTTAAATAATGTGGAGACAAAAATGACGCCCATATTTTTTAGCGCCAAATAAGACGCCCACATTATTTGGCGCCTAAATGCTTTTGGCGCCAAAAATGACGCCACATCCGGAACGGCGACACTTTTGACGCAAAAAACGTCAAAAAATGACGCAACTTCCGGCGACACGTATGACGCCGGAAACAGAAAAAAAATTTTGCGCCAAAAAAGTCAGCGCCAAGAATGACGCAATAAAATGAAGCATTTTCAGCCCCCGCGAGCCTAACAGCCCACAGGGAAAAAGTCAAAAATTTTTAAGATAAGAAAAAATGATTGATTCAAATGCATTATCCCAAATATGAAACTGACTGTCTGAAAATAAGGAATGTTGAACATCCTGAGTCAAGGCAAATAAATGTTTGAATACATATATTTAGAACTTTATAAAAAAGTGCCTAACCATAGCTTAGAGTGTCACAGAAAATAAGCTTACTTACTTACCCCAGGACACTCATCTACATGTTGTAGAAAGCCAAACCAGTACTGAAACGAAAATCAGCAGAGGTAATGGTATATATATAAGAGTATATCGTCGATCTGAAAAGGGAGGTAAGAGATGAATCTCTACGACCGATAACAGAGAACCTATGAAATAGACCCCGTAGAAGGAGATCATTGCATTCAAATAGGCAATACTCTCCTCACATCCCTCTGACATTCACTGCACGCTGAGAGGAAAACCAGGCTCCAACCTGCTGCAGAGCGCATATCAACGTAGAATCTAGCACAAACTTACTTCACCACCTCCATAGGAGGCAAAGTTTGTAAAACTGATTTGTGGGTGTGGTGAGGAAGTATTTATAGGCATTTTAAGGTTTGGGAAACTTTGCCCCTCCTGGTAGGAATGTATATCCCATACGTCACTAGCTCATGGACTCTTGCTAATTACATGAAAGAAATACAGTATTCTGTCATCAGATAGTGAGAGTTTAAATCCCTCTCACTTCTGAATCCTTAGTCTTTTCCTTTGCCTACTTGATGTGGAGGTTTAAAGTGCTGATCTACTTGTCGTTGATAGGGGTTCTCCAACCAATCTGAGGCTCATTTCCTACTCACAGTGCACTGTCGGACAGAGGGGTAAATAAGGAGTTATCAGCCAGGCAGTGCAGGATCATTTCTCAGTGGGAAATGACGCAGGCGTCCTAGGTGAAATGTGGATTCATCCACCAATCCCCTTGTCTACAAGGAGCTGATCCTTGTGGGATCCACGACCCTCTCTAGGGGAAATAAGGATGTATCCACCAATCCCCTGCATTGTAGAACGCTGTTAATTCTGATAGATCCTTGCCATCGTGCTTGCACTTCCTAGTAACAGTCATGTCTACTGGAAGCAAGTTGCTGCAGCTGAGGTAAGCACAGTGGATGAAGATGCTGCGAGGTAAGTACTTTGCATATTGACAGTCCACCGGCTACTAGCATTAATGCGTACACATTAGTCGCACAGTCAGGTGACATATATTTATACCCCATACACCTTACATTTAAATTTCTGTTTGAATAAGGTTTATTATTATTATCATCATTTATTTGTAGAGTGCCAAAAGATTCTGCAGCACTATAAACATAGGCAGTATAGAAGGTAATATTTATAGGGATCAAATGGGTAGAGAGCCCTGCTTAGAACTGCACTGTTGTAGTCAGCTCTTATGAAGGTGACCTGCAAACAGTTGGGCTCTTAGGCTTAGGGGGTTCAAGGGGATAGCAATGGAACAGTAGAGTCTTTAGGGAGCTTTCAAAACTAGCGTAGACCCTTGTGAAGCGAAGCAGAGAGTTCCACAAGATGGGAACCAGTCTGGAGAAGTCCTGGCGGGGATGGGAGGGAGAGTATCTGGAGTCAAGGTTTGAGAAGTAGGGGGAGCAGTGCAGTTGAGGGCTTTGTATGTCAGAGTTAGAATTTTGTGTTTTATTCTGGAGGCAAGAGGAAGCTAGTGCAGGGATTAGCAGAGAGGTGCAGCAGATGAAGAGCGATGAGTTAGGAAGGTGAGCCTGGCAGAGGCATTCATTATGGATTGTAAAGCTAGGCGGCAGCTAGGAAGACCGGAGAGGACGGAGTTGTAGTAGTCAAGACGGGAAAGGATGAGAGAGTGGATTAAAATCTTAGTTGTGTCTTGTGTAAGAAAATGTAAAATTTTAGAAATGTTTTTAAGGTGGAATGTGAGGAAAGATCTGAGTCAGATGTGATACCAAGACATCGGGCATGCGGGGCAGGGGTAATTATGGAGTTGTCGACAGTTATAGAGAGATGCAGGGTAGAGAATTTAGAAGAAGGGGGGGAAATAAGGAGCTACATTTTGGAGAGATTTAACTTAAGGTAGTGAGAGGACATCCAGGATGAGATGTGAGAAAGACAGTTAGTGACACGGAATAACAAGGAAGGGGATAGGTCTGGTTTAGAGAGTTAGATTTGGGTGTCATCAGCATACAAATGATATTGTAACCTAAGGGACTTTATTAAGGAACATAATGATGACGTGTAGATTGAGAGGAGAAGGGTACCGAGGACAGGGCCTTGAGGGTTCCCCAACAGAAAGTAGTAACGGGGCAGAGGAAGCCCCAGAGAAGGCTACACTAAAGGTACGGTTAGACAGGTAGGAAGAGAACCACAAGAGGGCTGTGTCACAAATGCCGAAGGATTGGAGGGTTTGGAGCAAAGGAGGGTGGTCAACAGTATCAAAGGCTGGAGACAGATCATGTAGGATAAGCAGAGAGAAGTGGCCTTTGGATTTTGTTGTAAGTAGGTCATTGATAACCTTAATGATTGCTGTCTCTGTGGAGTGATGGGGGTGAAATCCAGATTGCAGTAGGTCAAGGAGGGAGTTTAATGTAAAAAATGGGATAGAAGTGCAAATACTAGCTTTTCAAGAAGCTTTGAGGCAAGAGGGAGTAGGGAAATAGGGCGGTAGTTGGATGGGGAGGTTGGATCGAGAGAAGGTTTTATGAGGATAGGTGTGACCAGTGCATGTTTTAGAGATGAGGGAAATATGCCGGTGCTGAGGGAGAGGTTGAAAATGTGTGTAAGTATAGGGGTAAGGGTAGAAGAGAGGGAGGGTGTGGTTTTCAATGTTGTCTGGATTTTTATATATAAATTAAGTATAAATGTATCTAGATTTTTAAATTTATATTAAATATAATTCTATGGTAAATTATGTGGAAACCACTAATCCATTACAACTAAGTTGTTAAATAAACACTATAAAAGGGTCTCCATTGTCTCCAAATAATGTATTAGGAATCAATATATGTTAATAAAAGGAATATATTTACAGATATATTCTACAGCAAAACAGTCCAAATAATTACTACAGGACAACAACCTTAATTTGTGCAACACTGGTAATTAAATAAAATAATAACAGAATATATATCCCAGGAATACTTAGACAAATTCTCTAATGTGTTCAACATCATCCATCTTTGCAGCAGGAGCAGGATAAAATAGAGAGATAGAGATTTTGGTGTTCCAGTTTTTATGTCCCAATTCATTAGGGAGGGGTTTATCAAATGTCATTTAAAGGCTATTGAGAGTGTGTTTCTTAGACAAAGACTAGGCCGAAGCCTAGTCTATAGTTTTAATAACAGCTAGGTAAATATTCCAGTGATAAAATGTCACCACATTCCCTCACTTTTTCTTCTCCTGTGTTGCCCCATTTTCTAGTTATACCCTCTAGTACAGAAGAACACAGTGGGAGAGAAAACCTTACAGGAACAATTATACCACCATCCCTTCGGGCTATCATTCCCTCGGCGATACGAGCTCTTCTGTACTTTCCTAGGACTGTCAATTCCTAGTCTAACTTTATACAATTCATTAAAAAAATTTGCTCAAAATTATACAGACACAAATCCTATGCTAAACCCCATTAGCATCATTTATACACTGGGTACACTGTTGATGGGTATGCGTGTAGTAAAATCTTTATCAATAAAGTGTGAATTATGCCTGTAAAACAAAAGTTAAAATGGTTCACTGAAGCTCTTTGTTGTCATCTTTTGGCATCTGATCCTTGCTTTTGGCATCTGGTCCTTGCTCTTGCTTTACCAATCACCTCTCTTTGAACCACTTAGTTTTTTCAGCACCCTCAAAGGAATGAAAAGAGATTAAAGGGACAGTATACACTCATTTCTCCAACATTGGTGTGTCCGGTCCACGGCGTCATCCATAACTTGTGGGAATATTCTCCTCCCCAACAGGAAATGGCAAAGAGCACAGCAAAAGCTGTCCACACAGTCCCTCCCAGGCTCCGCCCCCCCAGTCATACTCTTTGCCGCTCTGAACAAGCCAAGCGTCGTCTCTTTACAAAGGAAAGGCTCATACAGACATTGTTCTAGCCTTTCTCAGATCTCACGGGTGGAAGGTGAACGTAGAAAAGAGTTCCCTGTCTCCGTCGACAAGAGTTCCCTTTTTGGGAACAATAATAGATTCTTTAGAAATGAAGATCTTCCTGACAGAAGTCAGAAAGTCAAAGCTTCTAAACGCTTGTCAAGTTCTTCACTCTATTCTGCAGCCTTCCTTAGCTCAGTGCATGGAAGTAGTAGGGTTGATGGTTGCAGCAATGGACATAGTTCCTTTTGCTCGAATTCATCTAAGACCATTACAACTGTGCATGCTCAAGCAGTGGAATGGGGACTATACAGACTTGTCTCCAATGATTCAAGTAGACCAGATGACCAGAGACTCACTCCGTTGGTGGTTGACCCAGGATCACCTGTCCCAGGGAATGAGTTTCCGCAGACCAGAGTGGGTCATTGTCACGACCGATGCCAGTCTATTAGGCTGGGGCGCGGTCTGGGATTCCCTGAAAGCTCAGGGTCTATGGTCTCGGGAAGAGTCTCTTCTCCCGATAAACATCCTGGAACTGAGAGCGATACTCAATGCTCTCCGGGCTTGGCCTCAACTAGCGAAGGCTGGATTCATAAGATTCCAGTCAGACAACATGACGACTGTAGCTTACATCAACCATCAGGGGGGAACAAGGAGTTCCTTGGCGATGAGAGAGGTGTCCAAAATCATCAAATGGGCGGAGGATCACTCCTGCCACCTATCTGCAATCCATATCCCAGGAGTAGACAACTGGGAGGCGGATTATCTGAGTCGTCAGACTTTCCATCCGGAGGAGTGGGAACTTCACCCGGAGGTGTTTGCCCAGTTGACTGGGGCATTCCAGACATGGATCTGATGGTGTCTCGTCAGAACTTCAAGGTTCCTTGCTACGGGTCCAGATCCAGGGATCCCAAGGCCACTCTAGTGGATGCATTAGTGGCGCCTTGGTCGTTCAACCTAGCTTATGCGTTTCCACCGTTCCCTCTCCTTCCCAGGCTTGTAGTCAGGATCAAACAGGAGAAGGCCTCTGTGATTCTGATAGCTCCTGCGTGGCCGCACAGGACTTGGTATGCAGACCTGGTGAATATGTCATCGGCTCCACCATGGAAGCTACCTTTGAGACAGGATCTTCTAGTACAAGGTCCATTCGAACATCCAAATCTAGTTTCTCTGCAGCTGACTGCTTGGAAATTGAACGCTTGATTTTATCCAAGTGTGAGTTTTCAGATTCAGTGATAGATACTCTGGTCCAAGCCAGAAAACCTGTGACTAGAAAGATTTACCATAAAATATGGAAAAGATATATCTGTTGGTGTGAATCCAAGGGATTCTCCTGGAGTAAGATTAAAATTCCTAGGATCCTTTCCTTTCTCCAAGAAGGTTTGGATAAGGGATTGTCAGCGAGTTCTCTAAAAGGACAGATTTCTGCTTTATCTGTCTTGTTACACAAACGACTGGCAGCTGAACGAATCACAGCTCACTCTACTAGGGCTGTGGCTTCCACATTGGCCTTCAAGAACGAGGCTTCTGTTGATCAGATATGTAAGGCAGCGACTTAGTCTTCTCTGCACACTTTTGCCAAATTCTACAAATTTGATACTTTTGCTTCTTCGGAGGCTATTTTTGGGAGAAAGGTTTTGCAAGCCGTGGTGCCTTCTGTTTAGGTAACCTGATTTGCTCCCTCCGTTCATCCGTGTCCTAAAGCTTTGGTATTGGTTCCCACAAGTTATGGATGACGCCGTGGACCGGACACACCAATGTTGGAGAAAACAGAATTTATGCTTTCCTGATAAATTACTTTCTCCAACGGTGTGTCCGGTCCACGGCCCGCCCTGTTTTTTTAATCAGGTTTGAAAAATTTCTTTCTCTATACACTACAGTCACCACGGCACCCTATAGTTTCTCCTTTTTTTCTCCTAACCGTCGGTCGAATGACTGGGGGGGCGGAGCCTGGGAGGGACTGTGTGGACAGCTTTTGCTGTGCTCTTTGCCATTTCCTGTTGGGGAGGAGAATATTCCCACAAGTTATGGATGATGCCGTGGACCGGACACACCGTTGGAGAAAGTAATTTATCAGGTAAGCATAAATTCTGTTTTTTATATAACTGCATGTAATAGACACTACTATAAAGAATAAGATGCACAGATATCAATATAAAAATCCAGTATAAAACTGTTTAAAAACTTACTTAGGGGGCGGAGCCTGGTGGAGCTGAGGAATGGCAGCTTAGATCCAGAGCTCCGTGTAAGTTAGAAGCTTTCAAGGCAATTCCCAGGTGTTGAAGTAGGGAAGATTAGCTGACAAAGGGCCACAAGAGGATGGGAACAGCTCACTGGCTATGTGAAAGGAGAGACACCTCTATCAGACAAGTATAGCGACTCACACATTGCAGGTCGCGGGAGTTGGAACAGCCGCCATTCACGCAGCCCACGTGGTGCTAACGGCGCCATCTGCTCTGGAGCTCGCACACTCCTAAATGGAAGTCCGGTGGAGATCGGAAGATTAAGCAGAGGCTCTGCTGCTAAGCAGAACAATACCGTGAGGTCCGGAAAGCAGTGAGAGGTGAGAGGGACACTTGGAAGGAGCAAGTCACTGGGGCCGACAGCTCCTAAGCTACGGAGCAGAAAGTATGTTAGATGGGAGGATGTAAATGGGCCTATGGTCACTAAAGCAATAAACGGGTGCTACATAGTGAAATTGCAGCAGGCAAGAATAATGGTCTAT
The DNA here is from genome assembly GCF_027579735.1 of Bombina bombina. Classification (NCBI taxonomy): domain Eukaryota; kingdom Metazoa; phylum Chordata; class Amphibia; order Anura; family Bombinatoridae; genus Bombina; species Bombina bombina. The sequence continues at coordinate 319,736,786 of NC_069500.1, read as the reverse complement.
GGTGGCACAGGCTTTATGAAAGCAGGCAGCAAGGTCATTTAGTGGCAAGGCCTGCTGACTAATTATAACTGCAATACAAAAAATTAGAGTGTATTTGTTCTACGATGTGCTGCTGATGATAATGACACAGATATGGTTGCTGCGGTTTGCATAGGACTGACAGAATCACTATAAAATTAATGGGCAGACTCACAGAACCACCATGAAACTGCTTTATCTGATATAGTCTGTTCAAGAATCTATATGTCTCATGGGCTATAACCTGCTACTATGAGCTTTAACCTGCTACTCTGATTTGGAGCTATACAATATATTTCTGCTAGGCTTTTCAAGAAGTGTTGGCCTCTCTGTTTACATAGACAGTTAAGGTACAGGCTACCGACTGAAACACTGCTGGGAACCAAGTTTTGAACTGTTTTCTGTATAGCTACTTATTCTGACTCCCTAATTGCCAAAAAGCAGTTAAAATGGCTGCCAGGAAAAACACCAAATTAACTTCAACAAATAAGCAACCTACACCTAATCTCTTCTTTAAACCTATGAGGGGTGACAAACACTCTGATGCTCAATCGCAACACTCAGATGAAGAGAGGGACATAGAGGAGGGAGAAAGAGAAAAGATGTAAGACTCAAGACTCATTACCAAGGCGGATTTAGACCTTTTAGTCTCTAAGCAGGACATTACGGGAATTTCGAAAAACTCATAGAAAAAATAGAGTCCATGCAAAACTCTGTGACTAACAGTATAGCAGAACTAAAGCAAGAAGTAGTTGATTTGGGATCAAGAGTAAACTCCCTAGAAGAAAATGGGGACTCTATGATAGAAGATCTGAATACAGTAACGGAGAGGGTCACAGCTCAACAAAAGGAACTGGAAGATGTATATGACAAACTAGAGGACCTAGAAAACCGCAGTCACAGATCTAATCTGCACCTAAAAGGAATTCCAGAATCAATAGGTCCTAAGGAATTAAATGCATATCTACTCAGTCTCTTTCAGGGGATTACCGGCTCAGGTGGAGAAGACAAGTTTCAGATGGAGAGGGCACACAGGGCGCTTCGCCCTAAACCCAAGGGGGAAGAACCACCTAGAGACGTTATTATAAAGATGCTCCGCTTTCAAGAAAAGGAGGAGATACTTGCAGCAGCAAGGAAAAATCCCACATTTAAACATCAAGGGAACATCATCCAGTTCTTGCAGGATCTCTGCGGACTCTACAAAGAAGAAGCTCTCTTCTTCTTTTCTATCAAGGATCCACAGGAAATCCCAGAGGCCTGTCGCAGGATGAGGATGGACCCTCCAGTTCTTATGTCTCAAGAGACCACTTCAGATCAAGGTCAGCAGGGAAGGGTGCCACGTCAGAAGCAGTGGTCCAAGATACCCGAGAAGAAGCGTAAACCTTGAACTGTGTTGAAACTACAGGGAGTCACTACAGACAGAAGAAATTAGTTGTTTTTTTTCTGGATATGAGTAGATGGAAGTAGGGAAACTACGCATTTAAAGTTGGAGCCCATGGGACATTCAAGCAGAGGGCAGATAAGTATAAAAATTATGCATTGATTCTGTATGTTGTGCTTCTATGCTTTTCTTGTAGCTACTGTATCATAGAAGGGGGGAGTCTGAGATTCCTAATGGACTCTGTTGCAAGAGCCAGGAAGCAAGATTGGGGGAGATGGACTACCTTTCTTTTCTTTTTAGACGCACAGGTGGCTACCAGAGACATTTTAATTTGTAAGATGTTTTTGTTTGTTATGTTCAAAAGACTAGAAAATTAAGCTAACAGAAGCAGGCCAGAGGAGACCTCTCAATACTGTTCAAAGTGTTGATCTTCTTCTGTGGCTAAGGTGTTTGTGTTTTTTTTATTTTTTATTCTCTATTACAATATATTTCTGTATGGTTTAGGTATTGCCATAATTATTTAGATATGTAACTAACTGCACTTAGGTATAATATGTTGGGGAATGCGTTTGAGAATCACAAAGTTCTTGTTTATGTGTTTATTGTTCACTATTTTTGGTTTGTTATTTTATTTGTAAACCAGGTGTTTTCTTTCAGGTACGTAGGTAGGAAAAGGGGGAGGAGACGTGGGGTAGGGGCGACGCAGACTTCAAAGGTAATGAAGGTAAGAGAAGTTGGGCATGGTGCGGGCGACTTTCATAAGGTGGGACACATAGCGAAGCAGGGAGAGGAGGCAGGAAGATACACTGATGCCACATAATTTAAAACTTATATCCCATAATGTTAGGGGACTGAATTCAGACACCAAAAGGCGAACTGCAATGACACATTATATGAGAGACTCACTTTATTTCCCAGACAGTCCCAAAATATTGGTCTAACCAGTTCCCCCATCACTTTCATGCTACAACAGATTTGAAAAAGAGAGGAGTTTCAATATTAATACATAAATCTCTGGACTTTGTCTTTGACAGTGAAGTTACGGATAGGGAAGGCAGGTTCGTGATAGTTAGAGGCACAATTCAGAATACTAAAGTCAGCCTATGTAATGTACATGCACCTAATGAGTCACAGAATGCCTTTTTTGAAAAAATAACGCAACTCCTGACTCAATGGTCGCAAGATAGAATAATTTTAGCAGGGGATTTTAATGTTACCATGACTCGTTTCTCAGATGGAAGCTCTGGGGGACTTACAAGTAAACAACATTGGCATAACACCATTGTTAGGTCAATTGGGGATTCTATGGGAACACATAATCTGGGAGGCGGTAGGCAACTCTAAGCATGATTACACTTACTATTCCCCGGCACATAATTCGTATTCCACACTAGACTATGTTTTTGTTAGCCAGATATTAACCTCCAATTTGGTGACGTCAAGCATGCAATCATGTGTTTGGTCAGATCATTCAATGGTAAATTTAGAATTGACAGGTATTTTGAATTACTCACGACCCAGATCATGGACATACAATCCAACACTTCTTAAGAGACCAGAGATATATGGGAGGATAATGGGGGCACTGAAGGAATACTGGCAGTTAAACGTAGGGTCCACTAGTAATCCACTAATGACGTGGGCGGCACATAAAGCAGTCTTGAGAGGCCTACTCATTAAAGAGAAATCGCTGGTGATTAGTCAGACTAGACAGGTAGCTAACACGCTTCAAAGGGAAGTAGAGATTCTTGAGAAGGAACATAGATATTCTCTCTCATCGAGAGTGTATAAATCCCTCCAGTCTAAAAGACAGGAATTGTCCAAGATACTAAATGAATCCTCTATCCGTGCGGCTTTAAGGTTGAGAGCACACTACTATGTATATGCCAACAAGCCGGATAAATATCTTGCATATAAACTAAGAGAGAGAACAAAGTCCTTTGCAATACCTCTTATACATAGACAGAACGGGATCCCCACTTCAAACCCTCAGGAAATAGCTGAGGTTTTTGCTGATTTTTACGAGAACCTATATGATGGGAAAAAAAGTGCCCCTGGGGGATCTCAGTCGGCAGACAAATGATTTTTTTAGACAGGCTAAATTACCGGTTATCCAGGAGGCAGATCTGGAGAAATTTAATGAAGACATCTCAGCTACAGAAATTTTGCTAGTAATTAAAGACCTTATATCAGGTAAAGCGGCTGGCCCAGATGGCCTTACGGGAGAATATTATAAATTATTCAAGAAAGAATTACTGCCCCACTTACTAACCTTTTGCAATGGGATACTGGTGGGAGGGTAAATACCCAAAGAAATGCTGCAAGCCAAAATTGTGGTAATACCCAAGGCAGGTAGAAACCCGAAACATTGTCAAAACTATAGGCCAATATCCCTAATTAATACAGACCTTAAGATCTTTACAAAGATTATGGCAAATAGACTAAAATTGTTCCTCCCCTCACTGATACATAAAGACCAAGTAGGGTTTATTAAGGAAAGAGAGGCCCCAGATAATGTCAGGAGAATCGTGACTTTGGTGGATTTCTTATCTCAGACTAAGACGCCCTCTCTTCTCCGCCGAAAAAGCATTTGATAGGGTAGATTGGAACTTTATGTTCAGAGTATTAGACAATATGGGATTTAAAGGAGCCTTCATAAGAGCACTTAAGACCATATATTCAAGACCAACAGCACTAGTGGGAGCGGCAGGGTACATCTCTAGGTTCATAGATATTTTAAATGGAACTCGTCAAGGGTGTCCATTATCACCACTTTTATTTGCCATCAGTATTGAGCCACTCACAGCGTTCGTTAGGCATTCGATCGATGTGAGAGGGGTAGAGATAGCAGAATACAAATTGACTCTATTCGCTGATGATGTCTTGTTGACTTTGACCAGGCCTTTGATCTCCTTGTCTAACTTATACGCGATTTTGGGGAAGTTCTCAGAAATTTCGGGCTATAAGATTAACCTAGATAAATGTGAGGCTTTGCCAATCTACCTTCCACCCCACACAAAAAAAATGGTAGAACTAAATTTCAATCTCACTTGGGCGAAAAGTCATATTACATATTTGGGGGTTAAGGTAAACTGTACCCTTTCAGATTTATATAGCCTAAATTATGTACCTACTTTCAAAACCATCAGGAAGGATCTAAACAATTGGAAAAAGGGTAGATTTTCGTGGTTTGGGAGACTCTCGGCTATTAAAATGAACGTACTCCCCAGGCTGTTGTATCTTTTTAGAGCTCTGCCGATTGGGGTCCCTCTGACAGATTTAAATGCCCTACAAAATGATTTAACCCGCTTCCTGAGGGGAGATGGCGGGGCTCGGATAGCATCACAGCTATTGAAGCAACATAGACAGGTGGGGGGAGTGGGGGTCCCGAATCTGGTAGATTACTACCAAGCCGCTAGGTTAGCTCAATCTATCATCTTAGAGAAAAATGTACAAGAGGTCATATGGCCAAAAATTGAAGCAGATATCGCGGGTTGTGAGAGCCTGGCTGATGTTTTGTGGGATCCAAAGCTGAAATTAAAATCACTCGCTTACCGATCGCCGGTAACAAGGGAGACAATACATAACTGGCATAAAACTACTAAACTGTTGGGGCTGATAGCCCCAAGGTCCATGTTCCTTCCTCTGAAGTTTTTGCTACCCTGTGAACTTAGAAAGGTGGTGGGAAAGTGGGAAAACAAGGGGTTGTATAGGGTGGCGGATTTTTTAGATAAAACTGCAATTCTCACTTTCAATCAGATTAGAGATAAAATCCAACCATACACCCTACAGTGGTACCTTTATTTACAAATATCATCAGCTATATCTAAATATATTTTTAATAGAACAAATCAGCCTCTGTCCACCCTGGAGCGACTTTGCAACACACAAACAAGAGGGAAACATGTGATTTCTCAGTTGTACTTAATGCTACAAGAAAAGAAAACCTCCCGCAAATCTCCCCTTATGGAGAGATGGGAGAAAGATGTAGGCAAGATAAGGGAAAAGGAAACCTGGGAGAAAATCTTATTCAAAGCTAGTAAGGGAATGGTCAGTGCTGATATGAGGGAAAACTGTATGAAAGTGGCCTTTAGGTGGTACCTTACACCAGAACGGACAGCTTACAACTCTTCCCCCAATGCTGCAGCCTGTTATAGGGGCTGTGGTGTGAGGGGATCATATAGACATATGTGGTGGGACTGCCCAAAAATAAGTCCATTATGGACGAGACTCTCGAACTCGCTTTGTGACATTCTAAATGAGGACATAGAATCAACCATAACACAGGGACTCCTGAATGAAAGGGTTAGACCACTGAATTCGGCAATCAACACTTTCATTAAAACTTTGTGTACCTGTTTACGCATATGTATAGCTAGACACTGGAAGGTGGGTGCTCCGGGCTGGACGGAGGTAATAGATAAAATAAAGGATACATATATAATGTCGGAGTTAGTAGCATGGTCGCAGGGTAATGTTGATAATTTCCAGAAAGTCTGGTTCTATTGGTTAATGGGCAGCGAGTCTGGCCTGTCTACCATCCAGGAGAGAGGGGAGAGAGGAGGAACTGAACAATAGAGTAAAGGAAAAGAGGGCGGAATAAATACCTTCACATTTACTACCTACGTGCATAGATATAAATGATAAATTTAGCCATATTATGATAGACGACTGTTTATTCTACTGGACGTTATAGGAAGCTAGAGGAAACATCTGGCAAGGGGGGGGAGGGGGGGGAGGGGATTGTAGAGTTTTTTTAGTTTTTCCATATTTATTAAGTCACAATGTTATGTTTGTTTTATTATATGTAAGTCATATCCCATTGTTAATCTGAAATCACATGGACGAGGTACTAAGTATAGAGAATACTGGATGGGAGATATTCGGCTATATAACTTATGAATGTACCTTTGTCCGTATTTATCTATCTTGCATATATTGTATTTGGGTTGTAAGAAAATCAATAAAAAATATTTCAACTAAAAACTTACTTAGAAGCTCACAGTTTAGCTTTGTTGAAAAGGTAGCTGGAAAGCCCACTGCAAGTGGGAAATAAGACACTCCCCCCCCTCCCCCTTCTTTTGCGTATGAAAAGACCCTTTACACAAACAGGAGCAAGCTGGAGAAGGTAGCTGACGGTATTCACATAAAACTTTGGGGCTTGGTTAGGAGTCTGAAAATCAGAGCAATGTTATTTAAAAATAAGCAAAACTAAACATTTTTTTAAAAAAAAAAAAACTTCATGGACTATATAAATAGATCATCTACAAAACATTTATGCAAAGAAAAAAATGAGTGTATAATGTCCCTTTAAAACCAGGCATATATTTACTTTACACTACAACACTCCATCTGCAGTATAAACCACATTCACAGTTATTAACTTCAAGTTGGGATGTGCCTCTATCATTGCATCATCCCACTCGCCTCCATATGATTATTTACCTCTTTATGCCATATAGTATTTTGGCCTAATGTCCCATTTTACATCTCCATTGTGATACATTTTATACTTATTTAATTTGTTCAACTCCAGCATCATAGATTCTTGGTTAAATCAGTCCTGATGGCACCTGAAAAACAGCAATCTATAATATGTGTTGTTGGGGAAAGCTGGAAGAAAAGATGAGAAGCCTTCTGTCTTTATTGATTTTCTTCCTGCAGGATAAGACTTCAGACAGTTTACATGGAAATTTTCTTGCATGTGGCCTCCCAAAAGTAATCACAATGGAGGTATCTGTTATATGTTTTTAGAAGGAGAATGCAACAATTAACTATGCATTCTAAATATTGGCATATTTAACACTTAATTATGAAAACACAATTATTAATTGAACTTAAAACTACAAATGCACTGCTAACAAATATGCTTATAAACAAAAAAAATATGATTTAATTTGAGCACTCCAGCTCTGTCATCTGTTAATTTAGAAACTCAATTTGTTCTTTAATTTTTTGTTTTGTAGTTTGAATTCCCAATAACTTAAGTTGGCCTTATTGCTTCTCTCTTCTTTCCTCAACGTCCAATTGTTATACTTATTTTTTCTTCTGTTTATATCCCCATTTAACTTCCTGTTTCTCCAGTTTCATGTATTTGATCCTCTACTATTCTGATATACCCAAACATTTCTCCTGTTGCCCCTCTCTGATTCCTATGAATTTTCAGATTGTTCTCCATTGACTGTTTCACTGCTGAAATTGCCTTAATGGTGTATGGGTGATAATTTCACCACTTCTCAGCTCTAGTGAGCACCATTTCTAAGTTTGAGGAATTTGGATCATACAGCTTTACAAACTCCTGACATTTTGTAAGGAGACCTTCAAGTACCCTCTGTATGTGAGCTGGTGACCCCCAGACCATTTGGGTCTGTGGCTGGCGCAGCACACACCTGAATAAAACTATTTTTGCTACTTAAAATGGCCCATCTAGAGGCCTTATTGTAATTTCACTAATCTCTTTTTCTAGACTAGTACAATTGAAAAAGGTTTTAACTATTCTCCCAGCCGGATCAGAAATGCTTGAGTTGAATCCTAATAACCAGTTGGCATAGGGACCCATAGCATTTTAAAGCAATTCTGTCCATTCCTGTATGTTCATACCTACTTTTATTGCTTTTTCAGCCCTCTTGTGAAACCAATGTGAAAAGTTATTAAAGCTGTTTGTGGGCATTGTCCCCACCATTTCTGAAAAATATCTTTATCTGCTACAGACATTGGTCTAGCTTGCTTTGAAAAGTCTGTAGGAACTTTCAGGGTGTTAAAATTGTCAGATATTATAACAAGGGCAATTGGAACAGAACTTAGGTTTTTAGTGGGACCTACTGGCATATTATCTTGTTGTATCACTTGTTTTGGCTCTCTCCTTTGTGGCAGTAAGTGATCACAATTTGCATTTTCACCAGAAATATCACTAATTATTTTTTCTTCTCGTCTTATTTTCATCTGTAACTCAGTAATTTTATCTGTGCATTCCTTTTTGCTGTGTTCCATTAATTTTAACTGACCTACAGCTAGATTACGAGTTATACACGCTAGGTTAATTAACGAACGCAAGAAAAGTTGTGTTATTTAACCCCTAAAGTGCAGCCATTACAAGTTTTTAAAAACTCAGCTTGTGCGAGTGATATGGTGCTTTTAAGCTCCATACCGCACAAAAAACAAGCGCTGTTTTGACGTGCTCATGCACGCTTTCCCCATAAACATCAATGGGAAGAAGGTGTCTGAAAAAAGTCTAACACCTGCGATCGCGGAAAGAAGACAAAGCACATAGGAGAGACGCAAAGCAGATTAAAATTTGAATAAATTCCAAACAGTGTAATAACATATAAGCACTTACATCAAAGTTGAGAAAGTGCATCCAATACAAAAAAATCGGAACTCTGGTAAGGTATCGTAAGTAGTGTCCTGGGACCCTCTGTCAGCTTGTTCCTCAAGATGTATACTTTCTGCCGACCGCAAGACGGGCTGGCGTCTGACGTCACCGCTGACAGGTATCCAGAGTGTCCCCCAGAAGACGGGTATCCACAGTCTACAGTCACGATACTCTCCAGAATTACTTTGACCAATGACCCCTGTATACCAATCCTACGCGTTTCGTCCGGATCACGGCTAGACTTTTTCAAGGGTGCTTTAACAGTTCATATAAACAGCTGATAAATGCTATATCCTGTGTGAGCAATTTATATTCTCTAGACACAGTGCTCTCTAGTGGCACAGGTGTATTATTACAATTATTATTATTATTATCTTCTAGCACACTGTATATAAAAACAATTACATTTAAGATTTAAAAACATCTAAATTCATAGTACAATAATAAGGATGGTAAAGAATATTAAAAACAGTAATAATAATACATATAACAAACAATAATACAAATACAAAAATTACAAGAGTTACACCAGTACTTGTATATATTCTTAGAAAACTTATAAGATCTCCTGGTAATAAAAATAACCTACCATTAACGATTTATAAGTGAAGCTATAATTATATGCATTCATAATGTGTGATTAACATCTAATATCACCTTTTCTGATCTATTTTACATGCAGGCTTCTAGATCTGTCAACATTTAAACCAATAGGATGTAAACATCCAATTTTATATATCCAATACATTTCTTGTTGTCTTAGGGCCAATAGTCTATTATGCACATTGGGGGGTACCCAATCTATCACTTTTACCCTTAAAGAGTAAGGGTTACAATTATGGACCTCACGAAAATGGTTGGGGATGCTATGTTTAATTAATTTCTCTTTCGCCATTTTTATATTATAAATATGTTCGTTGACCCTAGTCTTGATCTTTCTTTTAGTACGTCCCACATATAACAGGCCACACCCACATGTGAGCAGATACACCACAAAAGAGGAGTCACAGGTTGTTCTATATCTGATCCCAAATTCTTTTGTTCCATGACAATTGAAAAATTTCAATGGCTGCACATGCTACACACAGCTTTCTTACAAGCATAAGTACCTTTAGGTGCAGTGAGCCAATTTGATCCCATACTTACAGTTGTGTAGTTCCTTAACCAATACTAAAAAACTCTCTGCGCTACACAACCCCCAAACATGTGAATCACAGAAATGAGCACAACTATTTCCAGATGAAAAATAATGTAAATAAGATGTTTAACAAGTAATCTTAACACTATAGGTCATAACACATATAAAACGCTCCGTAAAGGAACTCTTGCCCCAGGTTAATATTGCAGTCCCGGTGAGAGTCTCTATACAAAATGTTTTTTTCCCAAAGTCAAAAGTTCAAACATAGATAAGAGGGTCTCACCATAATATCCCCTCGCTGTCGGTAAGGTGTAAATGGGCAAAAGATGTTACCCGCTTTCAAAGGAACACGAGATTGCTGTAACAGAAAATCAGACCAGCCGTTATGCTCCACGTTCCAAACTGCCGCACTAGCGAGCCGGGTGATGACGTCACTCAGTGTCGACCTACGGAATCAGAGGTGCTGCCTTTCAGAAGCTGGGCTCTTCTCTCCTCAGCCAACGAATATGTGCAACATAGAAAGGAAACAGAAAAGCGCAACCTCGATTCAAGCGATTTTAATGATGGATTCACAGATACAACACAAGGTAAGAATTGCACTTACCAAATGACAATTAAAAACATGCACATAAAAAGTAAAGATGGTCTCCACAGGATCAACAGGGTACACCGGTTTAATTCGCCACGTCCCACCAGGTGAATTCCGGATCCCAGTACTCCTCCAAACCTGTGATGACTATTTAGAGTCCATATATGTATATCAATTATACATTTAAAGTATTGCAAACACCTCAACGCGTTTCCCCTGTCTAACGGACAGGCTTTCTCAAGAGGAACAATGGTTATGTGTATAGTTCCTTAATTTACTCGGTGCTAACAAGTTTTTGAGGTTTTTCCCTTTTTTGAAAGTAACTAGAGGTTTTTCCATTAGTTGTGATCCCAAAATGGGATCTGTTTTAAGGACATTCCAATGTCTCCTTAGGATCTTTTTAATAGTTGTGGCCCCTTCATTATACGTTGTAATGAAACGTGAGGTAATATTCTCCTCATTTGACTTACATTTTTGTTCTTTCTTTATGTTATTAAAAACATTATCCCTATTTGCATTCAATGCTCTATCTTTAGCTTTTTCCAATAGCTCCTTCTTATATCCTTTTTCACTAAACTTAGTATCTAGGATCACTGATTCTTCTAAGAAATTTGACATATGGTTACAATTTCTTCGCATTCGAAGATATTGTCCATAAGGGACATTCATAATCCAACTAGGTTTGTGCCCACTTGAAGCCTCTATATAACTGTTTCTTTCAGTTGATTTTCTATGGTTAGTCACTGTAACCTTATTATCAGCATCTATATAGAGAGTAAAGTCAAGAAATTCTATTCTACTCTGGGAGCGTGAGGTCCATAATTGTAACCCTTCCTCTTTAAGGGTAAAAGTGATAGATTGGGTACCCCCCAATGTGCATAATAGACTATTGGCCCTAAGACAACAAGAAACGTATTGGATATATAAAATTGGATGTTTACATCCTAATGGTTTAAATGTTGACTTAGATCTAGCAGCCTACATGTAAAATAGATCAGAAAAGGTGATATTAGATGTTAATCACACATTATGAATACATATAATTATAGCTTCACTTATAACTCATTAATGGTAGGTTATTATTATTACCAGGAGATCTTATACGTTTTCTAAGAATATATACAAGTACTGGTGTAACTCTTGTAATTTTTTTATTTTTCTATTTGTATTATTGTTTGTTATATGTATTATTATTACTGTTTTTGATATTCCTTACCATCCTTATTATTGCACTATGAATTTAGATGTTTTTAAATCTTAAATGTAATTTTTATATACAGTGTGCTAGAAGATAATAATAATAATAATAATTGTAATAGTACACCTGTGTCACTAGAGAGCGCTGTGTCTAGAGAATATAAATTGCTCACACAGGATATAGCATTTATCAGCTGTTTATATGAACTGTTAAAGCACCCTTGAAAAAGTCCGGCCGTGATCCGGACGAAACATGTAGGGTTGGCATACAGGGGTTATTGCACAAAGTTATTCTGGAGAGTATCGTGACTGTAGACTGTTGGATACCCGTCTTCTGGGGGACGCTCCGGATACCTGTCAGCGGTGACGTCAGACGCCAGCCTGTCTTGCGGTCGGCAGAAAGTATACATCTCGAGGAACAAGCTGACAGAGGGTCCCGGCACACTACTTACGATACCTTACCAGAGTTCCGACTCTTTGTATTGGATGAACTTTCTCAACTTTGATGTAAGTGCTTATATGTTATTACACCGTTTGGTGTTTATTAAAATTTTAATCCGTTTTGCGCCTTTCCTATGTGCTTTCTCTTAGTTCTACTTTCCCTTTGGTTTGTTGGAAATACCATTGAATGAGGGCAGCATCGGTAGTCAAAGATTGAATGAATATAAACTATACAGACTTTTTCCTGATAAGATGAATTTTCCATGGACATTTTTATCTTCATCTGGTAACATTATGCTTTTTTATTATTTCTTATGTTGTGATTGACTTTTGTGCTAATATTGTTTTATGCAATTTTTTATAAATTTTTTACAATAACAATATATATATATATATACCTTTTAGGAACGAATACAGCCTGTAACAATACAGTTTGTATATCACAGTTACATAAAATCTTTAAGAGATTTTGAGTTTAATAGCGCCGATTTACTGTTGCGTTTTAGTGATCACGGAAAGAAAAGCTCTGTAACGCAGCCCCATTGATGTCTATGGGGAAAAAAAACTAAAGTTTAAACCTAACACCCTAACATAAACCCCGAGTCTAAACACCCCTAATCTGCCCCCCACCGACATCGCCGGCACCTACATAATGTTATTAACTACGAATCTGCTGCCCCTGATATTACCGCCACCTAAATCAAACTATTAACCCCTAATTTACCACTCCCGATATCGCTGCCACTATACGAAAGTTATTAACCCCTATTCCCCTTTACCCCAACATCGCCCAGACTATAATACATCTATTAACCTCTATTCCGCCACTCCCCGACCTCGCCGCAATTAAATAAAGCTATTAACCCCTAAACCTCTGGCCTCCCACATCACTACCACTAAATAAATCTATTAACCCCTAAACCGCCAGCCCCCCACATCGCAAACATCTAAATTAAACTATTAACCCCTACACCTAACCCTAAACCTAACCATAAACCTAACCCTAACACCACCTAACTTTAACATACAATAGAGCTAAATTAAACTTATAATTATTAACTAAACAATACCTATTTAAAACTAAATACATACTTACCTGTGAAATAAAACTTAAGCTAGCTACAATATAACTAATAGTTATATTGTAGCTAGCTTAGGTTTTATTTTTATTTCACAGGTAAGTTTGTATTTATTTTAACTAGGTAGACTAGTTAGTAAATAGTTATTAACTATTTACTAACTACCTAGTTAAAATAAATACAAACTTACCTGTGAAATAAACCCCTAAGATACCTTACACTCAAACCTAAAATTACAAAAAATAAAAAAACACTAAAATCACAAAAACAAAATACCAAACCTACCTACAAAAACAAAAGGGTTCTAATACCCTTTTTTTAAAAAAACAAAACAAAAAAAAAAACACCCCAAAATAAAAAAGCCTAATCTAGAATAATCTACCAAGGGCCCTTAAAAGGGCATTTTGTAGTGCATTGCCCTAAAGTTAACAGCTCTTTTGCTACAAAAGAAAACAAACACACCCTAACAGTATACAAATCCACACCCCCCCAACCTACCAAGGGCTCTTAAAAGGGCCTTTTGGGGACCCTTAAAAGGGCCTTTTGTAGGGCATTGCCCTAAAGTTAACAGCTCTTTTGCTACAAAAAACACCCCCTAACAGTATTACAACCCCCAATCCCCTATACCCAAAAATAAAAAGAAAGTAAAACCTAATCTACCCATTGCCCTGAAAAGGGCATTTGTATGGGAATTGCCCTTAAAATGGCATTTAGCTCTTTTGCTGCCCAAGCCCTAATCTAAAAATAAAAACCCACCCAAAAACAAAAAAAATACATTACACAAAATAACAAACAAATTATCAAAAATAATAAAAAATATTCCTATTTTAATACCCATTTAAAAAAAAACACCCCAAAATAAAAAACTTAATCTAGGATAAACTACCAATGGCCCTTAAAGGGCCTTTTGTAGGGCATTGCCATAAAGATATCAGCTCTTTTTCTGAAAAAAAAAATGACATCCCCACTTACATTACAAACCCCCACCGCCCCAACCCCACAAAATAAAAAAATAAAAATGGCATTTGGATGGGCATTGCCCTTAAAAGGGCAATTAGCTCTTTTAGAAGCCCAAACCCTAATCTAAATAAAAACCCACCCAAAAAATCCTTTAAAAAAGCCATAACACTAACCCCGACGATCAACTTACAGTTTTTAGAGTCCTCTGAACGATCTTCATCCAGGCGGCCTCTTCAATCTTCATCCCGGCGGCGAAATCCTCATCCAAGCAGCGAGAAGTCTTCATCCAGGCGGCATCTTCTATCTTGATCCCGGTGGCGCGGAGCGGGTACATCCTGAAGACATCCGGTGCAAATCATCCTCTTCATACGGTCGCCGCCGTACACTGAATCTTCAATGCATGGGAGCCGTTTCAAAATGGCTTCCCTTGCATTCCTATTGGCTCAAAAATTTGAATCAGTCAATACAAATGCAAGGGACGCCATCTTGAATTGCATACCTTGCATTGAAGATTCAGTGTACTGCGGTGACCATATGAAGAGGATGCTGTCTAGATGAAGACTTCTCGCTGCCTGGATGAAGGATTGCTCAAGTGGGAATTCAAAAACTCTAAGTGGATCTTTGGGGGTTAGTGATTAGTTTTTTTAGTAGAGTTTTTTAAGGGGTTTTTGGGTGTTTTTTTTTTTTTTAGTTTAGCGTTTAGGCTTTTAAAAGAGCTAAATGCCCTTTTAAGGGCAATGCCCATCCAAATGCCCTTTTCAGAGCAATGGGTAGCTTAGGTTATTTTTAGAGTTAGGTTTTTTGTATTTTTGGGGGGTTGGTTGGGTTGTGGGTTTTATTGTTGGGGGGGTCTTTGTATTTTTTTTTTTTACAGTAAAAGAGCCGTTTAACTTAGGGCAATGCCCTACAAAAGGCCATTTTTAATTAGTAGGTTATGGTAGGCTAGGGTTTTATTTTTATTTTTGGGTGGGCTTTTTTATTTTGATAGGGCTATTAGATTAGGTGTAATTCTTTTTTATTTTTGATAATTTCGTTTATTTTTCGTAATTTAGTGTTTGTTATCTTATGTAATTTAGTCTTTTTTATTTTTTGTATTTAGATACTTTGTAGTGTTAAGATTTTTTTAATGTGTAGTTTAGTTTTATTTAATTGGTAGTTATTTTAATTTTAGTTTAATAATTATATTAGTTTAATTCTTTGTTTAAGATTAGTTTTTTTAATTTGACAGGTAAGTTTTAATTTAATTTAAGTTAGGGAAATTGTAATTTTAATATAAAGTTAGGGGGGCGTTAGGTTTAGGGGTTAATAGTTTACTTGATTTCATTGTGGGGGCTGTGCGGTTTAGGGGTTATATGGTTTATTAAAGTGGAGCGGTGTACGGCTTAATAACTTTAGTATAGTGGGGGCGATGAGGGCGGATGGCAGATTAGGGGTTAATTATATTTAAATAGTGTTTGCTATGCGGGAGGGCGGCGGTTTAGGGGTTAATACATTTATTATAGTGGTGACGATGTCGGGGATGTGGGAGGGCCTCAGTTTAAGGGTTTATAGGTAGTTTATTTACTTTGTAGCAGTTTAGTTATGAGTTTTATGTTACAGATTCTGTAGCGTTAAACTCCTAACTACTGCTTTTAGATGGCGTTACGGATCTTGTTGTTTTAGGCTGTAACGCAGGTTTTTTAGCCTCACCGCAAAACTCGTAATGGCAGCGCTATGGGAATCCCACGAAAAAACGTAATTTTTACGAGTGCTGTACTGACGTTGCTTTACAGGCTAAAAGGCTCGCAGTACAGCTATACTGACAAAACTCATAATGACTGCGGTGCTGTTTTAACACTGAAAATGCCATATTTTCAGCTTTAAAAGATGAACGCATAACTCGTAATCTAGCTGATTGTAATTTACCTATCTGTATGCTGTTAGTTAAAGCAGAAAGCTTATTACAAATCTCTGTCAGTCTGTGTTTTATCCTAACTTTAATTTAAGATCTTTATTTCTGCTCTGTCAAGTCTCCAATTATGTGTGTTATTGTTGAAATCACTGCCTGTGCTATCATACATTTTATTTTTAAGAGTTACTACCTATGTTTATATTGCTAAGAAACTTTCACAGTTTGGGTTCTTAGCTTCTGGGATGAAGAATGGACCATTATATTTATGGATATAATTGTTAAAATAGTCACAGACTTCCTTTGAAATATAGTTTTTCCCAGACATTTTAGCAGCCTTTAGAACTAAAAGAAAAAAATAATATAACTAGACTTTCCATGTAAGTTCTCTTTTAAAAGGGTGTTTAAACCATCAACAATACTAGCATAATCAATATTTTCCTAACCACTGAATGTAATCTGGGGAACAGACTCCGAATAGAGTGTCTCTCACAGCAAAGTAGTTCTCTTTTTAAAATATATTGACACAGGATGTACAAGATACCATTGAGCTGCTAATTTTACACAACAAAGGACGTATAGCAGTTTAGCTATCCAGTAGAGGTGGTAATTAGATATGTTTATAAGCTGGTCAGCTTTCCAGCAGAGGTGGTAATATAGTTAAAATTTAGTTTTTCTAACCGCTGCTCAATATTTTGTATTTTAAATCTGGGAACAGACTTCGAATAGTGTTGTCTCTCACAGCATAGTTTGCCAGGCTATTTTACCTGCCCCCCAATGCAAAGAATTAACAGTAGCATATATATATAGGGCAAAGAAACACCAGACTAAAACAGAAGTTAAATAAAAATAAAATTATTTGGTTTACCAGGAAAAGGGAATTAAAGTCTCATTTTTGTTAGAAAATGCACAATACAGGATGTCATTTAAATTGTTATTTTATGCATAGACAGAGAGCAATTTAGACTTTGTGTAAAATATTGCTCTTAACTATATTACATGTAAATGCAATCTGGAGAATAGAATCTAACTAGTGTGTCACGCACACACACAATGTACCTTATCAAACTACTTTCCTGCACCTTCCCCCAACAGGAAGGAATTTCATTAGCATATGTGTAGGGCAAGCTACAGTTCTAGGTGTAACAAATTTAACAATACCTTTGTATAAAATCGACCATCTTCTTTGTAAGGAAACAAAGTACTGTAAAGTTTTTTTTATGTAAAAAAAAAACAGACAAAAAAAAAATTATATGGGAACAAGACAACAAGTAATTATCATGTCTCTTAAATTCATTAGATTTTTACAGAAAACAAGATTCGAAAATATTTTACTCTCAAAATTTAGGCCCATACCAAGTTAAAAAAAAATGTAGGCCTAACTTAACTTCCTGACTTAAACCCATGCAGTGATCAATAAAAACATTATTTGAAGAAAACACACACAACATGTCTAGCAGGGACAGAAAGCTGTCTCATCAATAAAAGAAATAAAAAATATCCATTTTCCAAAAACAAAACCACAAGAGTAACAAAATGCAAGTCGAATGTAAACTCTAATTCCAAAATGCAAACAATGTATAAATCCCAGCAGTAAAAATAAGCATTATTTGTGTACAACCTTCTAAAAATTGCTATAAAGTTTACCAAATCTAGTAACCAGAAAAAGGCCTCAAATCTTATACAACGGGCCTGCTGGAACCAACCATGATGTGCTCTGTTTAAATACTACAAAATAAAATTAACTTTGCTGTAAAAACACCAAATTTACCTATATACACATATATTTTTGTAGAAACACACAATTTCTTTGACTGAGGCCCAAGCCTGAGCTAAATTTACCAATCACCCATAAAACCCTATGGAAATGGAAATGTATGCAAAGTCCACCTGAATACAGGTTTTCCAACCATGCATTTTCTTCAGAACATTAAAAATAAATATGCATGATCTAACCTGTAAGAATTCTAAATCAACATATCTGATTCCTGCAAAACTAATTAGCATATGGATTTGTCTACAAAACGTTGTGGCCGCCAAAAATGTGGTTTCAATTTTATCTGGATTTTTAAATTTATACTAAATATAATTCTATGGTAAATTATTTGGAAAACACTAATCCATTACAACTAAGTTGTTAAATAAAACACTATAAAAGGGTCTCCATTGTTTCCAAATAATTTATTAGGAATCAATATATGGTTAATAAGAGGAATATATATACAGATATATATACACATATATTCTACAGCAATACAGTCCAAATAATTATTACAGGACAACAACCTTAAATTGTGCAAACACTGCTACTAATTAAATAAAATAATCACATAATTTATATTTCCAGGAATACTAGGTCAATTTCTCTAATGTGCCCAACATCATCCATCTTTTCAGCAGGAGCAGGATAAAATAGAGAGATAGAGATTTTGGTGTTCCAGTTTTTTATGCCCCAATTCAATAGTGAGGGGTTTGTCAAATGCCATTTAAAGGTTATTGGGAGTGTCTTTCTTAGACAGAGACTAGGCGAAGAGCTAACTTTATAGCTATGTGGGTTTTTGGATGATTGCAAGCTTTTGAGGGTTTGCTAGACTGGGTAGTATGTGAGAGCTGATATTGTTTCTGATGTAGTCGATTTTATTATTGAAGTGGCTGGCAAAAGCTTGACCTGAGAGGGAATTTGTATTAGGAGGTGGGGGTGGGCGGAGAAGAGTATTGAAAGTGGTGAACAGATGTTTTGGGTTTGAATAAAGAGTAGAGATTAGAGTAGAGAAGTAATGTTGCATAGAGATTAAGGGCAGAATAGTAGGAGTTCAAGGTGAACTTGTAGGGAAGAAAGTCAGCTGAACTCGAGATTTTCTCCAGTGCCGCTCAGGCAGTATGGGAACATCTGCATAGGTACTGTGTCAGAGGAGTGTGCCAGGGCTGAGGATGAGTGTGTTATTTCTGAGCTATGTTAGGAGGGGCCATATTGTCAAGGACCGATGTAAGGGTGGAATTATAGTGGCGGATAGATTGGTCAGGGCAGGAAAATGAAGAGATGGAAGAGAGGTAATGTTCGAAAGAACTAGCGAGCTGTTGCTGATCTAATGACATAATGCTTCTGTGAAGTTTGGTTGTAAGGTGTAGGAGGGAGAGTTGTAGGGAGGGATGCTGTGTTTGCAAGTAAGGAGATGATGGTCAGAAAGAGGAAAAGTGGAGTTTGTGAAGCTTGATGAGAGTGCAACGATAGCTAAAGATCAGATCAAGCGAGTGGCCATCTTTGTGAGTGGGAGAGTCAGTCCATTGTGACAGACCAAAAGAGGAAGTAAGTTGCAGAAGTTATTTTGCAGAAGAGGCAGTGGGATTGTCAAGAGGGATGTTTAAGTCCCCCAAGAATGAGGGCAGGGATGTTTGAGGAAAGGAAGTAAGATAGCCAGGCAGCAAAGTGATCTAGAAATTGATTTGAGGAGCCAGGGGGGGGGGGGCGGGTGGTAAATAACTACAACACATATAGAGAGGGGAGAGAATACACTAATCATAGGGTTTCAAATCAAGGAAAATGTGAGGAAAGAGAAGGGTTGTATTTGTTGAAAGGTGCAACGAGAGGAAAGTAAAATACATACACAACCTCCTTGTCTATTACCAGACCTAGGAGTGTGGCTGAAGTTGAGACCCCAATGTGACAGTGCAGCAGTGGATGCTGTGTCTAAATGTGAGAGCCAGGTTTCTGTGAGAGCCAGAAGGTTGAGGGAGTGGGAGATAAAGATCTCATGGATATAAGTGAGCTTGTTTGCAAACAGAGTGAGAGTTCCAGACTGCACAAGTGTAGGGGTAGTGGCTTTATATAAGAGGAATGTGAGTAAGGTTACCAGAGTTTTGTTTTGTGAGTCTATGGAAAGGCACACATGGATGTGCACTGCTAGAAACTTGTTGAGGACCAGGATTAGGGGAGATGTCACTAGCATCTAGTATGAGCAAGAGGGAGAGTGACATGAGATGAGATTTAGATTTGCAGTAAAGAGGCTGTTTTGGGGATGAAGTGCAGGGGGGAAAGACAGTGTTTAGGAATGTGTAAAGTTCGTGAGTACAAAAGTAAGGTGAGGTTAAGAGAGATGGGCTAATGAACAGTGCAGGGGGTGAGGGGAAAGGAGTAATTGAGTAAAGTAGTTTGTTATAGAGACAAGAAGGTAGCAAAAAGGAATATGAAGATATTGAGCATTTTTACAAAAGAGGGAACGAATGATGCACATAAAACACAGTATTACAGCAGCACTTTCCTAGGCCTAGATTTGGAGTTCGGCGGTAGCCGTCAAAACCAGCGTTAGAGGCTCCTAACGCTGGTTTTGGCCGCCCGCTGGTATTTAGAGTCAGTGATTAAAGGGTCTAACGCTCACTTTTCAGCCGCGACTTTTCCATACCGCAGATCCCCCCTACGCCATTTGCGTAGGCCTATCTTTTCAATGGGATCTTTCTAACGCTGGTATTTAGAGTCGTTTCTGAAGTGAGCGTTAGAGCTCTAACGACAAGATTCCAGCCGCCTGAAAATAGCAGGAGTTAAGAGCTTTCTGGCTAACGCCGGTTCATAAAGCTCTTAACTACTGTACCCTAAAGTACACTAACACCCATAAACTACCTATGTACCCCTAAACCGAGGCCCCCCCACATCGCCGACACTCGATTAAAATTTTTAACCCCTAATCTGCCGACCGCAAAGCGCCGCCACCTACGTTATCCCTATGTACCCCTAATCTGCTACCCCTAACACCGCCGACCCCTATATTATATTTATTAACCCCTAATCTGCCCCCCACAACGTCGCCGACACCTGCCTACACTTATTAACTCCTAATCTGCCGAGCGGACCTGAGCGCTACTATAATAAAGTTATTAACCCCTAATCCGCCTCACTAACCCTATCATAAATAGTATTAACCCCCTAATCTGCCCTCCCTAACATCGCCGACACCTACCTTCAATTATTAACCCCTAATCTTCCGATCGGAGCTCACCGCTATTCTAATAAATGGATTAACCCCTAAAGCTAAGTCTAACCCTAACACTAACACCCCCCTAAGTTAAATATAATTTACATCTAACGAAATAAATTAACTCTATTAAATAAATTATTCCTATTTAAAGCTAAATACTTACCTGTAAAATAAACCCTAATATAGCTACAATATAAATTATAATTACATTGTAGCTATTTTAGGATTAATATTTATTTTACAGGCAACTTTGTAATTATTTTAACCAGGTACAATAGCTATTAAATAGTTAAGAACTATTTAATAGTTACCTAGTTAAAATAATAACAAATTTACCTGTAAAATAAATCCTAACCTAAAGATATAATTAAACCTAACACTACCCTATCAATAAAATAATTAAATAAACTACCTACAATTACCTACAATTAACCTAACACCTACACTATCAATAAATTAATTAAACACAATTCCTACAAATAAATACAATTAAATAAACTAGCTAAAGTACAAAAAATAAAAAAGAACTAAGTTACAGAAAATAAAAAATATTTACAAACATAAGAAAAATATTACACCTACTCTAAGCCCCCTAATAAAATAACAAAGCCCCAAAATAAAAAATTCCCTACCCTATTCTAAATTAAAAAAGTTACAAGCTCTTTTACCTACCAGCCCTGAACAGGGCCCCTTTGCGGGGCATGCCCCAAGAAGTTCAGCTCTTTTGCCTGTAAAAAAAAACATACAATACCCCCCCCCAACATTACAACCCACCACCCACATACCCCTAATCTAACCCAAACCCCCCTTAAATAACCTAACACTAATCCCCTGAAGATCTTCCTACCTTGTCTTCACCATCCAGGTATCACCGATCCGTCCTGGCTCCAAGATCTTCATCCAACCCAAGCGGGGGTTGGGCGATCCATAATCCGGTGCTGAAGAGGTCCAGAATGAGGCTCCAAAGTCTTCCTCCTATCCGGCAAGAAGAGGACATCCGGATCGGCAAACATCTTCTCCAAGCGGCATCTTCGATCTTCTTCCATCCGGAGCGAAGCGGCAGGATCCTGAAAGACCTCCAGCGCGGAACATCCATCCGGGACCGACGACTGAACGACGAATGACTGTTCCTTTAAGGGACGTCATCCAAGATGGCGTCCCTCGAATTCCGATTGGCTGATAGGATTCTAATCAGCCAATCGGAATTAAGGTAGGAATTTTCTGATTGGCTGATGGAATCAGCCAATCAGAATCTAGTTCAATCCGATGGCCGATCCAATCAAGCCAATCAGATTGAGCTCGCATTCTATTGGCTGATCGGGAACAGCCAATAACAGCTTGGGTTGGATGAAGATCTTGGAGCCAGGACGGATCGGTGATACCTGGATGGTGAAGACAAGGTAGGAAGATCTTCAGGGGATTAGTGTTAGGTTTATTTAAGGGGGGTTTTGGGTTAGATTAGGGGTATGTGGGTGGTGGGTTGTAATGTTGGGGGGGGGGTATTGTATGTTTTTTTTTACAGGCAAAAGAGCTTGAAACTTCTTGGGGCATGCCCCGCAAAGGGCCCTGTTCAGGGCTGGTAAGGTAAAAGAGCTTGTAACTTTTTTAATTTAGAATAGGGTAGGGAATTTTTTATTTTTGGGGGGCTTTGTTATTTTATCTAGGGGGCTTAGAGTAGGTGTAATTAGTTTAAAATTGTTGTAATATTTTTCTTATGTTTGTAAATATTTTTTTATTTTCTGTAACTTAGTTCTTTTTTATTTTTTGTACTTTAGCTAGTTTATTTAATTGTATTTATTTGTAGGAATTGTGTTTAATTAATTTATTGATAGTGTAGTGTTAGGTTAATTGTAGGTAATTGTAGGTAGTTTATTTAATTATTTTATTGATAGGGTAGTGTTAGGTTTAATTATATCTTAGGTTAGGATTTATTTTACAGGTAAATTTGTTATTATTTTAACTAGGTAACTATTAAATAGTTCTTAACTATTTAATAGCTATTGTACCTGGTTAAAATAATTACAAAGTTGCCTGTAAAATAAATATTAATCCTAAAATAGCTATAATATAATTATAATTTATATTGTAGCTATATTAGGATTTATTTTACAGGTAAGTATTTAGCTTTAAATAGGAATAATTTATTTAATAAGAGTTAATTTATTTCGTTAGATGTAAATTATATTTAACTTAGGGGGGTGTTAGTGTTAGGGTTAGACTTAGCTTTAGGGGTTAATCCATTTATTAGAATAGCGGTGAGCTCCGATCGGAAGATTAGGGGTTAATAATTGAAGGTAGGTGTCGGCGATGTTAGGGAGGGCAGATTAGGGGTTAATACTATTTATGATAGGGTTAGTGAGGCGGATTAGGGGTAATAACTTTATTATAGTAGCGCTCAGGTCTGCTCGGCAGATTCGGGGTTAATAAGTGTAGGCAGGTGTCGGCGACGTTGAGGGGGGGCAGATTAGGGGTTAATAAATATAATATAGGGGTCGGCGATGTTTAGGGCAGCAGATTAGGGGTACATAGGGATAACGTAGGTTGCGGCGGTTTACGGAGCGGCAGATTAGGGGTTAAAAAAAATATGCAGGGGTCAGCGATAGCGGGGGCGGCAGATTAGGGGTTAATAAGTGTAAGGTTAGGGGTGTTTAGACTCGGGGTACATGTTAGAGTGTTAGGTGCAGACGTAGGAAGTGTTTCCCCATAGGAAACAATGGGGCTGCGTTAGGAGCTGAACGCTGCTTTTTGCAGGTGTTAGGTTTTTTTTCAGCTCAAACAGCCCCATTGTTTCCTATGGGAGAATCGTGCACGAGCACGTTTTTGAGGCCGCCGCGGTCCGAAAGCACTCTGGTATCGAGAGTTGCATTTGCGGTAAAAATGCTCTACGCTCCTTTTTTGGAGCCTAACGCAGCATTTGATTAAACTCTCGATACCAGAGTTAAATTTATGGTGTGGCCAGAAAAAAGCCAGCGGAGCGTTAACAGCCCTTTTACCGCCGAACTCCAAATCTAGGCCCTAGTGTTTTGTTCCTTGTCCAATCCTTGTTCATTTCTTTTATAATTCTTTTGCCCAATTCTTAATGCCTCACTTATAAATGTTCACTTAAGATGTGAACATATGATGTTAAAATACTGCTATCTTAACCTGCAATGCAACACCCTAACAATGCTACCCTATATAAGTGTTAAATTTATAGGACAGAGCATTCAGCTGATTCAAATAAATTAGTTAATGACATGATCAAAGTCAGTCAAAGGCCAATAATTGTGAAGGTTTGATTCAGGGTGAGATAAGTAAAATAAACAGACTATAGAATTTGGAGGAGGCTTAGGTTATACCATAAGTGAACTTATAAATTTAGGAATTATCACAAGTATTGACAAGGTTTGAACATCACATAGCTAAAGACAAGATATCAACAAAGTAAATACATAATTTATATCACAGACTACAGACACATACCAAAGGAGAAAGTTAGACAGAGTACAAATGCAACAGAAAGCAGTGAATTTTGCAGAAGCTTGGCAAGGTTACTATCTCTTCAAATTTAGCATGGTCAACTTTAGTGCTTTAAAAACTTACTTCAGAGCTGTACTCTCTTTCTCTCACCTGCACTGAAAGAAGCTCTCAGGACTGGTGGAAGCCAGTGACGTGCCACCATAGGAGGCAGGTGAGGCAGTGCTTGGCAAGGTTACTATCTCTTCAAATTTAGCATGGTCAACTTTAGTGCTTTAAAAAGTTACTTCAGAGCTGTACTCTCTTTCTCTCACCTGCACTGAAAGAAGCTCTCAGGACTGGTGGAAGCCAGTGACGTGCCACCATAGGAGGCAGGTGAGACAGTGCCTCACCTGTCCAATGTGTGTTTGCACTTTTTTATTATGTTTAATAGAAAATAATATATTTGTTTAATATAATACATAAAAAAAAAAATATGTAGCAAAGGTACCCCCATATACCCCCACCCCCCGCAGCCGATTCCGCCACCATGATACAAGGCTGACTGCCTGCAAACTAGCGATCTATCCATATTCATGTTACGCAATGGAGAGGCTGTGACCCGTTCAGCTGTCCTCCCATTGTGCAACATGGATATCTTGCAAATAGTGGTGCTGCTTAAGCTCCTCGCGGCCCATACGCTCCCTAAGGAGGCTGCTGTTCAAATAGCCTCAGGACTCGGGAGCCAATCAGGGGTGGGTCTCAATCAGTGACATCACTCTTCTTGTGGTGCCTCAGCCTGTAGGAGGCTTGTGATATTATGGCACGGGAACTGAGGAAAACAGAGCTGCTGAGTCTAGCTGAGGAAGAATGACTTGTGACGGTTTGACCTGTCCTGCCCTGGATTCTGGCCAACTTTGATGCACTTGAAATTGCCACTGACTGTCTGGTGTAGAACTACGGTAAGTACTAAGTAGTAATACTTTTTCCCCCTATTTGAATCGTAAGCTGGCCAGTCAGGAGTCTGCTCCAGTGTTTATCATCTACATCCAAATATTCAATAGAGGATTTGATCTCATATGCAGATGCGCGGGTATTACTATATTCTTTCTCTTCTGAATTATGTCTGTTTTTATTTATTGCAGGTAAAGGAGGAGTTTTGTGACAAAAATTTTCCTTTACTTGCAATAAATAAAAACAGACCCCATCCAGCATTTATTTGCTCTGTAAATATTCCCCCTAGCTATGTAACTTATTTGCTGAAATCCATATACTGTAAAATCTATGGGTAAGCTTAGATCCACAGGATGTTTTCATTTCTTTTGTCAATCTTAGAATCTGAAAGCGTCCTCCCCTGCACAGAATTCTGGTTACTTCAAATCCTCCTGGTAGTCCCTCCCTTCTTGGTTTAACAGCAAACAGACTTAGAAATCTACCCCAGCCTCAAAAACAGCATGAAGGTGTGCCCCCCCCCACCCACCCCCCATGCCAGACCAATTTATGTTGAGGAGCAGATTGTGTCTCTTTGAGGACATTTGGGAGAGATCCCTGTTCAGGATCCCTGTCTACTAGAAATCATTTTTTCTGGGTATTGAATAAGCTTTTGTTTAAAGCTTTCCTGAGGAAGATTCTTCCTTTCTCTGGTTTCTTGAGATCATTTTAAAGTCCAAGCTTTTCTGGCATGTGTAAGAGATATAGGATCTATGGGAGATATTCCAACTTCAGAATTGAACAAAGGATTGTATCAGTGACGTGCTGTCATAGGAGGCAGGGGAGGCAGCGCCTCCCCTGTCCTAAGTGGGTATTACACTTTTTTTAACTTTGTTTTATTAAAAAACATTTTTTTTTAAAGTTTATATATTTTTTTTTTAAGTTTATAAAAAAAAAAATTGTACCCCTGGGTACCCCCCCCCTGAATGCAGACTCCGCCATGAATGTACTAGCAACTGAGCAACAAGATGATGTGTTTGCATCCATATTGCGCAATAAAGGAGAGGCTGTGAGCCAGTCAGCTCCCCTCCATTGCGCAACATAGATGGCTTTCTAAATTTTTCTATGAGCAGCATGAGGGTGCTTATTGGCTCTTTGCCGCCCACATGCTGCCAACAGAGGCTGCTCTCTAAAAAGGTCCGAGCCAATCAGTGGTCAGGTACCGGAGCAGAGTGTCACGTGACTGTGACTGTCAGTGTCTCTGGAGTTGACTCTGAAGGCGTGTTCCTGTCTAGGAGTAGGACTGGTGGCGGGAAGTGAAAAAAAGGTGGTGAAGACGGCAGTCAGTTAAGGTAAGAAATTATTTTAATTATTTTTTTAGCAGCCACCGTCTGAGAGTAACTATAGTGCAGTGAGTCAGTGTAATCCTAAAAGCAGGGGGACACTAATGTTAGCGGCAGAATCAGAGGCTTATTTACATTACATACACATGCAGCAGCAGGAGTCATGCAGCTCCAACTTTTTATACTGACTAATGTGACCACAAACACGCCTGGCTCCTGAGCGGTCAGACAGGCAGTGGTATGCTGCACTGCTACAGTACTGTTTGCCTCCATATGTCAGCGGATTGCAGAATAGTAAGGGAGGTTCAGGAAGTCAGATTCCCCTGCCCACAGTAAGAGACCAGGTTGCAAGGTCTCCTGAATGCTGCACCTGCAAGGATGTGTCAATGAGCAGCCGACTGGGGAGATTGTCAGCTAGCAGCTCTTCCACAACAGCAACAGCGTGCTATCTGACAGCTGAGCTGAGCTGGCAATTTCCCCAGCCTAATATGTGTCTAACTCTGTATTGAATCTGATTATCTGAGACTGTGTGCACTGTGTTGTCACTCAACTGTGTATCACAGCTCAAGTGAAATGTGAGTGACTGCTCAGTGTGCTGCTTCCGTTAAAAATGAAGGGTTGCTGGCAGGGAGAGAGCTGCAGAGCACAACTTTCCTCCCCACATCCTGCTGCTTCTCTTTACTGTGGGCTCAGGACACTCTATACTGCATTAAAAAAGCAATTAAAAAAAACTTGCTACTTTTAACCCTTAGCTACCAGAGAGGACTGCAACTGTATTGCAGCCTTTCTGGCAACTATGGGGTTAATTACACTCCAACTTCTAGCTACCGGGCAGTAGCTTACAATTACATGGGAGGGGCTTGTTGCTTCAAGCTTCACTGCATCATCATCCTGTCTCTTGCTGAAGTGAGTATGCTCTGCTTTCATTTTGTTTTTTTAACAAGTGTGAATATTGCACCTAAATATTTAACAGTCTAATTTACAATGGACTAGTATGAACGTTTTTGTACAGAATAGCATATTCCGAATAGCTACTAAAATAGCCAGTTTAGTGTGTAGTAATACATCTATTTGTAATATGTGTGTGTGTAGTGACTGTGTGTATGTGTATATATTTATACTTTCTTATATATTTAGTCTTTAAAGGATGTGTAAACTTGTTATTGGTGGTACATCTATTTTAATGTGTGTGTAGTGACTGTGTTTGTGTGTATATATATATATATATATATATATATATATATATATATATATATATATATATATACATACACACACACACTTCTATATTTAGTCTTTAATGGATGTAAAATTGTTATAGGTGATACATCTATTTGGAGTGTGTGTGTATATGTATGTCTGTTTATATATATATATATATATATATATATATATATATATATATATATATATATATATATAAATATATATAAATAAATCTCAGTGTATGTGTGTATCCTCAGTCCTACTGATGTCAGTGTATGTGTGTATCCTCAGTCCTACTGATGTCAGTGTATGTGTGTATCCTCAGTCCTACTGATGTCAGTGTATGTGTGTATCCTCAGTCCTACTGATGTCAGTGTATGTGTGTATCCTCAGTCCTACCAGTGTATGTGTGTATCCTCAGTCCTAGAGGTATCAGTGTATGTGTGTATCCTCAGTCCTAGAGGTGTCAGTGTATGTGTGTATCCTCAGTCCTACTGATGTCAGTGTATGTGTGTATCCTCAGTCCTACTGATGTCAGTGTATGTGTGTATCCTCAGTCCTACTGATGTCAGTGTATGTGTGTATCCTCAGTCCTACTGATGTCAGTGTATGTGTGTATCCTCAGTCCTACTGATGTCAGTGTATGTGTGTATCCTCAGTCCTACCAGTGTATGTGTGTATCCTCAGTCCTAGAGGTATCAGTGTATGTGTGTATCCTCAGTCCTAGAGGTGTCAGTGTATGTGTGTATCCTCAGTCCTACTGATGTCAGTGTATGTGTGTATCCTCAGTCCTACTGATGTCAGTGTATGTGTGTATCCTCAGTCCTACTGATGTCAGTGTATGTGTGTATCCTCAGTCCTACCAGTGTATGTGTGTATCCTCAGTCCTAGAGGATCAGTGTATGTGTGTATCCTCAGTCCTAGAGGTGTCAGTGTATGTGTGTATCCTCAGTCCTAGAGGTGTCAGTGTATGTGTGTATCCTCAGTCCTAGAGGTGTCAGTGTATGTGTGTATCCTCAGTCCTAGAGGTGTCAGTGTATGTGTGTATCCTCAGTCCTAGAGGTGTCAGTGTATGTGTGTATCCTCAGTCCTAGAGGTGTCAGTGTATGTGTGTATCCTCAGTCCTAGAGGTGTCAGTGTATGTGTGTATCCTCAGTCCTAGAGGTGTCAGTGTATGTGTGTATCCTCAGTCCTCTAGAGGTGTCAGTGTATGTGTGTATCCTCAGTCCTAGAGGTGTCAGTGTATGTGTGTATCCTCAGTCCTAGAGGTGTCAGTGTATGTGTGTATCCTCAGTCCTAGAGGTGTCAGTGTATGTGGTGTATCCTCAGTCCTAGAGGTGTCAGTGTATGTGTGTATCCTCAGTCCTAGAGGTGTCAGTGTATGTGTGTATCCTCAGTCCTAGGGGTGTCAGTGTATGTGTGTATCCTCAGTCCTAGAGATCAGTGTATGTGCGTATTCTCAGTCCTAGAGGTGTCAGTGTATGTGTTGTATCCTCAGTCCTAGAGGTGTCAGTGTGTCAGTGTATGTGTGTATCCACAGTCCTAGAGGTGTCAGTGTATGTGTGTATCCTCAGTCCTAGAGGTGTCAGTGTAGGTGTGTATCCTCAGCTCTAGAGGTGTCAGTGTATGTGTGTATCCTCACTCCTAGAGGTGTCCAGTGTATGTGTGTATCCTCAGTCCTAGAGGTGTCAGTGTATGTAGTATCCTCACTCCTAGAGGTGTCAGTGTATGTGTGTATCCTCAGTTCTAGAAGTGTCAGTGTATGTGTGTATCCTCAGTTCTAGAAGTGTCAGTGTATGTGTGTATCCTCACTCCTAGAGGTGTCAGTGTAGGTGTGTATCCTCAGTCCTAGAGGTGTCAGTGTATGTAGTATCCTCAAGCCCTAGAGGTGTCAGTGTATGTGTGTATCCTCAGTTCTAGAAGTGTCAGTGTATGTGTTGTATCCTCAGTCCTAGAGGTTTATTTTTTTTTTGTATCCTCAGCCCTAGAGGTGTCAGTGTATGTGTGTAGCCTCTGCCCTAGAGGTGTCAGTGTATGTGTGTAGCCTCTGCCCTAGAGGTGTCAGTGTATGTGTGTAGCCTCAGTCCTGGAGGTGTCAGTGTATGTGTGTATTTTTCTTTTATGATTCAGATCAGGTATAAAATTAATTAGAAAATTTACAATTTACTTCTATTATTTAATTTGCTTCCTTCTCTTGTTATCCTTTGCTGAAAGGTTTATCTAGGAAAGCTCAGAGCAGCAAAAGAACCTAGGTTCTAGCTGCTGATTGGTGGCTGCATCTATAAACCGATTGTCATTGGTTCACCCATGTGTTCAGTTAGAAACCTGTAATGCATTGCTGCTATTTCAAATGATACAAAGAGAATGAAGGAGATTAGATAAAAAGAAACTGGAAAGTAGTTTCAAATAATTGTCTGTTCTACTAAATCATTAAATAAAAATGTAGGGTTTCATGTCCCTTTAAGAAATACAATTGCAGTTGCTTTGTAAGGAAGGATAAAAACTAATAGAGAATACAAATCATGGATTGTGTTACTTAAAGGGATAGTAAAGTCAAAATTAAACTTGAATGTTTGAGATAGAGCATGTCATTTTAAGACACTTTTAAATTCACTTTTATTTTCAAATGTACCTTTTTTTTCTTAGTATCCCTTGTTGAAAACTAATACACACATCATACACTAGTGGGAGCTAGCTGCTGATTGGTGCCTGCACACATTTGTCCCTTGTTATTGGCTAACTAAATGTGTTTGTATGTTCTATCCAAACCAGGAAAGAACATTTTGGGGTTTCCTGTCCCTTTAAGATGTATTTTAGTAGATGAATGTTAATTTGTTTCACAATGTTAAAGGAGCATTAAACACAATTTTTTTCTTACATGTTTCAGATAAAAAAAAATAAAAATATTGAACAACTTTACATTTTACTTCTTTTGGTATTATTTGAAAAGCATATCTAGATAGGCTAAGGAGCAGCAATGCACTACTGGGAGCACCTGGTGATTGGTGGCTGCACATATGTGCCTCTTGTCATTGGCTCATTTAATGTGTTCAGTTAGCACCCAGTAGTTCATTGCTGCATATCCTTCTGCAAAGGATACCAAGAGAATGAAGCAAATTTAATAATAGCAGTAAATTGGACCTGTAACCTGCTTATTTAATCGTAAATTTAAGCTGCCTCTGTCAGGTTCATATATGTGTTTCTCTGGCGTATCACAGCCAGTGCCTCACCAGCCTTTGACGTCACTGCACGTCACTGGATTGTATTCAAATTTCTTCTTAGTACTAAAGAAGAGGGTCATTTTTAGCCTGTCTTGCCTCTCAAAATCTTACAACAAACAATACAGTTGGCACTACCTAGGGATACTTTTCAATGGCACAAAATAAATAAATACAGGATATTGCAGGTCAAATTAACCTGGTGCTACCTTCTATTCTGGATACATGCACAGAAGGAAATGGAGAGTTTGCTGGGTGCACTAAACTATCCCTTAAAACTTAACTCGGTAGATTAAAATCTTTGAATATCATTAAATAGTCCGCAATATACTCCTTAAAGGGACACTAAACCGAACATTCTTCATGATTCAGGAAGAGAATACACTTTTAAACAACATTCCAATTTACTTCTATTATCTAATTTGCTTCATTCTTTAAATATCCTTTGCAGAATAAATAGCAATGTACATGTGTGAGCCAATCACACGAGGCATCTATGTGCAGCTACCAATCAGAAGCTACTGAGCCTATCTAGATATGCTTTTCAACAAAGGATATAAAGAGAATTAAGCAACATAGATAATAGAAGTAAATTAGAAAGTTGTTTAAGAAATCACATGCTCTATCTGAATCATGAAAGAAAAAAATGTGGGTTTCATGTCCCTTTAAGTAAGACATTTTGAACAAACTCCCAAATGAGCTCAAATAACTTTACCAAAAAAAACTAAAATGTTTATACCTACCTTCAGTGGAGGTAAATTCAAAAGTCTTGCGCCAAGATTACAAGTTTTGCGCTATACCGGGTGCGTAGAATAACACAAAAAAATTAGCGTAATCGCACTTTTCTATAGCACTGCCATTACAAGTTACAAAAAATCCATCTCTTGCTGTCGCGATATGGTGCGATAAGCTTGCCGGACACTATATAAACCTATTGCCGAGTCCACTATATAAACCTATTAACCCTTAACCGCCGGTCTCCAAATTGCTAATGCTAAATTAAACTATTATCCCCTAAACCTAACACCCCCCTAACTGTAAATTAAATTTACAATATAACTATCTTAAAATAAATAATAACTTACCTGTGGAATAAAAAAAACTATGATTAAACTATAAATAAACTAACATAACTACTTTAATGAAACAAAATAAACTACAACTAAAAAAAAAACTAAATTACAAGATTAAAATAACCTAACACTACCAAAAAATAAAGGAAATCTAACATTACAACAACAAAAAACTAAAATTACAAAAAATAAAAAGTTAAACAGCTCTTTACTTTAAGAATTACAAAGTCCCCCTAACAGTAAACCCAACCAAACCCCCACCAAAATAAAAAAAAACTTAACCCTAAGCTACCCATTGACCCTAAATCAGCCAATAGGATTATAGTAGCTGTCATCCTATTGGCTGATTTGAACTTTTTCAGCACAATAGGAATGCAACAGTACCCCAATATAAAAGGGTTACCTTGCATTCAAGCTTCAGTGTGCAGCAGTCGATCGCATGAAGAAAACGTTCCATGCTGGATGTCGCCCGTTGGTCCTGGACAGCTCTGCTCCACGCCGCTACATCAGCCATGCCACCAGGATGAAGATAGAAAATACCCCCCAGAGATGAGGAAGATGTCGCCGCCTGGATTCAAGATTGATGTCCAGAACTTCAGGAACTGTGAGTAGATTTCCTGGGGGTTAGTGTTAGGTTTTTTTTGGGTGGATTATTTTTTTAGATTAGGGCTTTTTTATTTAGATGGGTAGTAAAAGAGCTGAATGCCTTTTAAGGGCAAATACCTTATACAATACAATACAAGACAAGGTTTTTTTTTTTATTTTGGGGGGTTGGTTGGGTGGGGGGGTTTACTGTTAGGGGGGACTTTGTAATTTTTTTATGTAAAAAAATAAAATAAGGGGCTATTGGTAGTTTATTGTTAGTTTAGGGAGTGTTTTTATTTTGGGGGGCTTTTTTGTTTTTATAGGGCTATTAGATTAGGTGTAATTTTTATTATTTGGATAATTTCGTTATTATTTTTTGTAATCTTAGTGTTGTTTTATTTTTGGTAATTTTAGTGTTAGTTTTTTTGGTAGTGTTAGATTTCTTTTATTTTTTCGTAGTGTTAGGTTATTTTAATATTGTAATTAAGTTTTTTAATTTGTAGTTTATTTTATTTTATTAAAAATATTTTATATGTTAGGTTTTATTTATAGTTTAATCTTAGTTTCTTTTTATTTCACAGTTAAGTTTTTATTTATTTTAAGATAGTTATATTGTACATTTAATTAAAGTTAGGGGGGTGTTAAGTTTAGGGGTTAATAGTTTAATTTAGTGATTTGAGATGTGGGTGGGCCCGGCAGTTTTAGGGTTTATAGGGTTTAGTTTAGTATTAGCGATGTGGGGGGTCCCCCCTCACGGCGGTTTAAGGTGGTAATAGGTTAAGTTTTAGTGTTAGCGATGTGGGGGCTGGCGATTTAGGGGTTAATAGGAATTACTATAGTGTTAGCGATTTGGGTGGGGCCGGGCGGTTTAGGGGGTTAATAGGTTTAATATAGTGTTGCTGTGAGGGATGGGGCTGCGGAATTAGGGATTTTAAATTTTATATAGTATTTGCGGTGTGGGAGGGGTGGAGGTTTAGGGGTTAATAGGTAGTTTATGGGTGTTTAGTGTACTTTGTAACATTTAGTTATGAGTTTTGTGAAACATTTTTGTTTCGCAAAATTCATAACTACTGGTCTCAGATTGCAGAATGGATCGCGGCAGTATAGACCATAACGCAAGCTTTTTATTCCGGAATGCAAAACCTGTCAATACTGGCGCTTTGAAAATCCTGCACTCAAAAGTCATTTTTTAATTCGGAATGGAGAATTGCGTTACAGGCTAAAACACTTGTGCTATAGCTGTACCACAGCGACTTGTAATACGGGAGACCTGCCATTCCACGCGCAATGGCCAATTTTTCAGCGGTATAGCACCAGGTGAGTATGTGAGAATTAGCCCACACTACCCTTTATACTATTTCCATCTAAGAAAGTTATAATATATGTTCTTGTTCTAACAAAAGCTTAGTTTTTAAGCATCGACTCGTTAGGTGCATTGTGAAAAATAATGAGTTTCATGAAATCCCATAGAAAACACATATTTAGAGTGTGCAGTATGCAGTGAACAGCTGGAATTGTGCTTCAAAATTATGTAGAGCACTGTCTCAAGTATGCGGGAATCCTAGCAGATACATTCGGCTAGATTACGAGTTTGGCGTTAGCCTTAAAAAGCAGCATTAAGGGGTCCTAACGCTGCTTTTTAACGCCCGCTGGTATTACGAGTCAGGCAGGTACAGGTGTACCGCTCACTTTTCTTCCGCGACTTTTCCATACCGCAAAATCCGCTTACGTCAATTGCGTATCCTATCTTTTTAATCAGATTTTCCTAATGCCTGGTATTACAAGTCTTGAGAGAAGTGAGCGGTACAGCCTCTACCTCCATGACTCCTACCCGCATTTAAAAGTCAGTAGTTAAGAGTTTCATGGGCTAACGCCGGAACATAAAGCTCTTAACTAAAGTGCTACAAAGTACAATAAAACACCCATAAAACTACCTACTTAACCCCTAAACACACATCGCAAAAACACTATAATAAAATTATTTAACCCCTAATCTGCCGACTGACATCGCCGCCACCTACATTATACCTATGAACCCCTAAATCTGCTGCCCCCTAACATCGCCGACACCTACATTATATTTATTAACCCACTAATCTGCTGCCGCCCCCAACGTCGCCGCCCACCTAACTACAATTAATTAACCCCTTAAATCAACCAATCGGATTTTTTCCTACCTTAATTCCAATTAGCTGATAGAATCCTATCAGCCAATCGGAATTCGAGGGACTCCCATCTTGGATGACGTCATTTAAAGGAAGTATTCATCTCGTCCCTTAGTCCGTCTGCCTAGAAGGATGTTCCGTGCCCATTCCTTGTCGGGATGGATGAAGATAGAAGATGCCGCTTGGATGAAGATGTCTCGCGGTCCGGATGTCCTCTTCTGCCTGGATAGGATGAAGACTTCTGACGGTCTGGATGTCCTCTTCTGCCCATCGGATGACCATGGTGCCCCGGATGGGTGAAGACGGGCACCAATGATCTTCAATGGGGTAGTGTTAGTTTTTTTTTAAGGGGGTGGATCGGGTGGGTTTTAGAGTAGGGGTGTGTGGTGGTAGGTTGTAATGTTGGGGGGGGATTGTATTTATTTTTTTTACAGGTAAAAGAGCTGATTACTTTGGGGCAAAAAGCCCTTTTAAGGGCTATTTGTAATTTAGTGTAGGGTAGGGATTTTATTTTGGGGGCTTTTTTATTTTATTAGGGGGATTAGATTAGTGTAATTAGTTTAAAATATTGTAAATTTTCCTTTTTATTTTCTGCAATTTTAGTGTTTTTTTTTCGTAATTACTTTAATTTAATTGTATTTAATTGTAGGTAGTTTAGGTAATTAATTTAATTATAGAGTAGTGTTAGGTGTAATTGTAAATTAGGTTAGGGTTATTTTACAGGTACTTTTGTATTTATTTTAACTAGGTAGTTATTAAATAGTTAATAAACTATTTAATAACTATTGTGCCTAGTTAAATATAAATACAAAGTTGCCCTGTAAAATAAATATACATCCCTAAAAGTAGCTACAATGTAACTATTAGTTATATTGTAGCTATTTTAGGGTTTATTTTAAAGGTAAGAATTTAGTTTTAATAGAAATAATTTATTTAATTATAGTAATTTTATTTAGATTTATTAAAAATAGAATTTAAGTTAGGGGGGTGTTTAGGGTTAGACTTAGGTTTTAGGGGTTAATAACATTTATTATAGTAGCAGCGACCGTTGGGGGTGGTGGCAGATTAGGGGTTAATAATTGTAGGTAGTTGGCGGCGACGTTGGGGGCGGCAGATTAGGGGTTAATAACTATAATGTAGGTGTCGGCGATGTTAAGGGCAGCAGATTAGGGGTTACATAGGTATAATGAATGTGGGTGGCGGTGTCCGGAGCGGCGAATATGGGTTATTAATTATAATGTAGGTGTCAGCGATGTCGGGGGCGGGCAGATTATGGGTTAATAAGTGTAAGGTTTAGGGGTGTTTTAGACTCGGGGTTCTATTTATGGTGTTAGGTGTAGACTTAGAAACTATTTTCCCCCATAGAGGAAACAATGGGCTGCGTTAGGAGCTGAACGCTGCTTTTTTTTGCAGGTGTTAGGGTTTTTTTCAGCCATCTCAGCCCCATTGTTTCCCTATGGGGAAATCAGTGCACGAGCATGTTTTAGCTGCTTACCGCTACCATAAGCAACGCTGGTATTACAGGGAGAAGTGGCGCTAGATTTGCTCAACGCTCACTTTTCTGAGGCTAACGCAGCCATTCAGAAAACTTGTAATACCACGGTTGTTTAAGTGAGCGCATGGAAAAAAGGCCTCGTTAGTTTTTACCGACCAAACTCGTAATTCTAGCCATATAAATTGTAAGAGAGGTAAAATTATTAATAAGACTATAAAATAGTTTGCACTTTGCATAACAGCATCAACAGAAGCAGTATATAATTGGTACACCAGGATGAACTCTTCAGTGAACAGACATTCAGGAACATAAAAAACAGAACAGAAAGATTTTATTTCATAAGAAGAATGCAATTTAATATCTCTGCCTCTGAAGACGTACTGAATTTTATTAAAAGAAATTGCTGCATGATCAAAGTAACAAATAAATTATCCCATAATCTTGCCTGACTGTGTATGCAAGTTACAGGTCACACTTTGGAGACTGAAAGATAAGTGATACATTGGTGGGGTAGGTCTCATGTATTCTGTTCTGCCCAAGCATTTTATGGGCCTAGCAATCAGGAAACCCCTGGCATCAGACATGAAAACTACACTGCCAAATTAACTATTTCTCCCTACTGTAGGGATCTAAAAGAGGGCGTTCAATTTTGTCTGTCCTATCTCTTTAATTTTAAGAGGGTCATCTAACTCAACCTGGTGTGCCTCTTTTAATCTGGATGCTGGTGGATGGACATGGAGGTAGCTCCTATGTGACCAATGAGAGTACCAGGTCATGGGATGGGTAAAAATAGATAGATTTTTTTACGATTCCTCCTCTGTTTCCTCTGGCTTATAGTCATGTTTCTATCTTGTAAGCTGAATAATATGTATTTCAATAATTGAGCAGTAGTTAAAGTAATCCTTTGACAATAGACCTCCTCTTCTCTCTTCTACTTTTGCTGGCTATGGGGGAGTTATGAATAACAGAAACTGCTCTTGCTTGTGGTATTGATGGTTGAAGTAATTTACATGGGGGTTGGTGTGATTTATGCTGTAGCACTGCTGCTCATATCACTAGCAAATGTTTTTTTAGGTAAGTGGTTTCATCCCTTTGGTGCAAGCAATTCTTTTTATATACATTGTCCCTCCAATGTCTGTGTGAAGAATGTACCCTTTTTTTAAAGTAGTTGATTTTAACCATTGGCGGCTATGACAGGGTGTTCCACATTGCAGGCCTCTTGCAACTGCCTATAAATAAAGCTTCTATTATGAGGGGGGGGGGGGTCCCTTGCAGTCTTCTAATTCATTCTTTTGTGTTACTTGATTGATTACAAATGAGTACTTAAAGGGACAGTCAACATCAGAATGTTTATCGTTTTAAAAGATAGATAATCCCTTAATTACCCATTCCTCAGTTTTTGCATAACCAACACAGTTTATAATAATACACTTTTTACCTCTGTAATTACCTTGTATCTAAGCATCCTGCAGATTGCCCCCTTATTTCAGTTCTTTTGACAGATTTGCATTTATCCAATTCACGTCAGTTGCAATGAGCTCAATGTTATCTATATGAAACACATGAACTAACACCCTCTAGTGGTGAAAAACTATCATAATGCATTTAGATTAGAGGCGGCCTTCAAGGTCCAAGAAATTAGCATATGAACCTCTAGGTTTAGGCTTTCAACTAGAGATACCAAGAGAACAAAGCAAATTTGCTGATAAAAGTAAATTGGAAAGTTGTTTAAAATTACATGCCCTATTTGAATCGTAAAAAATTTTTTTTTGGGACTTGACTGTCCCCTTTAAATGTAACTTTTATTATATTATTAACTACTAGTAGCTGCTATAGGCAGTACACAAACACTATCTGGCGTTGATGAGTTTAGTAAGCAACCACTACTATTAGATGTAAAGATAACGTGTTTTGTCAGTATGGTAAGGATTGCTTCTACTTGCAGCCATACACACCGCTCCTCCAATTGGTGGAATCTCGATCTCTCTGCAACAAATCACAACAGAGCCCGGTCATGAGCGTTTCACCCCCACACAAATCTCATGTGTGTCAGGGGCTTCCTCAGGGCATGTGATTTGTGGGGGTGAAACGCTCATGATGTTGGCACCCAAGTGTGTTTACCTGGACACTGAATGTGTTGCTTATATGGGACACTGCTAACATCATGTGTTCATTATTCTCACTGAAAATTGGGACATTTGACTTTGCATCGTGTGAGGTCTGTGAGTTTGCAGTGTCCTGTGAAGCTGGTGGGAGGAGTCTTCCAGATATCCAGGAGTGACCTGAGAAATGTGTCCGGTTTTACCCCGCCAAGCAAGTGTATATTGAACGGAGTACACTGCAAGAGTTGAGATAGCCATGCTTTGCTCTCAGCTTGACATATCTACCGATGTGCTTGCACTAATCTACAGTCTTTTGTATCACTATTGTTTGAGCCAGGACGGGCTCTGTTGTGATTTGTGCAGAGAGATTGAGATTCCACCAATTGGAGGAGAGGTGTGTATGGCTGCTGACACACCCTTATTGTGACATCACTGCTATGAGCTTTGGAAGCTCCAAGAGAGGAGCATGCAGGCAGTTTGTTTTGTACAGCTTTATGGCATGACGCAGCCATTTTTCTACTAACTGTTTACCAGCCTCCATTATACAGTTCTCTCTGGAGTAGCACAAAGGTGGACTCTTTTGGGAGGTACCCCCATGTTTGGTCTGTTTACGGTAGTTAGCTGGCCAGCTTAATTAGCAGGAGTTTGCTATCATTTGTATACATATTTACTGTATTAGCCTCTCTACCCTGGGAGTTAGTATCCTCCTGAATTTGTTCCAATTTCTTTTGTATATATGTTTGTTTTGTTTTCATACTGTTTGCTTATTTGTATGTCACATATATCACTTTTATCCCTGTAAATGATATCCAATTCTGACACCTGCAAGTTGCAGCTAATAGATATGAGAGGAACTTTGTTCTCTCTAAAATGTTTTTGTGTGCAAATTTCCCTTTCTTTAAAGTGACGAGTAATGTATGTGATTTAGTCCTTCTTTACTCATAGTGTGCATATATATATTATTTTATATAGGTATAGATATATAGGAATATCAATTTATAACACATAGAACATATTCTGCTATGTGCAGAACCTTTGGAATGTGAAATATTTACACAATTACACAGTATAACACTTTATTAAATATGAATATCGCATAAATATGATATTACATGTTTTCATCTACTTATCTGCATAGGACTCCAATGGCCCTTCATATGTCTATATATGTATACATGTGTACTGTATTTATGTGTATTTATCTCTATAAATACATATGTACACACATATAAACATATATATATACATCCATGGCCAAAAATATTGGCACCCCTGCATTTCTGTCAGCTAATGAGCCCACGTTCGGCCAGGAAAAATTGTTGCAATTACAAATGTTTAGGTATTCTCATGTTTATTTCTTTAGTTTGTATTGGTATGACACAAAAAAGTAGATACAAAAAAAGCCAAATCTGACACATTCCACACAAAACTCCAAAAATGAACTGGACAAAATTATTGGCCACCTTCTCAAAATTGTAAGAAACGTTTTTTTTTAAGTAAAATAGATGGAATTTTAATGATCTAATGCTTTTTAGTGACTTCCTAATGTTTTTCTCCTCTTTACCTCTCTGATACGTATAGTCTCTCGTGGTCTATACATGACTAATCACTGTGCAATAACCTTAAATAATTAACCATCATTTGGGGATTTATTTCATTCAACAGCTTTTGATTCTGGAAAACTTGTTTTGGATTGTTTCATGTGACATATCTTTAGTATTGAGAAACATTTTTTTTTGTTCTGGCCTGTCACAGTTGCACATGCTCAGTTCACTTTTTAAAGAGCATAAATGATTTCCCTCTTGAAATAAAAAATAGTCAAATTACACTTTTAAACATTTGCAAATAAAATATGATCTTTAGAATGTTACTTCACATTTGCAAACACCATTTTAGATGTTTTAAAAGTGAAATACTAAATTGCACAAGATGAATAAGGAAGTAGGTAATTGCAAACACATTATAAATTAATTCTATTAGTAAAGGTAAAAAAAAAAATCATATTAAATTAAATTATTTTGCCCTTTTTTCCTTTTGTTTCCAAGGTCATAAAATTGTGTTTTTTTTTTTATTCATCCAATATGTAGGAAATCAACATTCTTAAGATTTACTAGCAATGTAATATGCTGTGTTTCTAATGAATGGGAATGAATAGAAAAAGAGGGTTAAAATTACCCAGGTTGTATTTATGGTGTTTTTGACTCAATTTTTAATTTTACTCAAGTATGTGGGATCCAGGCGGGATTTACCAGATGAAAACCGGTTCCATCTCAGCACAGCCTTGTTTTTTATGGGTTTTGTTTTGGAAGCTATAACAGCAGCATGCACGTCCACTTGTCAGTGTAGAGTTTCATGCTGTTTCATTATTAATAGATTGCAATCATCAAGAGACAAGATCATTTTAACTGCAGTTATCTATGTTTCAGTTTGCAATAACTGATGCACAAGGGAGCTAAAAGAAATGTCAAGTCAGAAATGTGCAATGGAATACTTTAATGAAACAAGATGCATAATTATGTGGAAAAAAATATCCAAAATGTTTCTTTTAATTCATAAAGTTTTTTTTGCCAAAAGTATAACCATTTAAAAGTACACAATTAAAGTAAAATGAAATTATTTACTAGATGCAGACAATATTAAGTCCCTATTTGTTTTACAGCTTTTAAAGATGATGTTTACTTGTCTAAATACATAGGGCTAGATTACGAGTGGCACGTTAATTGTTTGTGCACAAGTGAAAAGGGGTTAACACAGGTGTTTACGTGTATTGGAAGTTGCGCTTATTACAAGTTGAAAGTGACTCAACAAAAAAGTTGCACAAAAATACATTTAAAAGCACACTTGGGGGGCGATTTAACAAAGTGCGAGCAGACATGATCCACTGTAGCGGATCATGTCTGCCGCATATCGATAAATGCTGACAACAAACAGTTCTAGTTTTTCCACTAGCAGGGGGTGTCAATCAACCCCGATCGAATGGGATCTGGCGTATTAATGTCCACCGCCTCAGAGGAGGCTTACGAATTAAGGAGCTGCGGTCTTAAGACCGCTCCTTCTTAAACTCCTGTTTCAGGTGAGCATGAAGGCTTGCGCAGAAACACTTTTATTCAGGGCTATTCGGCCCTTGTTAAATCGGCCCCTTACACTCATATTAACACTATCTAATAATTTTTTTTTAAGAATGTTATAAGGGCTCAAAGATATGAGGTCTCAGGTGTTAAAAAAAAGGGGTACAAAGTGCTTTAACATAGAGATACATACATATATTTGTCTAAATATGAATATATGTGTGTGTGTGTGTATGTATATATATATATATATATATATATATATATATATATATAATATATATATATATATATATATATGTGAGTACATATGTATTTATGTATTTATATGTGTATATGTGTATTTACATATATATATGACATATAAATACATATGTACAGTATACATATATAAACATATATATGTGTGTATTTACTTCAAAATATTTCACATTCAAATGTTCTTCACATAGGGGAATATGTTCTATGTGTATTTATATCTATATATCTATGCCTATATTATCTATATATATATATATATATATATATATATAGTATATATATATAAATAAATATATATAAGCAAGGGAAATTTGTAGAACAAAAGTGCGCACTTGGCTAATAAATATAATAAATACAAAGTAACTTTCTGTTACCACCTCTAGTCTAGGTGTGGATGATATTGGAATAACCAAAGTGCTAGTAGGGAAATTTTAGTAATATTATACGAAATGTACCTTTAAAGCTAATATATATTATATATTAAGTTGCAATCTACCTGTTCTAAGTAGGTAAACTAACATCCACATATAGATATATAATTTTGATGATAAAGGCATACGAATGATATATTCAGCATGGATAATACAATAATATTATAATATAATAAATAAAAATAACATCTCAATCTGTATTAACAGAAGAAAAAGATTCAGATTGAGATATTATTTTATTATATTATAATATTATTGTATTATCCATGCTGAATATATAATTTGTATGCCTTTATCATCAAAATTATATATCAATAAGTGAATGCTAGTTTACCTACTTAGAACAGGTAGATTGCAACTTAATATATAATATATATTAGCTTTAAAGGTACACTTCGTATATATATCTAAATTTCCCTACTAGCACTTTGTTATTCCAATATCATCCACACCTAGACTAGAGGTGGTAACAGAAAGATACTTTGCATTTATTATATTTATTAGCCAAGTGTGCCCTTTTGTTCACACGCAGTACAAAGAAAAGCTGAAGTCAAGCAAAGTTTACGTTTGAGTGGGAGCGCTAAATAAAGCACTTCCCTTGTAATCTAGCCCATAATGGGGCATGAATGCTGAAAATTACTCCATCTAATGGTGCTGCTGGCAATTGACTAAAGGGATTTACCCAAATGTTAAAGGGACATGAAGCCCAAACATTTTCTTTCATTATTCTGATAGAGAATACAATTTTAAACAACTGTCTAATTTTACTTCTATTATCTAATTTGTTTCATTCTCTTGGTATCAGTTGTTAAAAGAGCAGCATTGCACTACTGGTTTCTAACTGAACACAAGGGCGAGCCAATGACAGTCGTATATATATATGCAGTCACCAATCAGCAGCTAGGAAGCTAGGTTCTTTGCTGCTCCTGAGCTTACCTAGATAAACCTTTATGCAAAGGATAAGAAGAGAAGGAAGCAAATGAAATAATAGAAGTAAATTGGAAAGTTGTTTAAAATTGTATTCTCTATCTGAAATCATGAAAGACATTTTTTGGGTTTCATGTCCCTTTAAAGCACTTGAAAATGATGCAGCATAGTTGTAAAAAGCTGACTGGAAAATATCACCTGGAACATCTCTATGAAAAAGGGAAGATATTTTACCTCAAAATTTCCTCATTAGCCATATTCCATTGTAAATTCCTTTAAGCAGCCAATCAGGATGCTAGTTCTGGGACTTGCAAGAGAGTGTCCATCTGGCA
The DNA here is from genome assembly GCF_027579735.1 of Bombina bombina. Classification (NCBI taxonomy): domain Eukaryota; kingdom Metazoa; phylum Chordata; class Amphibia; order Anura; family Bombinatoridae; genus Bombina; species Bombina bombina. The sequence continues at coordinate 319,693,182 of NC_069500.1, read as the reverse complement.
TGTGCAGGCACAGTCATGCTAATTTCCTCCTCAGTTTAAGGAAGTTTACTATGATATCTTGCAAGATTTCAATGAAATCTGATAAAATCATAGTAAAGCAAAGTGTGACATCAGCACGGATAAAGCTGATTGGCTGCTGGTTTTTTCCAACATGCCACTGTCAGTAACTGAAGAATAACTGTTAAGAGAGCACGTTGAATAAAACACAATTTGTTACACTGCTTATTTCACAACCTCAACTAAGATGTCTGACAACACATAATGCTTGATGCTTCAAATGGAATGATTACAAATCAGGAAGATTTTTTTTTTATTTCTAGCATTCAGGACTCTTATTTTGTCTTTTCTAATTCTATTCTCTTTTTTGTGTTAGATTTCATTGTTCTGGATACTCATCTCATATCCTCATATGTTCATATTCCTAGTTAAATATGGACCATGAACTTGAGATCTCTAAAATAAATGGACAAATCAGCATCATGTTTATTTTGTGTTTCTCCTGAACCAGCCATGTGACTCTGCTGTCTGACTCAGTACCCTCAAATCAGTAGAAGGCCATAGGTGAGAAAAACTAAATTATGTGCATCTGTAATGACAACAAAAACAGAGGCGCCACATGTGTGATCAATAAGGACAAACAATATCCAAATGAAACAAGCTACAGGATACTCACAAACGTGAGGCACTCAATTGTGCCTATAGGAACAGGCTGGTATTTTCACAGCAAACCAGCTGGCTGTACAAGGGAATCCCCGTCGTGATATCCTATGGTTCTTGTTCTCCCAACCGTGACCCTTGCACTGGGTCACTTTCAGCAGAAAGGAACTGGAGTGAAGAGGGGAGAAAGGCTAAACAGCCCTTAGGTTACTTGCAAGTGAAATGCCACACTAACACCAGGCTTGTATAAAAATTAAAACAAGTATTTTATTGTGCAAGAATAAAAATACCATCAGTGCATCAAAATACAGCTGGGTGTGTTTAAAAGGCAAATCTCCTTGTATGTACAAGAGATAATAGCGACGCGTTTCTCAGGGATAACCCTGTTTCCTCAGGCTTGTATACTCTGACCCTGTTTTAGTTCCCTTTAAATAGGGCTCAGTAACCATTTGTTCCAATGAACCCTCCCCCTTCCTTCACATAAACCAATAAAACCTTTCTTTCTCTAAACGCCCACTTGTTGCAATAATTAAGGAAATACTATGAAATATATATATATATATATATATATATATATATATATGTGCACAATATAATCTCCTGTGAGTTGTGACCCCATATGTTGGTAACTATAATAATACATAAGTGTGAATCCATGAAATAATTACAAATTTGGACTAATGTAAACAAACTACGTGCATAAAGTTTCCTTAACCAATAGCAACCAATCTTATGGGGCTTGTGTCTCATAACAAATCTGATTGGTGTGCGCCCTGATCATCAGAAAGACTACACAGACCGTCAATGCCTTTATGTGTCACTCATGTATAAGAGCTTCCCGGAAGTGTATCAGCATGACCGTCTGATTTGCTAAGTGCCCTCCCGACGGCGGAAGTGATATAGTAGCAAAGCACTCGGGTTGCAATAGTTCTAAACAATAAATTAACCCAATGCGCTAAGTAAGGCACCCGATTGGTCAGAATGAGACAATTACAAGTATACACTATACATAATACATCGAAAAGATTGTTAGATGTAGTGCAATGTTAGTACATCTCTAATGTTCCATCATATCATTTGTAAAAAATATGGGCACCTCGCGAGTACGCATTGTGCATAATTATATATCTATGAAGTAAATGATATAATGATACATTGATAGATACCTGGGCAATACCTAATGTGCTGGTGTTGATGGAATAATATGTGGCATGTATCTGAATGATACCTAATAGAAAAGTGCAATGTCCGTGATTATGACCAAATATTTATATGAAAGTGCTATAATAAACAATGCTATACCTCCTGTGTGTGGATGGTCATAAAGAACGTATCATAGAAATTATTGGTGTTGTGATTATTCGAATGTGTGATGAAAACCTGTGATAGTGTGAGTATGTGTATATATATATATATATATATATATATATATAGTATATAAAACCCTAAAATGTGTATATGTATCTACCTAAAGAGGATCTAACCCCCTAAATATGTGTACATGTATACACCTAAAATGGATCTAACAATTATGTGAGAGATAATATAAATATATTATCTAAAAGTGACTGTGAGAACATGTGGATATATTAATCACCACATGATCTATATATATGCTCACTACATGAGTAATGACCTATATTCTAACTGTATACTTAAGTGTATCTAACCATTAAGAGAAATTATTTTAAACAAAATTCTCAAGGGTATTTAAAAGGCCAACATCACCTAAGCATATATACACTCACTATGTGAGTGGTTACCTACAGACTAATGTTTATGTGCTAATGATACTAAATATATTAATTCATATAACTAGAAAAATTTGCAATGCTTTAACCTATAGCTAAGCAAACAAGGTGGGCAGGGAAAGTCCAGTGTACAAAGCAAATTTTTCTAGTTTTATCCTCCCTTTTTATAATGTAGGTGTTTTTTTTGTACTATATACATTGATGTCCACTAGAAACAAAATCTATAATACAAGTATGTGACGCCAGTTGTTAAGTTCTAAAAGTAGTACAGTGACTAAAACCACTATTTAAGATACTAACTTAATATAAATCCTTCTACAGAGTCTTAAAACAGCTTCGACTATAGGATTGTAACAGCTCCTTGCTCCCATAGGTCTTACTTAGCACTGAACTTTACATTCGCCTGTTTTCTTAGCTTTTATATATTATAGTTGGTACAAACAACTCCCCATAGATCTAGCTTGAATAAGTTGTTTTATGCAGTACAGTAATATCTGTTTTCAGAATCAAAATCTTAAACACAGTTTAAATGCTCACTTTACTCCTTATTAGAGCTTCATATTTTTTTTTTTCACTTACCAATGAGCTCACTACCAGAGTTATTTACCCATAAGGTCTTCAGATTATTGGAGACTTCTTTGATATAGAAATGTAAGTGTTGTAAAATAAAGTATTTTGTTTGCCATTTTTGTTCCATTTTATTCATCCCAAATAAATATAGTTGTAAGGTTGTCATTGCCCTTACCCAAGTACCCTTTTTTCTATAGACTTTTATACCCACCCCTAAAAATAGTTCTATTTATTATACGAATCTTGGTAGTGACCCAGCAATAGGTTTGGTGCTAAGACATTTGGGGGAGTTGTTATCTTGATGATGCCAGTCTGGTGCCTGGTGTGGTGAAACCCCAAACACAACTACTTGGAGGTCTCAGGTCCTTCTAGGAAATGTGAGTGCTGAATACTGTACTAAAAAATAGCTGATATGGTCCGGCTTCACTCTGAATATAGTACGACCAACTTAATCCTCAAAAAAATAATTATACCTTCCTACTGGTATTTGTTGATCTGTATTTCAGTATTCTAGGTAGTTGTCATGGATGGGGGATGTAAATGTCATTGCTGTCTCAGCTACATTAGGGTCTCATACAATGAAGGCTAATTTTTTAAGTCCTGAACTCTTGCACTAAAATGGTTACTGTGTTTGCTTTGTTGAGAAAGGTTTTGATGGCTTTTAAAAGCCCTTTAGAACACATTGGTAACCAGAACCTTGCCTTGTTCAGCCACCTCAAGCAAACAGGTGCTTCTACATTATCTTATCAGCACCTGAGTAGTGCTTGCTGATTGGTGGTTAAATGTAGCCACCAATGAGCAAGCGCTATCCAGGGTGCCTAAACTAAAAATGGGTCGGCTCATAAGCTTACATTCCTGCTTTTTCAAATAAAGATACCAAGAGAATGAGGAAAAATTGATAATAGGAGTAAATTATAAGTTGCTTAAAATTGTATGCTCTATCTGAATCACGAAAGAAAAAATAAATCGGGTTAAGAATCCCTTTAACCCCTTCACTACCGGGACTTTCAGACAAAAACTTGCCCAAAATACCAGAGCATTAGTAGCATTTTTGCTATCACTCCATTTAAACAGAAATAGAGCTGTTTTTTGTTTTTTTAATTTATTTACCTGTCAAAACTATATATATTTTTTAAATAGACAACCAAGGTATTGATCTAGGCTGATTTTGGTATATTTCATGCCACCATTTCACTGCCAAATGCTATCAAATAAAAAAAAAACAAAAAAACTATTTATATAAACTTTGGGTTTTCTCACTGAAATTATTTACATACTGCTTGTGCAATCATGGCACAATTATTGTAAAAGCTTCTCTGGTATCCCTTTTGTTCAGAAATAGCAGACATATATGGCTTTGCCATTGTTTTTTTAGTCATTAGAAGGCTGCTAATTGCAGCTGTGCATCATACTTCTATTATTCATGGCAATGAAGGGGTTAATTAGGTAGTTTAAAAGGTTAATTTTAGCCTTATTAGAAAGGATAAAGTATGAAGCAATGTTAGCACTTCCCTTCAGGTGCTCGCTGCCAGCCCCGGTTCTCCCAAACTGTGTATAAAAGCAGAAAGTATTGAAAGGGGCAGCGCTGTGTCACCTCCAGGGAACCAAGCTGCCCATGTCCTCTGAGTCAAACCTTGTTGCTTTCACCTCCAAAATAAAAGAGCTCACAATAATGTAGCAGATTTCAGACAATGTGGTAGACGCACAAAACTGGTTATACTCACGAGATTGCAGTTAAAATAAGCCTTTTATTAAAACCATCACAAAGGTGTCTTCAGGTGCAGCTTCAGGTTTTATTTAAAATACAGCTCAACGCGTTTTGGCTAAATGAAGAGGTGACACAGTGCCGCAACCAAACAGCTCTCTAAACCTCCCCCCCTCTACCTATCTGCCGCCATCTTAGGTGCTGGCAGCTGTCTGCCAGTACCTATAAAACCTCTTTTTTTTGACATTTTCTATAGTGTAGTGTACCCCTCCACCTCCCCCCGCTCCCTCCCTCCATCGATCCTTATTTAGGTACCCCCACACAATCCCCATCCACTTTTTCTGTAGTGTAGCTTCCCCATCCCTCCCTGTCCCTTTATTATGCAGTAGCATAGGGCCCTCCCAGTCCCTCCCTCTCCCTCCCACCTCTCCTGCTGGGCCAACCACCCACCTCCCGCTCATACCTCCCACCAGCACCAGCAAAAATCGTTACAGATGGTGACACAGTGTCAGCGTCTGTAACGATCAGGCATCTGCCCTCATATGGAGCCGGAGCACCGATTGCGCTCCGGCTCATATGCGGCAGATGCCTGAAACTTCAGGAATTCTAGATCTCGGCTGTAACTTAACAGCCCAGAGTGCTAGAGCTTCCTGAAGTGAAGACATTTATACAACTAGCAGTACGATAGGCAAGGTACTGCAAGACGTATATATATATATATATATATATATATATATATATATATGTCTTATTGGGTGAAGAGGTTAAAGGGACACTAAACTCAATTCTTTTTCTTTAATGATTCAGATAGAGCATGCACTTTTAAGCAACTTTCTAATGTATTCTTATTATCATTTTTTCTTCTTTCTGGCTATCTTTATTTAAAAAGCAGGAATGTAATGATTAAGAGCCGGTCCATTTTTGGTTGAGAAACCTGGGTTATGCTTGCTTATTGGTTTGCCAAATGTAGCCACCAATAACCCAGCGCTATCCAGAGTGCTGAACCTAAAATGGGCTAGCTCCTAAACTTTAAATTCCTGCTTTTTAAATAAATATAGCAAGAGAACAAAGTAAATTTTATAGTAGGAGTAAATTAGAAAGTTGCTTAAAATTGCATGCTCTATCTGGATCATTAAAAAAATGGGTTTAGTATCCCTTTAAGTTCCACTGTGATGGGGATACACAGAAAGGAATTCATTTCAATAACAGTTTATTGGAGGGTATGCTTTTTAAAGTAGAAACCGTAAATTTCAAAATACAGTGGTAACCTAGTAGAAAGTAGCCAATAATTCAAATTTGGATACTGACCCTTGATAAAAGGTGTATATAGTGATATCAGACATGGTACCAGTGATTTATAATTGCTCTACAAAAGGATAAGGTTATAGAGAACAATAAATAAAGGCACTGAATACCATTCACAATTCCAAAACAGCCTTAAGGTCATATAGAAAAATCAATATTTGTCTGAGCAGAGATTAAAATTTGAAGCTATCAAATAATCTTCCATCTGTTGTTCTGTGTTATTGCTTCTGGAAAAATAGACTTTGCTAAAGCCCTGTTGGTAGCAATCCATTACTTGCACTTTTTTTTTTTTTTTTCTCTCAGGCAGTTGCATTTTATTGGGGGATGTGTATCAAAAGCGTCAACTGCAAATATGCCGGAATTCCGCAGCGTAATTGTTGGGAGCTTGATCCAACCAGTTATCAAAGCCTACAGACCGGCAAAAGTTGAAATCTGTGACGTAACATACGATCCGCCGGTCTCAATCCGACACAGATCTATGCTTACGTCATTACAGATGTTCCGAATACACATTCGGCTCTATTTGACACTTTTTCAAAGTTATCAAATAGTTAACAGATGCGCTTGCAGCTATTCCGGCCATCCACCACCCTGGAGGCAGCGGATGTCATAGGAATCAATGGGAGTCTGAAAGCAGCGAAAGCTTATGTTTGATGTTGCCAGGTGTAACGTTTACACCTAACACCCTAACATAAGCCCCGAGTCTAAACACCCCTAATCTGCTGCCCCGACATCGCCGCTACCTAAATACATTTTTTTAACCCCTATTCCGCCACTCCCCGAACCCGCCGCAACCTAAATAAAAGTATTAACCCCTATCCTGCCACACCCGGACCCCGCCGCCACTAAATAAATTAAATCCAAAAGCGGGGCAACAGGGATAAAAGTATAAAAAATAACTTTTATTTCTTCATTAAAAAGTATTGCACAGAATAGGATCAAGAGGCCAGTGCAGCACCGGTCTTACGCGTTTCAGCTTGTGCCTTCCTCATAGACCATGCTGCACTGACCTAAACAGCCTCATTTTAAATGAAATAAAATGTTGCCCTGCTTTTGGATTTATGTTATTATCAGTTTGGACTCTAATGTTGCGGTTTGCAAGAAAGAAGGGTTTTTTTTAGAAGGGAAGTGGGTGGAGCTGGCCCTGAGCGTGGAGCATGGAGTCGCCGAGAAAGTTTGGCATGCTACTGCAGTGAGTTACTATGTATGTGGCGCAATAAGGAGATCGAAAATCTGACCAGGACCGGGAGAGAGGACATCTAGCAAGCGGAAGTAAGTTCCTAAGATAAAGATTGACTGTCTTTGTTATGCTGATGTTGGCACTCACGGGGAATGTGTTATTTGAAAGGATCCTAACCACATAGTAGCTATAAGAGAGCAGTGCGCTGTGATAGATGGATAACGCTTGCTCTGAATGCCACTAAATAAAGTTATTAACCCCTATACCGCCACCACTAAATAAACGTAAATAAACGTATTAAATTAAGCTATTAACCCCTAAACCTAACAACCCGTTAACTTTAAATTAAAATTACAACATCCCTATCTTATAATAAATTTAAACTTAGCTGTATAATTAAATAAACTATTTTTAAACTATTAATTAACTTTCCCTAATTATTATCCTACAATTAAATTAAACTAGCAATTAAATAAACTAAATTACATGCTAAAAAAACCTAACCCTACTAAAATTATTTAAATCTAATATTTAACCTTATTAAAAATAGCTAAATTACCAAAAAAAATAAACGCTAAGTTACAAAAATAAAAAACACTTAATTACGGAGATAAAAAAAAACACATTATCAAAAATAAAAACGAATTACACCTAATCTAATAGCCCTATCAAAATAAAAAAGCCCCCCAAAATAAAAAAAAAAAACCCTAGAATACAATAAACTACCAATGGCCGTTAAAGGGGCCTTTTGTGGGGCATTGCCTCAAAGAAATCAGCTCTTTTACCTGTAAAAAAAATACAAACACTCCCAACAGTAAAACCCACCACCCAACCAACCAACCCCCCAAATAAAAACCATATCTAAAATAACCTAAGCTCCCCATTGCCCTAAAAATAGCATTTGTATGGGCATTGCCCTTAAAAGGGCATTTAGCTCTTTTACCTGCCCAGACCCTACTCTAAAAATAAAACCCACCCAAAAAACCCTTAAATAAACCTAACACCCCCAACGATCCACTTACAGTTATTGAAGTCCCACTTGAAGGATCCATCCAGCTGGCAAGAAGTATTCAGTCTAGCTTACCTGTTTTCTCCGTTTGCTCTCCTTCCACGACTCATTGCTCGTATCAAGCAGAAGAGATCATCGGTGATTCTAATAGCTCCTGCATGGACTCGCAGGATTTGGTATGCAGATCTAGTGAAGTTGTCATCTCTTCCACCTTCAAGGTTGCCTCTGAGGAAGGACCTTCTAACTCAGGGTCCATTCCTTCATCTAAATTTCGTTTCTCTGAAGCTGACTGCTTGGAGATTGAACGCTTAGTCGGTTATTGAGACCATGATTCAGGCTCACAAGCCTGTTAATAGAAAAATGTACCATAAGGTATGGCGTAAATATCTTTATTGGTGTGAATCCAAGGGGCTACTCTTGGAGTAGGGTCAAGATTCCTAGGATTTTGTATTTTCTCCAGTAGGGTCTGGATAAGGGATTGTCAGTCAGTACTCTGAAGGGTCATATTTCTTTCATGTAATTGGCAAGAGTCCATGAGCTAGTGACATATGGGATATACAATCCTACCAGGAGGGGCAAAGTTTCCCAAACCTCAAAATGCCTATAAATACACCCCATACCACACCCACAATTCAGTTTTACAAACTTTACCTCCTATGGAGGTGGTGAAGTAAGTTTGTGCTAAGATTTCTACGTTGATATGCGCTTCTCAGCATTGTTGAAGCCCGATTCCTCTCAGAGTACGGCAAATGTCAGAGGGACGTGAAGGGAGTATCATCTATTGAATACGATGATTTCTCTAACGGGGGTATTTTTCATGGGTTCTCTGTTATCGGTCGTAGAGATTCATCTCCTACCTCCCTTTTCAGATCGACGATACACTCTCAATATACCATTACATCTACTAATATCTGTTTTAGTACTGGTTTGGCTATCTGCTATATGTGGATGGGTGTCTTTTGGTAAGTATGTTTTCATTACTTAAGACACTTTCAGCTATGGTTTGGCACTTTATGCATTTATATAAAGTTCTAAATATATGTATTGTTCTTATATTTGCCATGAGTCAGGTTCATGTATTTCCTTCTGCAGACTGTCAATTTCATATTTGGGAATGTAAACATTTTTAAGAAATTTATTTCTTACATGGGGTTTAGTCTTTTTTCAATTGACTACTTCTTGTAATTGCGGGTATTAGGCCTGCGGGTGCGTCAAATGCTAACTTTATTGCGTCATTCTGGCGCGAAAAGATACGTTTATGACGCAACTTCGTCATTTCTGGCGTCATACGTGACGCCGAGACCTTTCACACGGCGGCGTCATTAGTGACGCAAGTGTGTCATTTCCGGTCATTTTTGGCACCAAAATAGACTTACGTTGTGCGTCATACTTTTTTTTCATTATTTCAATACCCCTTGTTTGTTTGCCTCTTGCTTTTTGCTTTCAGAGGCCTATGCTATTGCATTTTTTCCCATTCCTGAAACTGTCATATAAGGAAATAGATAATTTTGCTTTATATGTTGTTTTTTCTCTTACATTGTGCAAGATGTCCCAATCTGATCCTGCCTCAGAAGTTTCTGTTGGAACATTGCTGCCTGACATCGGTTCTACCAAAGCTAAGTGCATTTCTTGTAAAGTTGTAAAATTTTTTCCACTGAATGTCATTTGTAATAGTTGTCATGTTAAACTTTTACATGCAGATAGTGTTTCCATCAGTAATAGTACATTGCCAGTTGCAGTTCCTTCAACTTCTAATGTACATGATATACCTGTAAATTTTAAAGAATTTGTTTCTGATTCTATTATGAAGGCTTTGTCTGCATTTCCACCTTCTAATAAACGCAAAAGGTCTTTTAAAACTTCTCATTTAGCTGATGAAATTTCAAATGACCAACAACATAATTATTCATCCTCTTCTAATGAGGATCTATCTGAAACAGAAGATCCTCCCTCAGACATTGACACTGACAAATCTACTCATTTAGTTAAAATAGAGTATATGCGTTCTTTATTAAAAGAAGTGTTAATTACTTTGGATATTGAGGTAACTAGTCCTATTGACGTTCAGTCTAATAAATGTTTAAATGCTGTTTTAAACCTCCTGTGGTTCTCTCCAGGGGTTTTTCCCATTCCTGAGGCTATTTCTGATATGATTTCTAGGGAAGGGAATAAGCCAGGTACTTCTTTTATTCCTTCTTCAAGGTTTAAAAAAATGTATCCTTTACCAGCAAAATCTATAGAGTTTTGGGAAAAAAATCCCCAAAGTTGATGGGGCTATTTCTACTCTTGCTAAAACGTACCACTATTCCTATGGAAGATAGCACTTCCTTTAAGGATCCTTTAGATAGGAAGCTTGAATCTTATCTAAGGAAGGCCTATTTATATTCAGGTCATCTTCTCAGACCTGCTTATTTCTTTGGCTGATGTTGCGGCTGCATCAACTTTCTGGTTGGAAAATTTAGCGCAACACGAATTGGATTCTGACATATCTAGCGTTGTTAGCTTACTGCAACATGCTAATCATTTTATTTGTGATGCCATTTTTGATATTATCAAAATTGATGTTAGATCCATGTCTTTAGCTGTTTTAGCTAGAAGAGCTCTGTGGCTTAAATCTTGGAATGCTGATATGGACATCTAAATCTAGATTACTATCTCTTTCTTTCCAAGGTAATAATTTATTTGGTTCTCCGTTGGATTCTATTACTTCAACTATCACTGGGGAAAAAGGAGTTTTTTTTTGCCTCAGGATAAAAAACCTAAGGGTAAATCTAAGGCTTCTAACCGTTTTCGTTCCTTTCGTCAGAATAAAAGAACAAAAACTCAATCCTTCCCCAAGGAATCTGCTTCCAATTGAAAGCCTTCCTCAAATTGGAATAAATCCAAGCCATTTAGGAAACCAAAGTCAGCCCCTAAATCCGCATGAAGGTGCGGCCCTCATGCCAGCTCAGCTGGTAGGGGCAGATTAAGGTTTTTCAAGAATTTTTGGATAAAATCTGTTCAAAATCATTGGATTCAGAGCATTGTCTCTCAAGGGTATCGAATAGGATTCAAAGTAAAGACCTCCTGTGAGAAGATTGTTTCTCTCACGCATCCCTGTAAATCCAGTAAAAGCTCAGGCTTTTCTGAAGTGTGTTTCAGATCTGGAGTCTTCAGGGGTAATCATGCCAGTTCCTCCTCAGGAACAAGGTTTGGGGTTTTATTCAACACCTATTCATGTGTACCAAAGAAAGAAAATTTATTCAGACCAGTTCTGGATCTAAAAATTTTGAATCGTTATGTAAGAGTACCAACTTTCAAGATGGTGACTATAAGGACTATTCTGCCTTTTATTCAGCGAGGACATTATATGTCCACAATAGACTTGCAGGATGCATACCTTCATATTCCGATTCATCCAGAACGCTTTCAGTTTCTGAGATACTCTTTTCAAGACAAGCATTACCAATTTGTGGCTCTTCCATTTGGCCTAGCAACAGCTCCAAGAATCTTTTCAAAGGTTCTGGGTGCCCTTCTATCTGTAATCAGAGAACAGGGTATTGCGGTGTTTCCTTATTTGGACGATATCTTGGTACTAGCTCAGTCTTTACATACTGCAGAATCTCACACGAATCAACTAGTGTTGTTTCTTCGGAAAACATGGTTGGAGGATCAATTTACAAAAAGTTTCTTGATCCCTCAGACAAGGGTCACCTTTTTAGGATTCCAGATAGATTCAGTATCCCATGACTCTGTCTCTAACAGACAAGAGATGTTTAAAATTGGTCGCAGCATGCGGCTACTTCAGTCCCAGTCATTCCCTTCAGTGGCTATGTGCATGGAAGTTTTAGGCTTTGTATGCTGATCAATGGTGCAGGGATTATACAAATATATCACAATTAATATCCTTGAATCCCAATGTAACGACACTCTCTGACATGGTGGATAGATAACCATCGTTTGGTTCAAGGGGCTTCTTTTTTGTTCGCCACAACCTGGACTAGTGATCACCAACAGATGCAAGTCTTTCAGGTGGGGAGCTGTTTTGGGGATCTCTGACAGCACAAGGGTTTGGAAATCTCAAGAGGCGATATTACCCAATAAATATTTTAGAACTCTGTGCAATTCTCAGGGCTCTTCAGTTTCTGGCCTCTGCTAAAGAGAGAACCGTTCATTTGTTTTCAGACAGACAATATCACAACTGTGGCTTATGTCAATCATCAGGGTGGGACTCACAGTCCCCAAGCTATGAAAGAAGTATCTACGGATACTTGCCCTGGGCGGATTCCAGCTCCTGTCTAATCTATGTGGTGCATATTCCAGACGTAGACAATTGGGAGGCGGATTATCTCAGCCGCCAGACTTTACATCAAGGGGAGTGGTATCTCCATCCAGATGTGTTTTCTCAGATTGTTCAGATGTGGGGGCTTCCAGAGATAGATCTCATGGCCTCTCATCTAAAAAAAAGAAACTTCCCAGATACATGTCCAGCTCCAGGGATGTTCAGGCGGAAGCAGTGGATGCTCATGACACTTCCTTGGTGTTATCAACCTGCTTACATCTTCCCGCCTCTAGTTTTCCTTCAAGAGTGATCTCCAAAATCATCATGGAATAGTTTTTTGTGTTGCTGGTGGCTCCAGCATGGCCACACAAGTTTTGGTATGTGGATCTGGTTCGGATGTCCAGTTGCCCGCCTTGGCTACTTCCGTTACGGCCGGACCTACTATCTCAAGGTCCGTTTTTTCCATCAGGATCTCAAATCATTAAATTTGAAGGTATGGAAATTGAACGCTTAGTTCTAAGTCATAGAGGTTTCTCTGACTCAGTGATTAATACTATGTTACAAGCTCGTAAATCTGTCTCTAGGAAGATTATTATAGAGTTTGGAAGACTTACATTTCATGGTGTTCTTCTCATAAATTCTCCTGGCATTCTTTTAGAATTCCTAGAATTTTACAGTTTCTCAGGATTGGTTTGGATAAGGGTTTGTCTGCAAGCTCCTTGAAAGGACAAATCTCTGCTCTTTCTGTTTTATTTCACAGAAAGATTGCTATACTTCCTGATATTCACTGTTTTGTACAGTCTTTAGTTCGTATTAAGCTGTCATTAAATCTATTTCTCCTCCTTGGATTCTTAATTTGGTTCTGAGGGCTTACAGGCTCCTCCATTTGAGCCTATGCATTCTTTGGGACATTAAACTACTTTCTTGAAAAGTGTTGTTCCTTTTGGCTATCTCTTCTGCTAGAAGAGTTTCTGAGCTATCTGCTCTTTCTTGTGAGTCCTCCTTTCTGATTTTTCATCAGGATAAGGCAATTTTGCGGACTTCTTTTCAATTTTACCTAAGGTTGTGAATTCTAACAACATTAGTAGAGAAATTGTTGTCCCTTCCTTGTGTCCCTAATCCTAAGATTCTTTGGGAGAGATCCTTAAATTCTTTGGATGAGGTAAGAGCTTTGAAATATTATGTGGAAGCTACTAAAGATTTCAGGAATACTTCCAGTCTATTTGTTTTATTTTCTGGTCCTAGGAAAGGTCAGAAGGCTTCTGCTATTTCATTGGCTTCTTGGTTGAAACTTTTGATTCATCAAGCTTATTTGGATTTGGGGTCAGGCCCCGCCTCAGAGGAATTACAGCTCATTCTAGTAGATCAGTCCTCCACTTTGTGGGCTTTTAAGAATGAAGCTTCAGTTGATCAGATTTGCAAAGCGGCGACTTGGTCTTCTTTGCATACATTTACTAAATTCTACCGTTTTGATGTATTTGCTTCTTCGGAAGCAGTTTTTGGTAGAAAAGTTCTTCAGGCAGCTGTTTCAGTTTGATTCTTCTGCTTTTTGATTAAGTTTTTTTCTTTCAAAAATGAAATAAACTTATTTTTTGGGTTGTGGATTAATTTTTCAGCGAAATATAGCTGTTTTTATTTTTATTCCCTCCCTCTCTAGTGACTCTTGAGTGGAAGACTCCACATCTTGGGTATTGATATCCCATATGTCACTAGCTCATGGACTCTTGCCAATTACATGAATGAAAACATAATTTATGTAAGAACTTACCTGATAAATTCATTTCTTTCATATTGGCAAGAGTCCATGAGGCCCACCCTTTTTATGGTGGTTATGATTTTTTGTATAAAGCACAATTATTTCTAAATTTCCTTTGTTGATGCTTTCTACTTCTTTCTTTATCACCCCACTGCTTGGCTATTCGTTAAACTGAATTGTGGGTGTGGTGAGGGGTGTATTTATAGGCATTTTGAGGTTTGGGAAACTTTGCCCCTCTGGTAGGATTGTATATCCCATATGTCACTAGCTCATGGACTCTTGCCAATATGAAAGAAATTAATTTATCAGGTAAGTTCTTACATAAATTATGTTTTCTGCGTTATCTGATTTGTTACACAAAGTCTGGTAACGTGCCAGATGTTCAGTCTTTTTGTCAGGCTCTGGTCAGAATCAGGCCTGTGTTTAAGTCTGTTGCTCCTCCTTGGAGCCTTAACCTTGTTCTTAAAGTTTCGCAGCAGGCTCCATTTGAGCCATTGCATTCCTTAGATATTAAGTTATTATCTTGGAAGGTTTTGTTTATTTTTGCTATCTCTTCTGCTTGGAGAGTTTTGGAACTCTCAGCCTTGAAGTGTGATTTGCCTTATCTTATCTTCATGCTGATAAAGGCGGTTTCTTCGTACTAAGTTGGATTTTCTTCCTAAAGTGGTTTCAGATAGAAATATTAATCAGGAAATTGTTGTTCTTTCTCTATGTCCTAATCCTTTGCATAAGGAATGCTTGTTACACAACTTGGATGTTGTGCATGCTTTAAAATTCTACCTACAGGCGACTAAGGATTTTCACCTGTCTTCTGCCCTGTTTGTTTGTTTCTCTGGCAAGCCTAAAGGTCAGAAGGCTACTGCTACTTCTCTTTCCCTCTGGTATGCAGCCCTCCTGAGAGAATTACAGCTCATTCTGTTTCCTTTTTCTGGCTTTCAAAAATGAAGCTTCTGTGGAACAGATTTGCAAGGCTGCAACTTGGTCCTCTCTACATACTTTTTCAAAATTTTACAAATTTGATACTTTTGCCTCGGCTGAGGCTTCTTTTGGTGGAAAGGTTCTTCAAGCGGTGGTGCCTTCTGTTTAGGTCCACCTGTCTTGTCCTCCCTAGTCATCTTTGTCCTCTAGCTTGGGTATTGGTTCTCACTAGTAATTGATGATGTCGTGGATTCAACCATATCTTAGGAAAGAAAAGAAAATGTATTGCTTACCTGATAAATGTATTTATTTCCGGATATGGTGAGTTCACAACCCACCCTTAGATATAAGTGTTTTTTACTAAACCTCAGGCACCTCTACACCTTTGTGTTATTCCTTTTTTCCATTTCCCTTTGGTCGAATAACTGGAGATTGTGGGAAGGGGAGTGATACTTAACAGCTTTGCTGTGGTGCTCTTTTCCTCTAGCAATTGATGAGGTCGTGGACTCACCATATCCGGAAATAAATACATTTATCAGGTAAGCATAAATTGTCTTTTTTCAACGGAGAACAACAGTGAAATTCAATGTAACTTAAAGGGACATGAAACCCAATTATTTTCCTTCATAATTTAGATAGAGCAAGCAGTTTTTAACAACCTTTTAAATTTACTTCTATTATCTAATTTGCTTGATTTTATTGATATGCTTTGTTGAAAAGCATATATAAATATTCTCAGTAGCTGCTGATTGTGGCTGCACATAGATTTCTCGTGTGATTGGCTCACCCATTGCATTGCTATTTCTTCACAAAGGATAGCTAAGTAATAAAGCAAATAAGATAATAGAAGTAATTTGAATGTTGTTTAAAATTGTATTCATCTATCTGAATTATCAAAGAAAATGTTGGGGTCTTTATGTCCCTTTAAGATAATCTGTTCAAAAATGCCACATGCAGCAACAATAAACACGTCAGGCAAAGCATTTGCCAGTGTTTTAAATTTTACAATAAAGCACTAGTTTTACATTTCTTTATATCAAACTAATCCATGGCTTGTGCACTTTACTTAGAGTACAGTGATTAACCCTTTAGCTTCTGGAATTTCAGAGGAAAACCTGTCCAAAGTACCAGAGAATGTTTAGCATTTTTTCGATCACTCCATTTAAACAGAAATAGAGCTTTTTGATTTTTTGATTTGCCTATGAAAAATATATATATATATATTTAAGAAGACAACCCAAGGTATTGATCTAGGCCCCTTTTAGTATAGTTGATGCCACTATTTGGCCACAGATATGATTATATAAAAAAAAAGGTTGTTAACTTTTTTGCAAACTTTGGGTTTCTCACTGAAATTATTTACACACAACTACTGCAGTCATGTAACAAAAGGTTGTTAAAAGCTTCTCTGAGATCCCCTTTGTTCAGAAATAGCAGACATGTACAGCTTGTCATTGTTTCGGGCAATTAGAATGCTGCTAACTTGCAGCTTCGGAAAAAACAGGAGAATAGAGGGGCGCCTCATGTGTGTATCAGTATGTCAGAACTCAATCAATCAGATGAGATAAGCCAAGTGAATATTCACATTTAGGCCCGGGTACACTTATGTACTGGTAGAAGCAGGCTGGTAGCTTGGGTGTACCAGCTAACCCTCTCCAGGGTCAGGACGATAGTGCAGGGGGATCCTACCACACTCCGAGTGTGAATTAAAGGTCAGTAGCTGCATTAATCACTGCTCAAGAAGGTGGCTACCAGAGCTTGTATAAAACAAGTTAGTTTATTAAAAACAAGATATAAAACAGTAACAAGCAATGGTTACATATGATGCAATGCGTTTCTCAGCCCCAGCATGGGCTGTTTCATCAGGCATAACAAACCTTCAACTGACCATTTATTTAAACTAAACTTAGCCAATAGTTAGCTAAGACACACCGATAATGGGCATGTAAGAATAAATTCATTCTAATTGATTAATTAATAATAAGCACTAGACTTGTAATACAAAATGGCTTACATGACAAGCAAATATAATATTAAGAAGTAATAACAGAACTATACATTGCAAACCTACAATAACAGTAAGCAATAATAATGATATATAAGAACATATAAAATTCACTATATACTGTAATCTACACATTACAACCCTGCAATCACTATCAGCAGTGGTAATAATATAGTCATTTTTACAACATAGATATAACCATAAAAATATATGAGTATAATAACTGATATAATATTAAATGGACTTCTCAATTGTATTTACAGTATCACACAAAAGTGAGTACACACCTCACATTTTTGTAAAATTTTTATTATATCTTTTCATGTCACAAACACTGAATAATGACACTTTGCTACAATGTAAAGTAGTGAGTGTACAGCCTGTATAACAGTGTACATTTGCTGTCCTTCAAAATAACTCAACACACAGCCATTAAGTCTAGACCGTTGGCAACAATAGTGAGTACACCCCAAAGTGGAAATGTCCAAATTGGGCCCAAAGTGTCAATATTTTGTGTGGCCACCAATATTTTCCAGCACTGCCTTGGCCATGGAGCTCACCAGAGTTTCACAGGTTGCCACTGGAGTCCTCTTCCACTCTTCCATGACGACATCAAAGAGCTGGTGGATGTTAGAGACCCTTGCGCCTCCCGACCTTTCGTTTGAGGATGCCCCCAGATGCTCAATAGGGTTTAGGTCTGGAGACATGCTTGGCCAGTCCATCACCTTTACCCTCACCTTTTTTTAGCAAGGTATGGTTCGCCTTGTAGGTGTTGTTTGGGGTCGTTATCAAGTTGGAATACTGCCCTGCGGCCCAGTCTCCGAAGGGAGGGATCATGCTCTGCTTCAGTATGTCACAGTACATGTTGGCATCATGGTTCAATCAAGGATGTGGGGGTGCGTATTCAAATGGGGTGCGCGCACTGTAAAATAATTTAATTTAATTGTATAAATATGTCAGTCCCTTTTCCATCAAAACTGCTGTTATAGTATGTTGAAAACTCCTGTGTGCAGTGGTCAGAGGGTTAGCCCCCAAATCCCCCTGATCTGTGAAATATGAAAGTTCACTTTCCATTTATAAACCACTGGTACAGAATATTCAATTAGTTAAGTGACTCACCACCTCCTTACTTCTTGGGTGCCGTCCTTTTTTGCTCCCCAGGATGCTGGTTAACCAGTAGTGTGGTGCCGCCATAAAGTCTTCATTCTCTGCCCCTTGTTGGTGGTTAGAAAACTTCTCTCAGGAGTTACAATGTCCCTCGCAGTGTGGTGTTGTACTCATGCAGTAAAAAAAGGGTTATTAAGTGCTGATTCACTTAATGTGCTCACTGTGGCCTCAGCTGCGAATTATCCAATGAAAAAATTTTGTCAGGAGCACCAAAAAGTAAATTGAAAAGACTTGCTCTTATTATTTTTTTGATAAAACAAAACAAAAAGGGTTAACTAACCCCCAGGGTAAGATTGATAAAATAACCTTAGAAACACATAAAACAAAAAGGCTCATGGAAGCACTCATGCATGCCAAGACCATCGAAACTCCCATCACCATGCTTGAATTTAGGCAAGACACACTTGTCCAATGTACTCCTCACTTGGTTGCCGCCCCACACGCTTGACACCATCTGAACCAAATAAGGTTTATCTTGGTCTCATCGGACCACAGGACATGGTTCCAGTAATCCATGTCTTAGCCTGCTTGTCTTTAGCAAAACTGTGTGTGGCTTTCTTGTGCATTATCTTTAGAAGAGGCTTCCTTCTGGGACGACAGCCATGCAGACAAGTTTGATGCAGTGTGCGGCGTATGGTCTGGAGCAATTGACAGGCTGACCCCCCCACTCCTTCATCCTCTTCAGCAATTCTGGCAAGCACTCATATGTCTATTTCCCAAAGACAACTTCTGGATATGACGCTGAGCATGTGCACTCAACTTCTTGTGGTCGACCATGGCGAGGCCTATTCTGAGTGGAACCTGTCCTGGGAAACCGCTATATGGTCTTGTCCACCATGCTGCAGCTCAGTTTTCAGGTCTTGGCAATCTTTCTTATAGCCTAGGCCATCTTTATGTAGAACAACAATTCTTTTTTTCAGATCCTCAGAGGAGTTCTTTGCCATGAGGTGCCATGTTGAACTTCCAGTGACCAGTATGAGAGAGTGTGGAGAGCAATAACACCAAATTTAATCACACCCACTCCCCATTCACACCTGAGGCCTTGTAACACTAATGCGTCACATGACACCGAGGAGGGAAAATGGCTAATTTGGGCCCAATTTGGACATTTTCACTTCAGGGTGTACTAATTTTTGTTGCCAACGGTTTTAGACATTGATGGCTGTGTGTTGAGTTATTTTGAGGGGACAGCAAATTTACACTGTTATACAGGCTGTATACTCACTACTTTACATTGTAGCAAAGTGTCATTTCTTCAGTGTTGTCACATGAAAATATATAATAAAATATTTACAAAAATGTGAAGGGGTGTACTCACTTTTTGTGAGATACTGTATATACATAACCATTGTAACGAATTTATATATATCTTCTAATGGGTCGACATACCATGTAAATGAATTAACAGTATTGCATACATGCGCATCATATCACTCACACCTCATCCCACGCCACTAAATCCAAATTGAGGATTTTATAGTGTAATAAAAGTGTTCTAGAAAGGAGGAATTTATAATGATTCCCTTATATAACCTCTATATAGTACTTACAGTTTTAATTATTGATCTTTTTCATAATCTTTTGGGATTAACCGATTATATAGAATTTCTCCTATACACTCTAAATGGACAATTACACAAGATCATTTTCATAAAGGTAAACTAGTAAGTTTGCATAAAAAGCTGCCGATTAAAACTTCTCAAATGTGAGAATTTTTTGTTGGCGATATTTGACCAATCATTATGTCACAGATTACTAACACACCCTTTATTTACCCAATAGTATGGCATAGTGCGTGTGAAATCAAACGTCACGATTCGTTGTGACCTATTGGAAATGGTCTACTGCAAAGATGTTCAAAAAGGGGAGTAGTACACTGCCGTAATCGTGACTACAGATATTACTGATGTATATTGAATGCTGATTGGCTCTAAAGTGATGACACTCGCAAAGGGGCGTGATGTATTATTAAGCTCGATACTATGGATGTTAAATGGAATATGCAATGTGTCAGCTACTCACATCTATACCTATTTAATAATATAATTTGTGGTGTTGCTCTTGAGGGACCATAATACATTGTCTTAACTCTAGATCGCAACCACAAATCACATTATGCTCTATCTACTCAGGAAATCCTGTAACAATCTGCCAATATTGCTTTTAAATGGTAGTGAGGCACCGATTGTTCCTGGAAACCAGGGACAGCAAGTCTCCGCAGTATGGATGTAGATCTACATTATGCAGTATGCTGGGCTATGTACTGAATTACGTAGCTCTAGGTCGATATAGCAGAAAGGAGTTAAAGGGCCAGTAAAAAGTCAAAACTAAACTTCACAATTCAGATAAAAGCATCCAATTTTAAACAACTTTTCCAATTTACTTCTATTAGCTAATTTGCTTTATTCTCTTGGTATCCTTTGTTGAAAAGTATACATAAGTAGGCTCAGGTTCCATGTCCCTTTTAAAATGAACATTAAACTGCTGAGTACAATTGCAATAGAATGGTTACTACTCACCCTGCTATTGCTTTTCCTCCTGTGCCTGCAGCTGTCTTCAAAGTCATTTTCTAATTTTAACCACTTACTATTATCAGTTAGTGAAGCTCTGCATCTTCACACTAGGCGCTCGCATCTTGGAGCTTATATTTGTTATGTGACTTTTAAACTGTGTAAAAAAAAACTGTAAAAAATGTAACACTTCTGCTCTCTATTTATGTGAGCTAAACTAATATGAAAGGCTTGATTTATCAAAGCCCTACGGCTGCAAGTTCTCACAAGAACCTGCTCGCTGTATTTAACAAGCAGCTGTCATCAGACCGCTGCCTTCTCCTAACCCTCTTCGCCACCTCTAAGGGTGGCGAAATTCAATCTCCGCGGTCTAGTTTTGACCGAGGAGATTGACAGCTCCTGCCCGCGCACAACCAATCACGTCTCGTGTGCAATGGTGAAAACCTGCGGGTATATTCACACCACCCCAGGCGAGCTGAGGCGTACAGGGGCGAATATATGCACCCCTGTCCGCCTCAGCTTTTATAAATCAAGCCCGAAGTGTACAGCTGTCAAAAAAGCAGATCAGTGAAAGTGCACTGCTTCTGTACAGGATTCAACAGTATGCAAGCTACAAGATGGCGGCGCCCAGTGTAAAATGCAGAGCTTTAGCAGCTGGATTCTATAATGAGTTAACATAAGCGAACGCCTTTAAAGAGAGCTGCATGTACAGGAATGAAAACAGTAGTATGTGAGTTGTACCCCAGCAGATAAATGTCCCTTTAATGCATTTTCATTTTGTCACAATCCTATGTCTCCAGATGTGTTATCTGGGAAAACAGTGTCAAAAATGTTTCGCAGACAAAAAATTTATCCTTATTAACTATATTTTTTTAAATTTAATTTTAGTGATTATTTTTTCTGATTTTTGGCCTTTGTGGGGGTTTTTTTTAATCCAAGGTACTAAGTCGCTGAAACACAATTAATGATTTATTTTAAAGACTTTGTTACAGATCCAGCTACTGCTCCATCCTAACAAATTCCTTTTTTATTATGAAGATTATCCTGTGTACAATTTATAGTAAAATTAATTAAAGGAATGTTCAAATGTTTGTACTAATGGCATGGAATTCGCAGTGGAAAGTGCAAGGAAAATAACAAGAAAATGAGCAGATAGAAATGAATTGCCTCTTGTTTTATGTTATTACTCTCATAGTCACAGATTTGTTTTAGAGCTCATTTCTATATGTATTTTATGGCTTCACTTTTGCAGTTCACTTGAGCTGTGATGTCTTTCCATGGCTGACCTAATATGTCACATTTAAATTGTACTGTAACAAATCTATACGCTGTATAGATTATTATGAGTGGAGCGCTAGTTATTGTTCCCACTCACATGCTAACTCTGCTAGACTTCGGCTCATTGCGCTACTTGTGTAGCATGCGTATAAAAGTTAAAAATAAACGGGGTAGATTATGAGTCTTGCATTATATGGGGTGCACTGCTAACGTGCAGTTTTTTCTCACCCGATCACTTACCTGCAGCGCTGGTATTACAGGTTTTTACAAACCCCGGCGTTAAAAGGCAAGAAGTGAGCGTACAGCAAAATTGTGCCTCCATACCGCACTCCAATGCCAGCGCTGCTTAAGTCAGCGGTGAGCTGGTTGTACGTGCTTGTGCACAATTTCCCCATAGACATCAATGGGAGAGCCGGCTGAAAAAAAGTCTAACACCTGCCCAAAAGCAGCGTAAAACTCAGTAACGCAGCCCCATTGGGTTCCTATGGGGAAACACATTTTATGTTTACACCCTAAAACCCTAACATGAACCCGAGTCTAAACACCCCTAATCTCACCTACATTATATTTATTAACCCCTAATCTGCCGCCCCCAACGTCGCTGCCACTATTATAAATTTATTAACCCCTAAACCTAAGTCTAACCCTAACACCCCCTAACTTAAATATAATTTAAATAAATCTAAATAAAATTCCTATCATTAACTAAATTATTCTTATTTAAAACTAAATGCTTACCTGTAAAATAAAACCCTAAAGCTAGCTACAATATAACTAATAGTTACATTGTATCTAGCTTAGGGTTTATTTTTATTTTACAGGCATGTTTGTATTTATTTTAACTAGGTAGAATAGTTACTAAATAGTTATTAACTATTTAATTACTACCTAGCTAAAATAAATACAAATTGACCTGTAAAATAAAACCTAGACCTAAGTTACACTAACAACTAACACTACACTACAATTAAATAAATTCCCTACATTAAATACAATTAAATTAATTAAATTAAATTAGATAAATCACAAATAAAAACAAACACTAAATTACAGAAAATAAAAACAAATGACAAGATCTTTAAACTAATTACACCTAATCTAATAGCCCTATCAAAATAAAAAAGCACCCCAAAATTAAAAAAAAAAACCCTAGCCTAAACTAAACTACCAATAGCCCTTTAAAGGGCCTTTTGCGGGGCATTGCCCCAAAGAAATCAGCTCTTTTACCTGTAAAAGAAAATACAAACAACCCCCCCAACAGTAAAACCCACCACCCTCATAAACCAACCCCCCAAATAAAATCCTAACTAAAAAAACCTAAGCTCCCCATTGCCCTGAAAAGGGCATTTGGATGGGCATTGCCCTTTAAAAGGGCATTTAGCCCTATTGCTGCCCAAAACCTTAACCTAAAAATAAAACCCACCCAATACACCCTTAAAAAATCCTAACACTAACCCCCGAAGATTCACTTACGGGAGAAGTCTTCATCCAAGCGGCAAGATGTCCTCAACAAAGCCGGGCAGAAGTGGTCCTCCAGATGGGCAGAAGTGGTCCTCCAGATGGGCAGAAGTCTTCACCCAGACGGCATCTTTTATCTTCATCCTTCCGACGCGGAGCGGCTCCATCTTCAAGACATACAGCGCGGAGCATCCTCTTCATCGACGTTTTCTTCGGAATGAATATCTCTTTAAGTGACTTCATCCAAGATGGCGTCCCTTAGATTCCGAATGGCTGATAGAATTTTTATCAGCCAATCGGAATTAAGGTAAAAAAAATCCTATTGGCTGATACAATCATCCAATAGGATTGAGCTTGCATTCTATTGACTGTTCCAATCAGGCAATAGAATGTGAGCTCAATCTATTGGCTGATTGGATCAGCCAATAGGATTGAAGTTCAATTTTTTTTTTTGTGATTTAGCTAATTTTATTTAATTTATTTAATTGTATTTAATGTAGGGAATTTATTTAATTGTAGTGTAGGTGTTTAGGTGTTATTGTAACATAGGTTAGGTTTTATTTTACAGGTCAATTTTTATTTATTTTAGCTATGTAGCTATTAAATAGTTAACTATTTAGTAACTATTCTACCTAGTTATAATAAATACAAACTTGCCTGTAAAAATAAAAATAACCCTAAGACAGATACAATGTAACTATTAGTTATATTGTAGCTAGCTTAGGTTTATTTTATAGGTAAGTATTTAGTTTTAAATAGGAATTATTTAGTTTAATGATAGGAATTTTATTTAGTATTTATTTAAATTATATTTAAGTTAGGGGGTGTTAGGGTTAGACTAAATAAATAATAATATTTAAATATAGCTGCAAAGCAGCTATAGAGGTGGCCATGCGCTTCGACATGGCAATGACATACAAGCAGTTAAGTCACAATATAAAGCTTTATAGAAGTTTTTTACAATTCTAACATTAGCAGTTGCAAAGATAACACGTTTCAACATTTTTGCGTTTTTCAAGATGGCTGCCCACTATATGAACAATACTTTCATCATGATCAGATGTAACTCTAGGTGACAATATATGGTTATACAGCAAATTTCACAGCTTTAACATAAGTGGTTGAAAAGAAAACACGTTTTTCAAAATTTTTCGCGTAAACCAATATGGCTGCCACAGCTTGTGACCAATTCCTTCAACATGAACAACTGTGACTCTAGGTCACAATATAAGGTTATACAGCAAGTTTCACAGTTCTAACATAAGCAGTTGCAGAGAAAATAGATTTTCAAATATTCGCATAAAACAAAATGGCTGCCAGATCATATGATATACAGCCTCCATATTAATGCACAATAGTTGTTCACCATAGATCTCAATAAACATGGCACAAAATAAAGCATTTTTGTTAAACGTTTTTTTTCAAATTGGCTGCCAAACCCATGACCTATCAACTTCTCTTGAACAAATCTGTATGTTAGTCATAAGATAACTCTGTAAACAAAATTTCAAGTCTGTGCCATAAGCGGTTTCGGAGAAGAAGATTTTTGTAGTTTTTAAAAACAGCGCATACA
Source organism: Bombina bombina (assembly GCF_027579735.1). NCBI lineage: Eukaryota > Metazoa > Chordata > Amphibia > Anura > Bombinatoridae > Bombina > Bombina bombina. Next base: position 319,668,079 of record NC_069500.1, on the reverse strand, counting down.
AAACAAAATGGCCGCCAAGCTATTCATTGTATGGCTTTAAAATTTCACATACTAATGCTCACTATAGACCTCTACAATTTGCAAAAGTTTTATTAAAATTTGCAAATGTTTTATTTCACGAAGGCGACTGCGCAGTGCAAATTTTTATTGCAATATTGCCTTTAGGGGTCATGACTATGTGTACTCATGTGTCTGCTACACTGTAATATAGTTAAATAGTGTAAACATAATGCATAAAGTGCAATTTACACAATTAAACAGCGATAAAAAGGCGAATGGCTCATAGCAGCCATGTTGATTATGGAAAATACACGGTTTGAACAAACTTGGTAGAGGACCTTGCAAGGAGCACATGTGCAAAATTGCACTTCATTGCACTTAGCGGTTGCAGAGAAGAAGATGTTTAAATATTTTAGCACATTTCAAAATGGCAGCTAGATAATGTGACTAAATCACTTCTCTTGAACAAACTTTATTCTAGGTCAGTACAGCAGTACACACAGCAAGTTTCACAACTGTAACATAAGCGGTTCTGGAGAAGAAGATTTTCAAGCGGTTGTCGAAATTTGTTGCAAAAAGAAATATGGCTGCTAGATCACATGACCCATAAGATTTTTGTTGCATAGGATTATGCACAGCATAGATTTCTAGCACTGTGCCAAGTTTCATGAGTTTTTGAGCTATGCTGTTGTTATTATAAGCATTTGAAACAAACGGCGGAAAAATAATAATAATAGTACAAGCAATAACAAATAATAATATAGCTGCAAGCAGCGATAGAGGTGGCCATGCGCATCGACTTTGCAATGGCATACAAGCTGCTAAGTCACAATATATAGCTATACAGCAAATGTCAAAGATTTAATATAAGAGGTTGCAAAGAAATCACATTTTCAAAATTTTCGCGTAAATCAATATGGCTGCCACAGCTTGTAACTAATTCCATCAACATGAACAACTGTGTATCTAGGTCACAATATAAGGTTATACAGCAAGTTTCACAGTTCTAACATAAGTGGTTGCAGAGAAAATAGATTTTCGAAATTTTCGCATAAAACAAAATGGCTGCCAGATCATATAATATAAAGCCTCCATATTATGCACAATAGTTCTCAATATAGATGTCAATACACATGGCAAAAATAAAGCATTTTTGTAAAACGGTTGTTGTTTTATTAATAATTTAAAAATATCGTTAAGCGTTTTTGAACAATTCAAAATGGCTGCCAAACCACATGACGTATCAACTTCTCTTGAACAAATCTGAATGTTAGTCATAAGATAACTCTATAAACAAAATTTCAAGTCTCTCCTATAAGCGGTTTCAGAGAAGAAGATTTTTATAGTTTGTAAAAATGGCGCATACAAAACAAAATGGCTGCCAAGCTATGCAATGTATGGCTTTCAAATTGCACATACTAATGCTCACTATAGACCTCTACAATTTGCACAAGTTTCATGAAAATTTGCAAATGTTTTATTTCACGAAGGCGATTGCGCAATGCAAATTTTAACTGCAATATTGTCTTTAAGGGTTATGACTATGTGTAATCATGTGTCTATTACACTGTAATATTGTTAAATATTGTAAAACTAATGTATAAAGTGCAAAATTACGCAATTAAATGGCGATAAAAAGGTTAATGTCTCACAGCAGCCATGTTGATTATGGAAAAATCGCAATTTTAACAAACTTGGCAGAGGACCTTGCAAGGAGCATATGTGCAAAATTGCGCTTTATTGCACTAAGCGGTTTAAGAGAAGAAGATGTTTAAAGATTTTCGCAAAATGCAAGATGGCTGCTACATCATGTGACCAAGGCACTTCTGTTGAGCAATGGCAAATCTAGTTCATAGCAGCACTGAGCACAGCAAGTTTCAAAGTTATAACATTAGCAGTTCCGGAGATAAAGATTATTAAGCGTTTATCGAAATTTGACGCAAAAAGCAATATGGCTGCGTAACCTTATGACCTATGAGTTCAATATTGCATGAGATGTAGCAGAGCAATAGGCTGTACTAGCATACCTGATTTCAAGAGCTTTGCTTTAGCAGTTCAAAAGTTATGGGCAATAGAAAAAGTGGCGGAATAATAATAATAATAATAATAATAAAAATAAAAAAAATAATAATAATAATAATAATAATCCTGACAATAACAATAGGTTGTCCTGCAACTACGTTGCATGGCCACCTAACTAGTGTTTGCGAGGCGGGAGTGCGGTGGTTTAGGGGATAATATGTTTATTATAGTGGCGGTGATGTCCGGAGTGGCAGATTAGGGGTTAAAAAATGTATTATACTGTTTGCGATGCGGGAGGGACTTGGTTTAGGGGTGTTAGTGTACTTTTTAGCACTTTAGCGTTGTAGTGTGAAACTCATAACTACTGACTTTAAAATGCGTTCGGAATCTTGTCGGTAGAGGCTGTACCGCTCGCTTTTTGCCCTCTCAGGACAAACTCGTAATACCAGTGCTATTGAAGTCCCATAGAAAAAAGGCTTTACAAACTTTACGTAAGTAGGTTTGCGGTAAGGCCAAACAAATGTGCGGTACACCTGCAAGACTCATAATAGCAGCGGGCGTAAAAAAGCAGCGTTAAGACCTGTTAACGCTGCTTTTTCACCTTACCGCAAAACTCGTAATCTAGGCAAAAGTTTTTTCACTCTCACACTAACCTAACACGGGCAAAGAGCCAAAGTTAGAATATTGTGACCGTATTAAGTACTCCCCAGATTTCAATGGAGCGAGAAAAGCAGAAAAAAACACTAACCTGAATCACACTAACCTGAATCACCATAAGCCCCCTATTTTAATAACCCTTAAACCGCAACATAGCCCACCACAAAGTACCCCACTACACTAATAACCTCTGAAATGCCACACACCCACATTGCAAACTACCCCAATAAAACTATTGACCCCTAAACTGCAACATAGCCCACTACAAAGTACCCCACTACACTAATAACCCCTAAACCAGCACACACCTACATGGCAAACTATCTATCTACGCTATTAACACCTAAACCACCACAACCCCCCGAAAAGAAAATACCCCGCTACACTATTAACCTCTTAATGGCCACAAACCTCATCGCAAAATACCCACTAACATCTAAATCCCTTAACCAGCTAACTCTTGCCTAACCCCCTAAGTCACCAAAAAAAAACAACCTAACATTATCTGGAAAAAAAAGCAACAAAAAAAATTGCACAAAACAAAAAAACTGGTATACCTATTCTAAAACTAAAGCCCCAGTTCAAAAAACTTACCCCAAACTAAAAAAACTATTCTAACACTTAACTAAACTATAGCAATAGCCCTTAGAAGAGCTTTTTGTAAGGCTCTTTTTCCACACAAAAAAAAATACTAGCCCATTCTATAAGTAACCCACCCCCAAAAAAGGCTATCTAAAAAAAACTACTCTTAGAAGGGCATTTAGCTATTTTGCTGCCCAAAAAGAATAAAAAAAAAACTATTATAAAACAAACAAAACAAACAAAAAACTCCCAAAAATGGCTATCACTAAATCCCAAAGATTGCATTCACCAAACTTGAATCCGGCTCCTGTGTGGCGGTGGCAGTCCATCTTCATTCCGGCGGGAGTCTTTTAGCTTCATCTATCTTCTTTTCTTCTTATCTTTGGATCTTCCGTCCTTTGGCGTCCTCTTCATGCAGAATTTGTAATGCATGGTACCCCCTCTTACATAGGGGTACCCTTGTATTCCTATTGGGTGATTTTTATTTTCAAAATAAAATCAGCCAAAACAATGAAAGCTTTTTCAATTGACATTTGAATTTCAAAACATTCAAATTTCCAATACACTTTGTAATTTATTTCTAGTATTAAATTTACTTTCTTCTTTGTATTCTTTGTTAAAGAGCATACCTAGGTAGGGTTGAGGACATACACTAAATGGAGCACTATAGGCAGCAGTCTTGCAACAATGCTTATAGCTGCTTTAGGGGAAATAATTTTTGTCACTTCCTCTAAACACACAGTTACCCCTGTGTATTTTCTTGGTATTCTATATAAAGTAGTCAAAATATTAATAAGAAAATTTGGTGTTATTCTGATTATTTTTTTTTACAATAGTAAATGTTACCTTGTAGTAATAGGTAAATCTCTATGAATGTCTATGAACACTTTTGCTTTTGGTAAAGTATGTTACTACAGTAAAATATAAGCCCTTTATTATCTGGATATGTAATGCTAAAAGGGTATAAAATGCATGCATTTTATAATGTTGTCTTTTACACAGTTTAAAATACCCTTTATATAATAAAAATATATCCTTTTAATTGCAAGCGAATCAAAGTAAAGTGTAGCTATTTAGGCATTTCCTATATATTTAAATGCTTTGGTTTTCTTATTTTGTGTATGCCTATTTAGAAACTTTATTGAACTCATGTCTGATTTAGTATTCATCTTCTGCTGTCCATGGTGCTGAAATAATTGTGTGGTGTTGTTTTTTTTTTTTTTTTTTTTAAAGAGAGAAATGTTCACCCCATTTGAACATTACATTTTTTAACTCGATTACATTTTTAAGATGTATCCAAGTCAGCAAACATTGATGTTATTCCTAATTTATAATAAAACTGCAGAAATATGTGACTGTCGAGGAAATGTATTTATGTAAATAAAGGGTAGATTAATTCCATTAAATGTATGCATGGATATAGGAACATTGTATTGATCAAAATAAAGAGACCTGCAAAGAAATAAAGGTTTAAACTGAGGGTGGCTCTGTTGAGCTGTTGTACATAGCAGGATACACAGAAAGCTTTTGTAGTATAACTGGAACGCACCCAGAGCCAGCTGGGGTTGGACGCACATTTCAGTCTCTCATCGGGATTTCTGTGAGTACACAAGAAAAGGGTATGGATGAGAAATGTTCCTCTCTTTTCCCACCAGCTGTTCTTATGTTGCCCAGTATAATGTAACTACAGCTTCCTCCCTGTTATCCTTACATTTGTGCGTAGACACATCGTATGCTAGAAAGTGGATTACTTTCTGCTTGTTTGTATAATGTGCAGAGAGTCTCAGCTGTGATATTTCTCTATCTGGTGTTTAAATTCATTAACTGGGACATTGTCTAATGTTATGATGAACTGGCTCATAATGGAAATAAATGACTGAATGAAATCGGGGTAGCAGAATTCCAAAATTACTGGATTCATTTCAGGGACTCTAGAAGGATAAAGACAAAGGATCACTCAGGTAAGCTAGGAGGGTTGAAGGTGTTTTTATTGTTGGATGTAACCGTGTTTGTATTGTGTATAAGACCATATGTATTGAGGACTATTAAATGATTACAGTTGGATGTATTTTCCATTTTATATTTTTTCTTAAATATGATTAAAAAAATAGCAAAAAAATAACAAAACAATGTCACATAAACAGTAGTTAATTACTTCACTACTTTGGTACAATATTTGTCTCATGTATGGAATGTATGTGATTGTGTATATGCACAGATTAAAGTTCTAGAGAAATACAACACGCACAAAGCATTTGATGTCTACTGTTTTCTCAGAAAAAATCAAATAGCTATAGGTAAAGTGCTGAATGTAAATGTTCTGCTGCTGGTCAGCACTGTTGAGTAAGCAGTTCCTGGTTAGCAGGACATTGCTCCTGTAGAAGATGCCGGATTCTGACATCTTTCTTTGGAATGATGTGCCTAAACTTGATCGGCCACCTCTGCCTTGTATCATACCAGAACGCTCTTCCTCTCTTCATCACATGCCAAGGTCAGACTCTGTGAACAAGAGAGGAATCTCTGAATGTATTTGCATTTTTATTGCTTTTGCTATCCATTATATAGGGAGAGATTGCTCAAAGAATGCAATTACTAGAATGCCAGTACTTACAGTGTTAACTCTGCTTTTTCTATTTTCTGTAAAAGGAGGGCATAATATTGTAGCACAAGGCCTCCAAGGTTCCTTTAATTACAGTTTTAACCTGCACAAATGAAAATGTGAGTATTGGTTTCACAAGAGGGTATTTTTTTTAATAAATATTCCTATCCATTTTTTTAAATGTTTCATTATCTCCAATCAAATCTAACTGAAGCAAATTTGTACTTGTGATACACATATTTTCTGCTTAAATATTTATAAACCACTACTATGACTTTAATTACTAATGCAATTTTAGTACACACAATATTCTACAAAAATATCTATTTAAATAAATGCATATATGTGTGTACACACACACACAAACACACACGTGTGTGTATATATATATATATATATATATTTTTTTTTATATATATATATCATAAATATGTAACCTGTAAATATACAGTTTTATGTTTTTTTAGTACTGTTAAACCCCTATATTATTGGTAGATAAAATATGCATCAATACATGATACATACAAATGGAAATGCTGAGTAAAACTAATTTCTGGATTACATGAGCTGCTTGCAACTGTTTGTTTTATTCTGTTTCCATACACATTTAGTCTCCAGTATTGCTAAATGTTTTATTCTGTAACACGATAAGTGAGATGGGTATATTTTTATGGCAGGGCATATTTTAATTTGAATGGGATAAACCATGTGTTAACATGCTTAGATGACAGCTGGGATGTAATCACCAGGGATTACCTCTGCAGACAAATTGATTTTTAAAAAAACTTTTATTTGATGATTGGTTTGTTGTTTGCAATTGTCTATTTTGTTAAAAAAATGTTGTTGAATAATTTAGACATACTTCTTATTTTATATAATTTCTTTGAAATTCAGTGTATGTGCCTATATTAAGTTAATGGGGTAAATTGCTTTTGGTGTTAACAGAGCAGTACATTTTAGAGAAAGAGCTCCTGTCTTTGAAAGTTTAAAGGGACAGTCAACACCAGAATTTTTGTTGTTTAAAATGAAAGATAATCCGTTTATTATCCATTCCCCAGTTTTGCATAACTAACAATGTTATAGAAATACACTTTTTACCTCTGTGAATACCTTGTATCTAAGTCTCTGCAAACTGCCCCATTATGTCAGTTCTTTTGACAGACTTGCCTTTTAGCCAATCAGTGCTATCTCCAGGGTAACTTCACGTGCATGAGCTCAATGTTATCTATATGAAACACATGAACTAATGCCCTCTAGTGGTCAAAATGCATTCAGATTAGAGGCAGTCTTCAAAGTCTAAGAGATTAGCATATTAACCTCCTAGGTTTAGCTTTCAACTAAGAATACCAAGAGAACAAAGCAAAAATTGTGATAAAAGTAAATTGGAAAGTTGTTTAAAATTACATTCCCTATTTAAATCATGAAAGTATTTTTGGGACTTAAGCATTTTTTGTTTTCATGCTACATGTTTATTATATATTTTTTTATGATCTGGCGAAGTCTGATTTTTTATTTTTTTATTTTACATTTGCTGCATATTTTAGCAAGGAGGAACAATGTTTTCATGTGCTATCTTATAATTGTCTAAGCTTTGATTACTAAATATACTTTATAGACATAATACTGGCTATTACAAAGTCACAGTGAAAATGAAATTATTTTAAAATAGTGAAATTTTACCCCCACGAAAATAATGGTAAGACATGACCAGGTTTATTTAGAACTATGTTACTGAGGTGAGCAGGGTGAGTTATGTATAAAACCAGTTGAAGGTTATTAGGGCATGATTGCAGCAGAACATAGACTTAGAAGAAGCATATTCATCAATGATAGCTGTAGATTTTCCTGTGTTTGGGCTCAATAGCCATTTAAAGAAGGTTGAGACAACAAAACAAGGAGATCGCCCATTGGACAAGCTAAAATCAGTATCCTAGTTTTGATTGGTCTGTTAATAAAGCTGTTTGTCCTACAGTAGAATGTATGAATTATTCTCAGTTGGCTGCAAAACTATTCCTTGCATTTGAGAATCGCATCATTCAAGTAAATACCTTTATTTGAATCTCAGCTTTCTGGTGCTGGAAAATAATAATAATAATAAAATTCCCAATTTATTGTACTTTTGTGAGTGAATGAAATAATTATATTTTCAGTTCTTACTGTATAGGCATATATATTTCAGCAGGTAGCTTCACTAATTTGTTTTACCTAATTGTTTCAGAGAAGGTTAAATAATACTTTGGCATGTTGGGGAATATTTCATGTTTTTTCTTATATATTCGCATCATAGTGTAAATGATAACAAATTAAAGGCATATTTCAGCCAAAATTGTAAACCACATAAATGCATTTCGGTATTGAACACAAGCAATTTTGTGATATACATGCATTAGCAAAAATGCTTCTAATAAAAGCTATAGCTGTTTCAAAAGCTTATTTAAGTATGCACCTTGCACCAGCATTTTAAAAACAGCACTTGCTTAGAGAGCCTAAGGTGCGGGTACCATCTGGTAATTACTCAATTTGTTAATTACTGACATAAAACAAGCCCCAGTGATTATCTGAGCAGCTGTATTATTTAAAATGTGGGTGCAATGACAATATCTAGCTAAGCTTCACATGCAGAGAAAAATGTTAACACTAAAACAGTGATAAATTTTACTAGAAGCATGTTTGCCAATACATGTATATTGCAAATATGTTTTTATTCAAAGATGTAATTCACCTATGTGAATTTAGATTTTGACTGGAATGTCCCTTTAGTACTGAACCCAAATTTTTTCTTTTGTGATTCAGATAGAGCATGCAATTTTAAGCAACTTTCTAATTTACTCCTATTATCAATTTTTCTTCATTCTCTTGCTATCTTTATTTGAAAAAGAAGGCATCTAAGCTATTTTTTTTTGGTTCAGGACCTGGACAGCACTTGTTTATTGGTGGGTGAATTTATCCACCAATCAGCAAGAACAACCCAGGTTGTTCACAAAAATGGGCCGGCATCTAAACACATTCTTGCATTTCAAATAAAGATACCAAGAGAATGAAGAATATTTGATAATAGGAGTAAATTAGAAAGTTTCTTAAAATTTCATGCTCTATCTGAATCACGAAAGAAAAATTTTGGGTTCAGTGTCCCTTTAAGCCACTTATATAATATGGTAAATAGAACCCTGTTATGTATCAAAATAAATGCAAGGCAAAATAGTGTTTAGAAGCCACTTGGGTACAAAAACACTTTATTTGGTAAGAAAAATTTCAAAAGAAAGCACATATATCCTAAACAAATTATACTAGTAAAAATATTTATAATCATCTTTACTAAAGTAAAAGTTAACAACATATAATGTATATAAGGAGCCAAAATGAAGGCAACAAAAGATATATATTTATCTGGCTTTAAGTACCCATCAACAATGATATTTTAGTATCAAGAATCCAATCCCCTTAACAAAGAGCTGCACATTACTGCATAAAACAGTCTAGATATCAATCAAGAAACCGCAAAAATGATATTGCAATTGCTGCAGAATATAAGTCACTAAGCGCAAGGGCTCATAAGCAGCCTATAAGTGCAACCGTATGAATAAAGGCCTTGTCACAAACAACCTAATAGACAGCAACTAAAAGCTAAATTCCCATTAAATATGTAACTATGGGTGGTAAAAAACAAAGTTTGTAACATATATTCATTATTTATTATATCTGGTTTTCCTGTAATTTAAAGGGACATAATACTCATATGCTAAATCACTTGAAACTGATGCAGTATAACTGTAAAAAGCTGACAGGAAAATATCACCTGAGCATCTCTATGTAAAAAAGGAAGATATTTTACCTCACAATCTCCTCAGCTCAGCAGAGTAAGTTCTGTGTAAAAAGTTATACTCAATTGCTCCCAGCTGCAGGTAAAAAAATTAAAAAAAATGAAGAAATGAACAGCAGCCAATCAGCATCAGCAGTGCTGAGGTCATGAACTTTTACTGTGATCTCATGAGATTTTACTTGACTCTCATGAGATTTCATTGTAAACTTCCTTTACCTGATTGGTGAAATAAGATGAGAGTGCACGATGCTCATCCCTTCAGATGTCCCAGGACAGACACACTAAAATGCTGCTTAGAAATCCTTTACAATGGGAGGTGGCTACTGAGGAACTTTTGAGGTAAAATATCTTTCTTTTTTACATAGAGATGTTCAGGTGATATTTTCTAGTCAGCTTTTTACAGCTATGCTGCATCACTTTCAAGTGTTTAAACATTTGGGTAATATGGCCCTTTAATTGGCATCTGTCTTTTTGCCAAGAAATAAGATAAGCAATACGCAAGAGGATTTTCAAGTGGTTGGTCCCTGAACCGCAAAACAATTTAAATTTTAGAAGCATGATAAATGTTTAAAAATATTTACTTTGTATGTATTTTTTAAATGCAGTGCTTAAAGGGGCATGAAACACAACATTTTTCTTTCATGATTCAGATAGAGAATACAATTTTAAACAACATTCAAATTTCATTTTATTATCTAATCTGCTTCATTCTTTATATATCCTTTGTTGAAGATATAGCAATGCACATGCATGAACCAATCACATGAGGCATCTATGTACAGCTACCAATCAGCAGCTACTGAGCCTATTTAGATATGCATTGCAACAAAAGATATCAAGAGAATGAAGCAAATTAGATAATAGAAGTAAATTGGGAAGTTGTTAAATATTACATGCTCTTTCTAAATCATGAAAGAACAAAATTGGGATTGCAGATATATACATTGCTATCATAACAAATGCCATTACTGTACCCTTTAACAGTTACAATAAAAGGTATGAACATGAAATACCAGGAATATAAATAGAGTTGCTGTGGTACAGAGGAGAGCAGTTTGCCTGCTGTGAGGACGTAGGGCATGTAACATGTGAGACTGACATGCTTTTACACTCCAGAGGACCACATTAAGGAAACACAGGGGGCCATGGTGTCGCTTATGTCCGGCAGTGCTATTTATGTATGTTGTTAAAATCTGAATCCATTTCTCAAATGGTGACAGATTGTGAGAGCTTTGTCAGGCAAAACTCCATGTGATATGATTCATTTTCTAACAAGCCTTGTATGAGGAGAGGGAACAAATGCATTAACATCTTAATTTTCTTTTCCGTTTCCGCCAGATGGTCTTAATTTCAAAACCTTAAAGGCTAGATTACATTTGGAGCGCTAATATATTAGCGCTCCACTTTGTAATACCAGCACACGATAATGTGCGCTGGTATTCCAAGTAAATCGTAATGCGAATGTGAGCTCGTGTTCGCATTGCTAGGAAGCATTGTGTTCACTAGAGCGTGCTTCTATAGGCTTCTATGGTAGCCTTGTTCTATTGGCATCAGAACCACACGTAGTGAAGGGGGTAAGTAACGCAGCGAAAGGCAGCATTTTTAAATATATATGTATATATACATATATATTTATGTGTTAATATGTGTATATAACACATAAATATAAATGTATATAAGCATATACATATACTGTATATTTACATTGCAGTCTATAAATACAAACAGCATTTTTCAGTGTTTTTTTTTTTCTAACACCCCGCTCCCACCAACTTTAAAGGTGCAAAACTGCCTAGTACAGTTTTTTTTTTTTTTTTTTTAAAAAAGCTAGAATTTTTTTTAAATAAAAAACTATAATGCCCTCTATTTTGAGGACATTTGGGGCACTTTAAGAAAATGAACCAGAGATCGGATCTTTTGGTAATTTTCGGAGCGCTAATTGCTACTGCGAGATCATGGTAGCAATAACCAGCCACTTGTAATGGCTGGTTAATTATCGCGCTTCCACAAACGCGCAAATTTAGCGATCATTTAGCGCTCCACTTGTAATCTAGCCCTAAGAGAACAATTAGGCCCATTCTAATCACATCACTTTTCTTTGGGGTTTCTAATTCAGATACATTTCAAATTGTTTGAAAAGTCCACGATAACCCATTTATTTCATGCAATGGAAACCACCCCTACACCTTACACGGGGGACTATTCAACCCCCCTATTTTAATCAATAGGAACTATTTCCTAGGGAGTTTTGGATATTAATTTCAGTATCTTGGACCTAGTGAAGATAATATTGGACTTTTTGATGTTGCAAACCTTGCTTGTTTGCACAGCTTTGTTCATGTTCTTGTGTCATGCATGCTTTCAGGTTTTCTGGGATACTAAATGTAGCCACCAATTAGCAAGCGGTACACTGGATGCTGAACCAAAAATGGGCTGGCTCCTAAGCTTAGATTCCTGCTTTTTCAAATAAATATAGCAAGAGAATGGAGAAAAAGTGATAATAGGAGTAAATTATAAACTTGCTTAAAATTGCATGCTCTATCTGAATCATGAAAGAAAAAATGTGGGTTTAGTGTCATTTTAATTTGTGTGTTTTAAGGAAGTACAATGTGTTACTTTTTCAAAAAAACATTTTATAATGTATTACTTTCATGTGAATCAATTACTTTACATAGAAAATCATCACTTCATAAATAATCCATCTTTGAATTGCCCCTAAAACACCAATGTCATTGTACTGATTGAAGTCAGACTAACAGAGCCAAAATGGTCATACTCTCACCCCTATTATTTAATGGCAGGGACTGTCACTGAATAACAGGGTCTCCTGATAGCTGGTTGCTGTGACCGTTCACTAGGCAGGGAGTCCATATAACACTTTTATCTACATAAAGTTGGTAGCAGCCTTATAGTAAATTGACACTAACTAATTTTTTTGCAATCCCGCTCATCTAAGTAAGCATAGGATCTCCCTCATTGCAAATATACCTAACTCTCTGTTCCAACCTCCCCACCATTACCACTCTAACTGTGACTCCCTATTGGAAATAACCCTTCTGTCTTACCCAATCCCTTTGTCAAAAACAAACCTTATGGCTAATTAAATCCCCTTCTAATGGTTATAGGTAAACAATTGTCACTTCCACCAGGCCAGATTGAACTGTTAGGATTCATTTTAAGGGCATTTGGTTTCATCAATATATATGTGCTAATTATTCATGTGTTTTGGCATTATTAAGTCATTGCAATACTTCATCTTAGTAAAAGAACATCATAGATGAGGGAAACTGATTTTAAAATTCAAAAGCTGTGCTTCTAGTGCTCTTCAGTGCTGAGCATGCTAATAACATACACCTCTTATTCCTGTTCTTTGATAGCACAGCGTTTATCATAACCCTTGATTATGAAATTGCATGAAACGTAAGAGTTTCAAACCAGGGAATTCATCACCACTTATATGCTAAGGTCTTGGTTTTAGCAAGTACTAAATAAACGTCAGAATGCAGTGAAGCTGGCAGAATCTCTGCATCAGTGAACAACATTTTTTATTTTTGGGAATTTTTATAAAGAATGAAAAAATAGCAAATAAATGTAAATTTAACGCAACTACATTATAACAAAACATTTTACAAAACAATTTAATAGTGAGAAGCACTAATTTAACTAAATGGTCATTTTATTTATTTTTTACTAAACTTGTGATTTCATATTTGTAATGTTACGTACAGGCGTAAATGTGAGATGACAAAACCTTTGTAAGGCTGAAATGACACTGTTTGTGTCTCTCTCTGGTCTTTACTCTCTTTTTCTATCTTTGTCATTATTAAAATAATTTTTCTCCATTCTAGTTCTGCAAGATTTAGGTTTGTTTGTATTCAATATCATCCATTCCCTTTGAAATGACTTTGATGTGTAGGTATTGCGCCAATTGCACGCATTGCTTTAAATCTTCCAGGAATGTTTTGGATCTCTGACCCTCATGCACAGTTAGGTGGCATGACAGTCATACAAGTTGAGATATTACAGCTTCATTTTAACATCTAATTGAGCAGATGACAGATCAATTTATAGATTTCTGAATTAAACCAGAAAATCCGATGACCAGGCTGCAGGCGTGCATATCTGATTTAAGATCTTATTTTAGCATAGTACGGTTATAAATGGTGGCTGAAGGTAAATGTTTGTTCTCATCTCAGTTAGGCACGTAAAGTCATTGATTACAATCTTTTGTCAGTTTTTGGCAGGTAAATATTTCTTCTAAACGTCAGTTGATATTGAGCAAGATTACAAGTAGAGCGGTATTTAACACTCCCTGACGCATGCTAACTACACTAGAAGTAAGCTTTTTGCAAACGTCAGAAAGTGCTCGTATCACAAGTTTAAAGAAAAAAGTTAAAGGTTGAAGGGCCTGATTGATTCCTTAATATGGTTTAGTGAAGTTAATAGGTGACATGTACAAAAACAAACTATATATACAGATATAGGAATATACAGGTATAGATATATACATATATATTCCTATTATACATATATTATTATTATATATAGGAATATCTATTTTAAAATACTTAGAACATATTCTGCTATGTGCAGAATATTGAATGGTGAAATATTTACAGTAAATACACAGTTAAACACTTTTGTAAATATGAATATTTCTTCTTCTTTCATGTTTTCATCTACTTTACTGCAAAGGGTTCCAATGCAGTTATATATATGTCTATATATATATATATATATATATATATATATATATATATATATGTGTGTGTGTATATATGTCTGTAAAAAAGGAGTAGTACTGGATGCTCCGATAAAATTAGCAAAATTTATTATTCATCATTAAAAACGATACATGGAGAGACATGAAGACACAAGAGCAGGCGCAGCACTGGGCTTACGCGTTTCGGCTATAGAGCCTTAGTCATAGCATACAGGTGCTGGGCCTGACAGGTGCATTTAACACCTTAGGTTGATTCTTATTGGTTAAAAAGAAAATTTAAAAGAAAAACAACCCGCCCGCTTTCGGAAGTGTCATATGTGTTACATATAAAGAAGCAAATGCCTAAACAGAGAAATACACATTAAATTACAAAAGAGAAACATAATAACCAAAAAACCAAAAAACGCAAGTGTAAACAAATGGTATTAAATTTGAGAGAGTCAAGTAGAGCTGGACATTGATCCATCAAGGCTAGTAGTTAGACAAAGGGAGCACAATTTTATCCTCAGGTGCCGATGCTAGTAATTTGAATATAATAAATGACACAATATGCGTATCCAAAGCTATGTGATAAAATTACTTGAAACATAATTAATAAATTGTCTTGAAAGAAAAAATGCAGTTATTTTACATATAATAATGACCACAGTAGGGTGTGTGTACACAATAAGTCCTATGTAAACAGTAATTATTAGGTTATAAGTTGTAAGACTGAATGAGATGGGAAAAATAGTAATAACAATAAAAATAATAAAAAAAAAATGTTCCCATTGCCTCCTACGACTTGTACATTTGTGTTTGTGCTGAACCTCACCCGTATTCACAGGGGTGTACGCCAAGTGACTTTGTCTATTTGAACTGTTGGGGAATTAGGGTACAGTCGCCAAGTGCAATATCTTTGCTCATAGTGCGATTCACTCAGTGTGGACCACCTGACTGTTTCCTTCCTACTGTTTATATATGTCTGTAAATACATATATACACATATAAATACATAAATACATCTGTACATATATATATATACATACATATACATATTTAGACATGTATATGTACTGTATGTACCTCTATGTTAAAGCACTTTGCCTGCCTCACCTAAGACCATTGAAAAAGCTTCTTATCTAAGTGCATTTTGAATTTTTTTCAAATTTAGACGCTGCTAGTTCATGTGTGCTATATAGATAACATTGAGCTCACTCCTGTGGAGTTATTTATGAGCCAGCACTGATTGGCTAAAATGCAAGTCTGTCAAAAGAACTGAAATAAGAGCCTTAGATACAAGGTAATCACAGAGGTAAAAAGTTTATTAATTTAACCATGTTGGTTATGCAAAACTGGGGAATGGGTAATAAAGGAATTATATATCTTTTTAAACAATAAAAATGTTCAAGTAGACTGTCCCTTTAACTGTTGCAACTGTAAATCCAGTATGAAGGATTGACCATCCCTTATGCAGGTACTGAAGTTATTTATGGCTGTCTTCTCTTATGGAAGACACTGCTTAGATGGATTGTGAGGTATTTTCTGTACTTTATTATGGTTCAGATTTTTTTTTTTTTACCATGGGTGTTGCCTACTTTTTATTTCCTAGATTTATTACTCTCAGGGATAACCCATATTTAGATCAATTTATTAATTCATCTACTGTATTCGACATTACATAGCAGAGGTTGTCATTTTAGGTTGACTTTGGTGAGATGGGCTATCAGTAAGTTCTTCTTTTCTTATTCAAGTGCCTTATTTAGTGTCTTTTCGCTTCCATATTTCTTGACCTTAAAGGGACATTATACACTCGATTTTTCTTTGCATAAATATTATGTAAAATGATCCATTTATATAGCCCATACAGGTTTTTTTTTAGAGTTTTGCTAATTTTTAAATAACATTGCTCTGATTTTCAGACTCCTAACCAAGCCCCAAAGTTTTAGGAGAATACTGATGTATACCTACTTCAGCTTGCTCCTGTTTGTGTAAAGAGTCTTTTCATATGCAGAGGAAGTAGGAGGGGGTTGGATCTGTTTATTCCCACTTAAAGTGAGTGTTCTAGCTACCTTTTTAAAAAGAGCTAAACTGGGAGCTTCTTAGTAAGTTTTTAAAAGGTTTTATACTGGATTTTTATATAAGTATCTGACTGTGCATATTTATTCTTTATAGTAGTGTCTATTACATGCAGTTATATGAAAATTTGTGTATACTGTCCCTTTAAGAACTTAGTTTCAATACCTTGTTGGTGTTTTTAGATGTTACTTCCTTTTCATATTTTGTGAGACACATGAAGTGTAAGCTTATAAGTCTGTCTTCTATCTGGTTTGCCTATGTGGTACTTTAATCCTTGAGCTTTAATCAAGATTTAGGGCTTTTTCCCCATCTAGTTATATATTTTAGTCCTTTTACAGGTTTTATTAACTGCTTCATTTTTCCTGATTCAACTTAGAAACATATGAACACACACACACACACACACAGACACACACACACACACACACACACATAGACAGACAGACACACATACACACACACACAGACAGATACACACACAGACACACACAGACACACACACACACACACACAGACACATACACAGACACACACACACACAGACAGATACACACACACACACACACACACACACACAGGCACACACAGACACACACACACAGACAGATACACACACAGACACACACAGAGACAGATACACACACACAGACGGATACACACACACACAGACACACAGACACACAGACAGATACACACACACACACACACACAGACCACACACACACAGACACACACACACACACACACAAAAGTTCTTTGATGTGGCCAATTAAAGACTGATATAAATAAGCACCTGTAAACATCAAGCAATTACAGTGCAGCATGAAGTAGGGTTGAGGTTATGTATTCCAGGCTGTATAAAAAAAAGGATTTCTTTCATGTAATTAGCAAGAGTCCATGAGCTAGTGACGTATGGGATATACATTCCTACCAGGAGGGGAAAAGTTTCCCAAACCTCAAAATGCCTATAAATACACCCCTCACCACACCCACAATTCAGTTTTACAAACTTTGCCTCCCATGGAGGTGGTGAAGTAAGTTTGTGCTAGATTCTACGTTGATATGCGCTTCGCAGCAGGCTGAAGCCCGGTTTTCCTCTCAGAGTGCAGTGAATGTCAGAGGGATGTGAAGAGAGTATGGCCTATTTGCATACAATGGTCTTCCTCTAGTGGATCTATTTCATAGGTTCTCTGTTATCGGTCGTAGAGATTTCTTCTCCTACCTCCCTTTTCAGATCGACGATATACTCTTATATACCATTACCTCTACTGATTCTCGTTTCAGTACTGGTTTGGCTATCTACTATATGTAGATGAGTGTCTTAGGGTAAGTAAGTCTTATTTCTATTTATGACACTCAAAGCTATGGTTGGGCACTTTATATGTAAAGTTCTAAATATATGTGTTTAAACTTATATTTGCCATGATTCAGCATAATCAGTATTCCTTCATTCAGACTGTCAGTTTCATTTTTTTGGGAAAATGCATAAAAATGTTATTTTTCTTACCTGAAAATTTTCAATTGACTTTTTTCAAAACTGCGGGCTGTTTGGCTCGCGGGTGCAGAAAATGCTTCTATTTATTGCGTCATTTTTGGCGCAAGACTTTTTTGGCGCAAAAAATTCGTCATTTCCGGCGTCATAGTTGGCGCCGGAAGTTTTCATGTAATTGCGTCATTTTTTTTACGTATGTGTACTGCGGACATTTTTTTGGCTCCAAAAAATATGGGCGTCATTCTTGGCGCCAAAAATGTGGGCGTCATAATTGGCGCCAGTTTTTTTCACATTATTTCAGTCTCACTTTTTAGTTGCTTCTGGTTTTCTAGAGGCTTGTTTCATTTTGCATTTTTTCCCATTCCTGAAACTGCCATTTAAGGAATTTGATAATTTTGCTTTATATGTTGTTTTTTCTTTTACATATTGCAAGATGTCACTACCTGACCCTGGATCAGAATCTACTTCTGGAAAAGCGCTGCCTGATGTCGGTTCTACCAAAGCTAAGTGCATTTGTTGTAAACTTTTGGTAACTGTTCCTCCGGCTGTAGTTTGTGTTAGTTGTCATGATAAGCTATCCAACGCTGATAATATTTCCATTTGTAATAATCCATTACCTGTTGTTGTTCCTTCAACATCTAATGTTCAGGATGTACCTGTTAATGTTAAAGAATTTGTTTCTAATTCTATTCGGAAGGCTCTGTCTGTTATTCCTCCTTCTAGTAAACGTAAGAGGTCTTTTAAAACTTCACATATTTCAGATGAATTTTTAAATGACCGCCATCATTCTGACTTATCTATTTCTGATGAGGATCTATCTGGTTCAGAAGATTCTACCTCAGATATTGACACTGATAAATCTTCATATTTGTTTAAGATGGAGTTTATTCGTTCTTTACTTAAAGAAGTGTTGATTGCATTAGATATGGAGGAGTTTAGTCCTCTTGATATTAAAACTACTAAGCATTTAAATTCAGTTTTTAAACCTCATGTAGTTATTCCAGAAGTTTTTCCAGTTCCTGATGCTATTTCAGAAGTAATTTCTAGGGAATGGAATAGTCTGGGTACTTCATTTACTCCTTCTCCAAGGTTTAAGAAATTGTACCCTTTGCCATCTGATAGATTAGAGTTTTGGGAGAAAATCCCCAAAGTTGATGGGGCTATCTCTACTCTTGCTAAACTTACTACTATTCCTACGGCAGTTAGTACTTTGTTTAAGGATCCTTTAGATAGGAAGCTTGAATCCTTTCTAAGGAAGGCTTATTTATGTTCAGGTAATCTTCTTAGACCTGCTATTTCTTTGGCTGATGTTGCTGCAGCTTCAACTTTCTGGACCATATAGCTTATAGCATTGTTAAACTCCTTCAACATGCTAATAACTTTATTTGTGATGCCATTTTCGATATCATTAGAATTGATGTCAGGTATATGTCTTTAGCTATTTTAGCCAGAAGAGCTTTATGGCTTAAGTCTTGGAATGCAGATATGACTTCTAAGTCAACTTTGCTTTCTCTTTCTTTCCAAGGTAATAAATTATTTGGTTCTCAGTTAGACTCAATAATTTCAACTGTTACTGGGGGAAGGGAGCCTTTTTACCTCAGGATAAAAAAATCTAAGGGTAAATATAGGGCTGCTAATCGTTTTCGTTCCTTTCGTCAGAATAAGGAACAAAAGCCTGACCCTTCCTCTAAAGGAACAGTTTCCGTTTGGAAACCTTCTCCAGTCTGGAATAAATCCAAGCCTTTTAGAAAGTCAAAACCAGCTCCCAAATCCGCATGAAGGTGCGGCCCTCATTCCAGCACAGCTGGTAGGGGGCAGGTTACGATTTTTCAAAGATGTTTGGATCAATTCGATTCAAAGTCTTTGGATTTAGAACATTGTTTCGCAAGGGTACAGAATAGGTTTCAAGGTAAGACCGCCTGTGAGAAGATTCTTTCTTTCACGCATTCCAGTAAACCCAGTAAAAGCTCAAGCGTTTCTGAAATGTGTTTCAGATCTGGAGTCAGCTGGGGGAATTGTGCCAGTTCCAGTTCTGGAACAGGGCCTGGGGTTTTATTCAAATCTGTTCATTGTTCCAAAGAAAGAGAATTCTTTCAGACCAGTTCTGGATCTAAAAATATTGAATCGTTATGTAAGGATACCAACATTCAAGATGGTGACTATAAGGACTATTCTGCCTTTTGTTCAGCAAGGGCATTATATGTCGACAATAGACTTTCAGGATGCATATCTTCATATTCCAATTCATCCAGACCATTATCAGTTCCTGAGATTCTCTTTTCTAGACAAGCATTACCAGTTTGTTGCTCTTCCTTTTGGCCTAGCAACAGCTCCAAGGATCTTTTCGAAGGTTCTCGGTGCCCTTCTTTCTGTAATAAGGGAGCAGGGTATTGCGGTATTTCCTTATTTGGACGATATCTTGGTACTTGCTCAGTCTTTTCATTCTGCAGAATCTCACACAAATCAACTCGGGTTGTTTCTTCAAAAACATGGTTGGAGGATCAATTTACTAAAGAGTTCCTTGATTTCTCAGACAAGGGTAACCTTTTTGGGTTTCCAAATAGATTCAGTGTCCATGACTTTGTCTCTAACAGAAAAGAGACGTCTGAAATTGGTTTCAGCTTGTCGAAACCTTCAGTCTCAATCTTTCCCTTCGGTAGCTTTGTGCATGGAAATTTTAGGTCTCATGACTGCTGCATCGGACGCAATCCCTTTTGCTCGTTTTCACATGAGATCTCTTCAGCTTTGTATGCTGAACCAATGGTGCAGGGATTATACAAAGATATCACAATTAATATCCTTAAATCCCAATGTTCGATCTTCTCTGACTTGGTGGTTAGATCACCATCGTTTAGTTCAAGGGGCCTCTTTTGTTCGTCCAACCTATACTGTGATCTCAACAGATGCGAGTCTTTCAGGTTGGGGAGCTGTATAGGGATCTCTGACAGCGCAGGGGGTTTGGGAATCTCAGGAGGCGAGATTACCAATCAATATTTTGGAACTCCGTGCAAGTTGCAGAGCTCTTCAGTTCTGGCCTCTTATGAAGAGAGAATCGTTTATTTGTTTTCAGACAGACAATGTCACAACCATGGCATATGTCAATCATCAAGGGGGGACTCACAGTCCTCAGGCTATGAAAGAAGTATCTCGGATACTTGTATGGGCGGAATCCAGCTCTTGTCTAATTTCTGCGGTTCACATCCCAGGTATAGACAATTGGGAAGCGGATTATCTCAGTTGCCAGACGTTACATCCGGGCGAATGGTCTCTTCACCCAGAGGTATTTCTTCAGATTGTTCAAATCTGGGGGCTTCCAGAAATAGATCTGATGGCATCTCATCTAAACAAGAAACTTCCCAGGTATCTGTCCAGATCCAGGGATCCTCAGGCGGAAGCAGTGGACGCGTTGTCACTTCCTTGGAATTATCAACCTGCTTATATCTTTCCGCCTCTAGTTCTTCTTCCAAGAGTGATTTCCAAAATCCTAATGGAGCGTTCGTTTGTACTGCTGGTGGCTCCAGCATGGCCACACAGGTCTTGGTATGCGGATCTTGGACACTTCCGTTAAGGCCAGACCTTGTGTCTCAAGGCCCATTTTTCCATCAGGATCTCAAATCATTAAATTTGAAGGTATGGAGATTGAACGCTTAATACTTAGTCATAGAGGTTTCTCTGACTCAGTGATTAATACTATGTTACAGGCTCGTAAGTAAATCTGTGTCTAGATCTATTACCGAGTCTGGAAGACTTACATTTCTTGGTGTTCTTCCCATAAATTCTCTTGGCATTATTTTAGAATTCCTAGAATTTTACAATTTCTTCAAGATGGTTTGGATAAGGGTTTGTCTGCAAATTCCTTGAAAGGACAAATCTCTGCTCTTTCGGTTCTTTTTCATAGAAAGATTGCTAATCATCCTGATATTCATTGTTTTGTACAGGCTTTGGTTCGTATCAAGCCTGTCATTAAGTCAATCTCTCCTCCTTGGAGTCTCAATTTGGTTCCGAGGGCTTTACAGGCTCCTCCGTTTGAACCTATGCATTCTCTGGATATTAAATTACTTTCCTGGAAAGTTTTGTTCCTTTTGGCCATCTCTTCTGCTAGAAGAGTTTCTGAGTTATCTGCTCTTTCTTGTGAATCTCCTTTTCTGATTTTTCATCAGGAGATCTTTACATTCTTTGGATGTAGTAAGAGCTTTGAAATATTATGTTGAAGCTACTAAAGATTTCAGAAAGACTTCTAGTCTATTTATTATCTTTTCTGGTTCTAGGAAAGGTCAGAAGGCCTCTGCCATTTCTTTGGGGTCTTGGTTAAAGTCTTTGATTCATCATGCTTATGTAGAGTCGGGTAAATCCCCGCCTCAAAGGATTACGGCTCATTCTACTAGGTCAGTTTCTACTTCCTGGGCTTTTAGGAATGAAGCTTCTGTTGATCAAATTTTACTAAATTCTACCATTTTGATGTTTTCTCTTCTTCTGAAGCAGTTTTTGGTAGAAAAGTACTTCAGGCAGCTGTTTCAGTTTGATTCTTCTGCTGTCTGCTGGAATTGGCTGTCTTTATTTTATCCCTCCCTCTCTAGTGACTCTTGCGTGGAAGTTCCACATCTTGGGTATCTTCTATCCCATACGTCACTAGCTCATGGACTCTTGCTAATTACATGAAAGAAAACATATTTTATGTAAGAACTTACGTGATAAATTCATTTCTTTCATATTAGCAAGAGTCCATGAGGCCCAACCTTTTTGTGGTGGTTATGATTTTTTTGTATAAAGCACAATTATTCCAATTCCTTATTTTTGATGCTTTCGCTCCTTTCTTATCACCCCACTTCTTGGCTATTCGTTAAACTGAATTGTGGGTGTGGTGAGGGGTGTATTTATAGGCATTTTGAGGTTTGGGAAACTTTGCCCCTCCTGGTAGGAATGTATATCCCATACGTCACTAGCTCATGGACTCTTGCTAATATAAAAGAAATGAATTTATGAGGTAAGTTCTTACATAAATTATGTTTTTTCTGATTTTCTGGAAAAAGTAGGCAAAATAAATAATGAACATGTATTGTAAATTTGTTTTTCGATATACTTAGTTAAGCGTTTTGGGCTAGATTATGAGGGGAGCGGTAATTACCTCTCCCACTAACTTCACTCGACTTCTGCTCTTTGTGTGCATTGGGTATCGCACGTATTAAAAGTAGAAAGTAATTTATTTTCGCTTGCCCACTAACCCAACGTAATCAAGAACAGGAGTTAGAATACTGTGACTGCATTAACATATTCTCCCATAAACTTGAATGGAGAGAGAAAAGTGGAAAAAAAAAAAAACTTGCGTGCTAACCCTGATCGCCGTAAGCCCCCTACTCCAAGAACCCCAAAACCACCACATGGCCCAACACAAAGTCCCCACTACACTTTTAACCCCTTAATCACCACATAGCCTACCACAAAATCCCTTCTAGATATTAACCCCTAAACTGCCACATAGCCCTCTGTAAAGTCCCCATTACATTATTAACGCCTAAACTGCCACATAGCCCAGCGCAAAGTACCCACTACACTATTAACCCCTAAACTGCCACGCCCCCGCATTGCAAAACACCTACAAACATCTCAACCCCCTAACCTAACACCCCCTAACCAGCTACTCCCCCTAACCTAACACCTATTAAGTTACCCAAAAAAAACTAACCTTACCTAAAAAAAAAACCCTAATCTTACCTGAAGAAAAAAAAAAACTAAACGTACCGGAAAAAAATACTAACATTAACCGAAGGAAAAAAAACAAACCTTCCCAGAAAAAAAAATACTGAAGAAAAAAAAAACTAACCTTACCTGAAAAAACAAAACAAAACTAACATTACATGAAAAAAGCTACTATTACAGAAAATAAAAAAAAATCTACCATTACAGAAAAAAAGCAAACAAATTAGTGAAAATAAAAAAAACAGTTATGCCTATTCTTAAACTAAAGCCCTACTTTAAAAAACAAAAACAAAATAAAAACCCTATACTAACACTAAACTAAACTACAGCAATAGCGCTTAAAAGTGCTTTTTGAAGGGCAATGCCCTAAAGTAATTTAGCTCTTTTTCAATAAAATAAAAACTAACCCATTCTACAATTAACCCCCACCGCCCCAAAAAAAGGCTATCTAAAAACCTACTCTAAAAATTGTCCTGAAAAGGGCATCTGGTTGGACACTGTCCTAAGAAGGGCATTTAGCTCTTTTGCTGCCCAAAAAAACAAAACAAAAAACCCTATTCTAAAAAAACTTCACCTAACAAAAAGTCCTATCAATAAACCCCAAAGATTATACTCACTAAAGTTGAATCCGGCTTCTACGTGGCGGCGGCAGCAGTCCTTCTTCATCCCTACGGCGGTCTCCTATATTTATCCATCTTCCTATCTTTCGATTTTCCGTCCCCGACATCCTCTTCATGTGGTCACCCACCGCACAGTAAATTTTGTATGCTTATTTTCACATTCAAATCAGCCCAAAGAAAAGAACTTTTGTTCTATTGGCTGATTTGAATTTTAAATGAAAATCAGCCAATAGAAATGCAAGGGTACCCCTATATAAAGGGGTGGGGGTACCTTGTATTCAAAATTCACTGTGTGGCGGGTGACTGCATAAAGAGGACGTCGAGGAAGAAGATGTAATGTTAGGGTTTGTTTTTTACAGGTAAGGTTAGGGGGTTTTTTGTATTTTTTTTTAGGTAAGGTTATTTTTTTTTTGTTGTTTTCAGGTACGGTTAGGTTGTTTTTTTTCAGGTAAGGTTAGGTTTTGTTTTTTTTCAGATAAGGTTAGTTTTTTTGGGGGGGAGTGTTAGGTTAGGCGGGGGTTATCTGGTTAGGGGGTTTAGATGTTAGTGGGTACTTTGCGGTGGGGGTTGTGGCATTTTAGGGTTTTATAGTGTAGCAGGGTATTTTGCAGTGGGGGCTGTGGCAGTTTAGGGGATAATAGTGTAGTGGGGTATTTTGCAATGGGGTTGTGGTGGTTTGGGGGTTAATAGTGTAGAGGGGTATTTTGCAATAGAGGTTTTGTCAGTTTAGGGGTTAATAGTGTAGTGGAATAGTTTGCGATGTGGGGGTGTGGCAACTGTTTCCTCTGGCCAAACTCTTTACATGACCTTTCAGGTTGCATAAAAAGTTTGAGCGTTAAATGTGATTTCGTTCAAACGTTTGCATTAACTTTTAAATGGTAACATGGGCGGACATTGTCACACCAACGCCATCAATAGAAATATGGGAAGCGTAAATTACCGCATACGGATTTGAGCGCAAAGAACACTGCAATCTTGCAATTGCGTTTACGCTCCTTGAGTTAAAAATTGTGATCCACTCGTAATCTGCCCTTTATAGGGAATCTGTTGAAAAAACTTTGCTTTGGTTGACTTGCTTGCTACACAAGTTCCTTAAATCAGACTGATTCTTTCTCATTAGTCTTTATGGTCCCCAAGCCAATCTGAGCCTGATATGAGATAAATTATACAATGTACTTTAAACTGCACGTGATAATACTATATTTAAATTATTCTGGGTCCCTTAATTATTAATCACTTTTAAAAATGTGCTGCTGTGATTTTTATTTTTTTTAAATTATTAAACGCTCTTCTGCATTTATAAAGTTTGTTTTAAGTGAAACTGCAGAGCCTCAGTCAGAGCTAAGCAATTTTCATGGCTTTAGAGGCAAAAGCAGCTGATATCCTTTAGCTGTATATATCATTAGAGCAGAACTAATGGATGTGCCCTGGGACCATTCTTAGAAAGAGACACTCAGGAATGGGAATATTGAAAGTTGCCTTCATATACAGCAGCTCATATGTCAATATATTTAAACAATAATCCAGAAAGCACAGAGAATTTTCCGGCCAGTTAGTCCTCTATCTGGGGAATTGAAGGTCCAAGTGATATTGAGTTTGTCCACAGACAAAGCAATAACAGGCTTGTAAATGTCATGAGCTGAATGGATTGTTGTACTAATGGGTGGTCTTTAGCTCTGATTTTATGGTGAGGAGGAAACTTAAACTGTGTTAACTTCATGAAAAAATCTCATTACTACATAGTAAATTATTTGATCATTAAAAAGCACAGCCTAAAAATATGGAGTAGAAGTTTATTTATTTTTAATCCCAAATGTACCAATCAGTCTGATTTCTCTCCATATGTCACCTAAATGAGGGATACCATTTTAAAGGGACTGAAAAGTCTTTTTTTTTTTTTTTTGCATTTAAAGAGAACATTTTAAAATGTACTAAATTAAAAATGGTCATCACTAGGAGTAGGAAGGGGTGGATAAGTCAGTTCTGTCCATGCCTGTCCAGGGAGGGGGTTTCACCTGGTAAGTATTATCCAGGGATATGGGCCAAAAAAGAGAATTTGGTTAATAATTTCTAGTTAGTGGTTATTCACTTTTTTTCTAGTGGTAAGAACTTTTGCTTCGCTAGCTTTACCTCATATGGAAACCCTCTGTTTAATCTGTTTGTTGTTATATTTTAACATCTTTTTATTTTAATTATTTTTATTGAGGGAAAAATGTCGGCAAACAAGTCAAACAATTGAGCAATATACAGTCACCTGCAAAGAGAAACAATAACAAGGAAACATATGTAGTATACGTTATAGGCTGTATAAACCAAGGTTAATAATATCAATTGTTCTATTGCAAGACAAAATAGATAGATGCCAATGAAAATCGTAACCTTCTCTGCAAAAATATGAGGCCTCACCAGGGTCTCAAACTATGAAAAGAAAGAATAAACATTTGTAGAAGGCTACCTAAAATAGGGTAGATCTATTACAGATCTTTTAGCATTCACCTCAGATTTTACATTTTCATGATGTTATACCTGGTAACTAATAATACAGTAATACAATTTTAATGGTGTATAAGTAAAGTGGACTTTAAATTGAGTAGGTTTAAGACTGGGAGAGTTGTTAGATTTAAAACTTTTAACTCAATTTGTAAGGGGAGCTGATCATTTTAATTATGCTAAAGGCGAGAAAAAAGAAAAAAAAAGAGGGGTAAAGCCATTGCTGTGGGAAAATGAAAAGCTGCAAGTAAAAAAATAAAAAAGTAGAGATGGTTGCGGTACTAGTTAGAGAGACCGCGTAGATAGTCCTCCTGAATTAGGAGGCACATTATGGTGAGGGGGGGGGGAGGGGGGGAGGTGGTATGGTAGAGATAAGGTGGTCACTATAGCGTACTAAGTTATTGGTATAGTAATTAGATGATAGATTAAGATTATACCTAGGTCAAGGAAGCCATGGGTTCTGTATTAACAAAATTGGCAAGATGCATGGAACTTATTCGCAATGTAGTGTATAGGGAGGGCATAAGTGGTGATTGTAGAGATGCAGGACCTGCCTGCACTAGAGTGACTATGTTAAGCTGCAGAATTAAAGCATTGCGTCTTAGTGCGTCTATATCTATACTAGCAAGTTGTAAGTCCACACTATATGTCCTGGAATAGGTCAGGAGAGCGCTCATTAAGATGCCCACAGACTAAAAATGCTGAGGTGATAAATATGTGAGTGGCTTGACTTACTGACTGGGGTAAATAAAAGAACAGAGAAGCCAGCTTGTGTACATGTAAATGTGCACTCTTACTCGTGGCACTGCTGAAGAGAACTAGTAGTACAGTTAAGAGTGGGCTGTAGGGTGATTGAACTTAATTGGATACGGTAGGGACTGTTACATCCCACATATAGGCATGTAAACTGCATTCCAAAGCTCTGTTATTTGCATCTGACCTTTACTCAGCTGTCATAATATAGAAGATCTCAAAGGTGTGAGCTTGATATGTATGATAACAGATCTACGTTAACTAGACTACATGTTATTCTGTTGCGGGAAGCATTGTTAAGTAAGAATTGGAGGGTGTAATGTCCTTTGCTCGAGATAGTTATAGTCTTATCCTACACTCCAATTTATATATGATGTGTATAGGCCATAGTAACCATGGAAGGTAGGGAGGATATTAACATCTGGTTTATTTGTTGGATATAATCTGGAAGATATTGTAAGTGTCGCTCAATATACTTAGGGATAAGGTTAACTAAGGGACAATAAACATCTAATAGGTCATAATCGGTCATTTCTAAACTAAATTAAATTAAGTACCTACCGTCATGGGGAGTGAATGAGTAAGTGAGTTACTAGGTGGCACCACCGCCTATTAAATCGTAGTGATGTGGATATATGTCTGCTACAGTGCACGGGCCCTATGCCCTGCAGCAGTAAATAGAAGGTCCAAATGGGTAGTCAGATAAAGAGTACAACCTCCATTGCAATGCCACCCTTGTTCAGGAAATACTCAAGCAACCCCTATATGTGTTAATGAGACAAGCAGGTAGTTGTACTTTAAGAGAACTAGTACAGTAGAAAATCAATGAACTATACCCTTCCCAGATTATATTAGTTTTGGTAGTTATGACAGGTCTAACCCTATACAATAGATTGCCTCCTGAATATAGTCTAAGAGATATTATCACACCTACACACAGATAAGTTATATGAAAAGTATTGGTCCCCAAAGTATTGCTAGAGTAAAAAACAAAGTAAATGTGGTCTGAGTGTATCTTACAATTATACGCTACTGCGGCACGTATTTTGTTGTGGGCAGATTAAATAAAGAGCCAATACCCTCAGCCGCCTTCAACTAACAGTGTGGTATTATAGTGCAGTAGAACCTCACAATTTATAAATATATAAAATCAAACTGATAATATAGAGATGTTATGTTCCTAACAAATCTGGTTAGTGATATGGTAATTACTAGCTAATGTTACAGCACGCAATCTCTCAAACAAATAAGTGGAACACTATGGGGTTATGCCTCTATGTCAGACTCAATATGCTGTGGCTAGAACAATGAACCTTAAACATCACGTAGTGGTGCCAGGCTGGGAGAGGATTAGAAACAAAAACAAACAACAGGCTTGACCAACAGGTAAACACATGGGAAACTATAGTAAGAGCAGTACCCTCCAGCAACACTGCTGGTTTTATGTCACTAAAGTTCATCAGAAGCTCTGCAGCTAGCCCCTTTCTTATCAGATTAAGTTCGCTGAAGTGCACTCTGTCAGCCTCTCACGCTGACTTTGCCAGGGTCCCACTGCAGCTGCATCAAGCATAGTTAGGTAGAGCAAATGAACTAAAACAGCTTCTATATAATTACTCCAAGAGCGGTGAGAGATACAGGCAAAGAAATATAGCGGCACAATATAAACTGCACGATCATCTTCACATAATAGGGCAACAATATGGTTAAACAAGCCTTGCTCAGTAATGAACAAAACAGATATACAATACGAATGTGGGTGCAAATTGAGAGTAAACTTATCGATATAACAATATGTCCAGATTGTTGATCATCTAGGCAGATAGGTATATGTAGTGGCGCCAGCACTTTAAGGCACTTCAGAGTTCACTGAGCAACTCACAGCGAAAATGAATCCCTAACCCACACCAACTCGCTGTGTTGCGCTTTTGAAGAACTTTGTGAGAAAGAATGTTAGTGGTAGTGTCCATGTCCCTGTTAATTCAACAAATAAACAAGAGTGGTAACTAGTGATATGTAAGACATGGATGCATATACAATTCCCCAATCAGAGTTATATTATGAGTTCCAAACTTGAGGCAAGCTTTAGAGTATCTGAATTGCTGTTTAAATATAGGCATTCATCCCACGCCAGATCGCGGGATTAAGCGTGCTCCTTGGGCTGGTTGCACTGGCCTGTTATACACTCCATCACTCCCTGAAGGATAGGCCATAAGCAGCTCAGAGGAAATGTCCTGAATGGAGAACAAGCTGCCACCGCGAATGCTCTGGGCTTCGCGCAGGGGCTTTTCCGGACTGTAAAGGTATTGTCCCTGAATGCCGCTCCGCAAACTGAGTTCGGATGCCGAACCCGAACCATGGCAATCACTTGGTAAGCAGGGACTCCTAGGGGCAAGTGAAAAGGAAGGTAACAGTTGGTCTGCAGTACTCCAGGTTTGGGCTAGATTACCTTGGTGCGGCTCTGCAGCGTGAAGGAGGGTTTCCGCCTTATCGTTGTATTTGCCCGTAGCTGCAGTCAGATAAGCCCCATATGAAGTGGGCTCGACAAGGCCAGGTTGTTGTCGCGACTGACAAGCGCCACCGCTACTGGGAGCAGCATACAGACCGTCAGCTAAACTGGCGTGGTGATAATCCAGTAGGCGCTTCATCTCCTCTAGAAAGTATAGCGGAGACTCCATATTGCAGGCTTGATCGAAAACCCTGGGGTGATGTTGGTTTACAGCTTTCTTTAGGTTAAAGTAGCCGGAGGCCTAAAAATAGAAAGTAGCGTCTCCAAGATGGCGGCTCTCTCTCCCGTCTCTGTGATATAAAGCAGTGGTGGCGCGCCGGTGCAGACTCTCCGGGTCTCCAAAAGTTAGTGGGATAACAATACCAGATCTTAGGTCCTTTCACATATATGCTGGTTTTATAAAGGTTGCTATAGAGTACGAAAAGACCCCTAAATTAGGATCTTGGGCCCGGGAGCTGCACCAGAACACGTCTTACCAGCTCTGTAGTTGGCTCCGCCCCCCATATTTTAACATCTTTTTGTTACCCTTTTTTATTTAAAGTGAAGGTAAATTTTCATGAATTAAATCATATCATATCATTCATGAAAGTTTACATTGCAAGGATATTGTTAAAATACTTACTTTCTTCTTCTTCCAAGACAGAGCGGCGATCCCCCTCCCGCAGATGCTGTGTACTTACATAAGCAATGACGAATCCAGATTCCTCCAATCATGGCTTCCCCTCAGAGCAAAGATTTCCTGAGCCCATGCTGTGATTGGAGAAAGCCGTTTTCGTCATTGCTGTGTAAGTACAGCAGGAAGAAGTGGGCGGGGGATCGCTGGTCGTCTTGGAAGAAGAAAAAGGTAAGTATTTTAACAAAACCGCTGCAATGTAAACTTTTATGAATGAAAGTGCTCCTGTTTTTAATTGTGTTTTTTTTAAAAAAGGGCATTCATTCATGAAAATTTACCTTCACTTTAAGATACCATCATTTTTTTATTCTTGAGCCTGCCTAGTATTAAACACTATTATGTATCTTATATAGGACTAGATTACATGTGGAGTGCTAATTTATTTCGCACTAGTAATCCTGGCTAGTTTTTGTTACCTGAGCTCACGGTAGCAATTAGTGCTTAGAAAATTTCCAGAGGTCAGACCTCTGGTTAATTTTCAAAATAACCCCCAATTGGTCCCAAAATAGAAATATGAAACCCTTGAAAAAGGCCACAGGGGCGTGGCGAAACGTACGTTGGGTAGCATGAAGTCAGTGACATCACAGTGAAGGGCTTGGCTCCTAACAGGGACTGGTAACTAAATGGATACTTTATTTGCTGCTACAATCTGTTACCATCCTCCTTGGAGACTTTAGATACCATTCTGGTTAATGGACAAATCTTTTGTAGCCCTAAGTGATGATATGTCCTGATATTTATTAAGTGTATTTTACATGTTTTAATGTAAAATTTTAATAAATATTTTGTAAGGAATTTGTTTCTACTGTTGGCTTCCTTGATAGCCTATATCAGGCCTGCAGTTATATCAGGAGCTGAGTTAAAGCTCTGAAATGTGTGAGTACAATTTCATTCAGTTTTGTAACCCTGGTTATATCACAGTATCACACTATTGTGTTTTTCTTTGTGTTTGGAGACACAGTTACGATTTGGCAGCAGCAATTTTCGCTTAGGGGAGCTGATCCTGACAGCCTTGTGAATCAGGGCTGCACTTAGCTCATGGTTATGTGAGTAGGTTACTTACACAGTTGTTCCCCTTCTTATATTATGTAACAATATTGCACCATGATATGTTTCTTTTTTCTTTGAGATATTGTGAAGACAGAAACTCCAGCAATGTTTGACACATTATATCCTTTTTATCACATTTATTGTTGCAATTGTTTTGTGTGATAATAAGTTATTTATTATTCTTTCATTATTTAGATAAAGTATTTGATTTTAAACAACTTTCTAATTTACTTCTATTATGAAATTTGCTTCATTCTCTTGGTATTCTTTGTTGAATGAGTAGTCATGCAATACTGGGAGATAGCTGAACATACCTGGGGAACAAATAACAAAAGGCATTTATGTGAAGCCACCAATAAACTCCTGAGCCTACCTAGGTATCATTTTCAAACAAGGATACCAAGATACATCATGATACATGATTATTAAAAATACAATTATAAACAACTTTCCAATTTACTTCTATTATCTAGTTTGCTTCCTTCTCTGAGTATCATTTGTTGAAGAAAAAAACAATGCACATGGGTGAGCCAATAACATGAGGCATACAAGTGCAGCCACCAAACAGCAGCTCCTGAGCCTATCTAGATATGCTTTTCCACAAAGGATACCAAGAGAACAAAACAAATTAGATGATAGAAATACATTGGAAAATTGTTTAAAATGCATGCTTTCTCTGAATTAAGAAAGAAATCATAGATCATTTCTGAGTAAAATGTTCCTTTAAAATATTGAGAAATTAAGAGACTGCTTGAAAAGTTTAATTTAGTGTCATATTTTTCTATTTAAAGGGATATTCCAGTCAAAATTTAAATGCACATTGATGAATAACATATTTTAATAGAAACATATTTGCTTTTTACATATTTTGGCAAAAAATGCTTCTAGTAAAAGTTATCACTGTTTTTGTGTCAACATTTTTCTCTGCACGTGCATGTGAAGCATAGCTAGATATTCTCAGTGCTCCCGCATTTTAAATATTACAGCTGCTCAGAGCACCAGTGGGGCTTGTATCATGTCAGCAAATAACAAATTTAGTCATTACCAGATGATACAAGTACCTTAGGCTCTCTGAGAAAGTGCTATGTTTAAAATGCTGGTGCACGGTGCACATTTAAAACGGCTATAGCTTTTGTTAGAAGCATTTTTGCTAATACATGTATATTACAAAAAGGCTTCTATTGAAAACTGAAATGCATCCATGTGGATTCCAGTTTTGGCTGAAATGTCCCTTTAACTGAGTAATCTTTTTAATTAGGATCAGGATCACTCTTTGTGTTTGGCCACCCAGACAGCTTCCTGGATTAAAATAAAGCAGCTCAGCTTAACTCTAATCACCATTAACTTAGTGGGAATAAGGTTCTTAAATAGCCAGCAATAGAAAGAGAAGCAAGTAAAGTACCTGCTATTGAACTGCTTCTTGCTCTGATCTTGTGCACATGAATTGAAGTTGGGGGATATGCACATTTACTGTACCTTTCAGCCATATCTGTGACTGGTTGCTTGAAAATAAGTAGGCAAACATTGTTGATGTATTAGGCAACGTTTATACCTATAGAAGTATGTTACAAGAAAGATTATATTAACTATAACAATGTATTAAAAAGGGGTGTTATGTCCTTGTAATAATCATAAGGTGAAACATTTATTCCTCCTTATATTTACTATGAACATTGTAATACTATTGCTATGGTCATTAGTCTATTTTTATTTGTTGCCTCCAAAAAAGGGCATTTGAAAATATTTTACTGTTGTTTTGTTTTTTGAAGAACAGATGTTGATACTTATTTGTTTTCATGCATTTACAGTGTGTCCCTTTCCACCAATAGAGCTGTGGTGGTTGTTCGTATCAGCCAATATGCTTTTATCCCACAGTCCACTTGTGCACTTCCTTTTAGTTGTTACACCTATTTAAACATCTTACACTATACTTATAATACCCATATGCTGAATCACTTAAAAGCATAACTGTAAAAAGCTGACAAAAAAATATTACATCAACATCTCTATGTAAAAATGTCTTCAGCTCACAATAGTAAGTGTTGTGTGAACAGATATGCTGTAGTTACTGTCAGCTGCATACTGGGGGGGAAAAAGCCAAACATCTTCATAAAGTGCTGAAGTCACACTTTGCTTTACTGTAATATGAGATTTTACTGAAATGTTGTGAGATTGTATAGTAATCTTCCTTTAAAGGGACATCTTACTCAAAAATGGTTTCCCCTTTAATTTGTTCCCAATGATTCACTTTACCTGCTTGAGTGTATTAAATTGTTTACAAGTATTTCCATCAACCTTATATTGGCTATTTTTATATTTTATAGTATACTGTCCCTTTAACTGAGGAGGGAAATAACATGACTGTGCCTGCACATACCAGATGCACACTCCCTTGCAAGTCCCGGGACTAACATCCTAATTGGCTGCTTAAAGTATCTTTATAATGGTTTGTGACTACTGGGAGAATTTTGTGGTAAAATATCTTCCTTTTTTACATGTTCAGGTGATAGTCTGCTTTTGCTATACTGCATCACTTTCAAGTACTTCAACATTTGGGTATCATGTTTCTTTATTATGTTTAAGTAGTGTTCTTTCATATGCATGATAGAAATAGTTGAGTTAAACACCCCTTTAAGACACCTGAAGTTAGCAGATTATCAGTGTGCTGTGTTTGTGATGATGCCTGTTTTGTGTGTGTGTGTCTATTGTAAGAAATATTTCAGGAATAAATGGGTTAATGGTGGATTAGGGGTTTTAATAGGTAGTTTGCGATGTTGGGGTTGGCGAATTTAGGGGTTAAAACTTTTATTAGGTAGTTTGCGATGTGGGTGCATTGCGGATTAGGGGTTAATTAGGCATATTGCGTTGTGGGGGGTTGTCAATTTAGGAGTTAATAATTTTATTATTAGTTCCGATGTGGGTTAATGGCGGATTAGGGGTTAATATACTTTATTAGTTATTGCGGTGGGGGATTGCGGTTGACAGGTATAGATATTGCGTTAGTTATTTTCAGGAGGTAGATAGATATTGCTCATGCGTCAGGTGTTAGCTACTATTTTCAGGGAGTTACGGTGCTCACATACTCAGCGCAACCGATTTGCTATGCGGTTCTATGTTAGCTTATGGGAGTAAAAATAGCTGCCGATGGGTGAAATATACGTGCCGTATATGCAATACCAAAATCACGTAAAAACCGACTGCGCTGGCTTTTGCATGCAACGCCGGATATGTGATGAAGCCCATCGTTTTCACAAAAGCGATATTTTGCGCCCAACTTGTAATCTAGCCCTTTTTTGGGTATATACATATTTCAAACTTAAATATGATTTATTTATTGATCAGACGTATTATGACAAAAAAAATGTGGTTGATTTGTAATAATTGCTCACTAGCCTAGCAAGTATTGTCAAATTTCTATAGCTAATTAAATTAATATCTTGTAGCACTAGTGATTTTGAAGTATTTTCTCAGTATATTTTTAGTATGTGTTGTTATTTCAGTTCTTGCAAAGACACAGTAGTGCAGTATTGTGGTGTAATTCTGTTTTTTTATATCCCATATACTAGCACAATTTTGTTGAGAATATATGTATCAGTCAGCTGCCTAAAACAATCACATTGCTGATGCAGAATACCTCAGCTAGTTTTGTTTGATGGACCAGAAACTGGTGCTAAATTAACACTACAAATCCTATTATATTATCAGTTTATGGTGGGCAGATTTCTCATGTCCACCGTGTAGCACTCAGAGAGTTAAGTGCTGGCTTGGGCTCTGAAGTAAGCCCTGGTGCATTCTGGTAAGAGCTTTGGTGTTTCCCGTTAAGTTGTATGCCTGTGCTGCATTGATAACAGCATGTGTCAGTGATCTTCCGTGTGATAAAGGATTGCAGAATGCAGCGATGCATTCTAACAGCATTTGTTAGGACTCTGAGCTTTGCAGTTTATTTTCCTTTGGGGTTTTTTCCATCGTCTAAGTGTTTCAGTAGAATGAAGGCTTAGCTGCAGCTAGCGAGCTTCCTGTAGAAATGAAGGGCAGGGGCTGCTGGGAGACAACGTCCGCTCGGTCCTTCTGCAACACCAGCTGTCTGAATAAGTATAAGAAGGGTTAGTGGCCTCCCCGGTTTGCTGAAACAGCCTGTGGTTTGCTGCACTTCTGAGAAAAAAAATGTTCTTCTGCGGGTATTGTTATTGCATGATTACTACGGCACAGGCGTGTCTTGCTTCTGCAGGGAGGCAATTTTAAATAGCATGTATTGTTTTCTTATCTTTTCTCCTATTACTGCACATTCAGCAATGCAGCAGTGTTGTCTTCTCTGCCTCTGACATGTCACGGTACAAACCATTTTGTGTGTGGGTGAGGATCTGCTCACATCTCTGCACATGATGAGATAGATAGATAGATAGATAGATAGATAGATAGATAGATAGATCCTGGGCACATTTAGCAGTTCTCTGCATTCATGTTTCAAGAAAGCTTCTTGTACGATTTTTGCAAGAAGTTTTCAAGAAGCATA
This sequence comes from Bombina bombina, assembly GCF_027579735.1. Lineage (NCBI taxonomy): Eukaryota > Metazoa > Chordata > Amphibia > Anura > Bombinatoridae > Bombina > Bombina bombina. The sequence goes on along the minus strand of NC_069500.1, from coordinate 319,631,824 downwards.
TGATCAGTGCACCAGCATGCGATGTGTCTAAAGTTTTACCTGTAGTTATTGTTATTATTAATATCACTAATACAATTTATATATAAAGCGCCAACATTTTACGCAGCACTATACAAAAGTGCATTACTACACTTACATTGACAAACATAGGCAAAAGGAGAGCAGCGCCCTGACCTTGAGCACTATCAGCTGTAGATGCACTTGTATACAAGGTGAGCTAGAGTCAGAGAGGCGCTCAAGATTACAGTCTAAAGTTTATGCCAACTTTATGATTTTTTTTGGAAAAAAACCCCACACTTTTTGTGTTTTAACACCGTAGATTTCTAAATGTGGTTGCAAACTGACAAGCTTCAGCTCTATGTTTCTGCAACTAAAGTGATGTCTACAGAAGTAAAAAGTGAGATTTTTTTTTTATGTTTTCAGTTGTCAAAAATGACTTACAATTTAACTTTATCTATATGTTATTTCATGCGTAAGCATATTACATTAATAATAGTGCACACTTTAAAAGTTAATGTAAACGGCTTTTTTGTTTTAGGAAAAGAAAGTGATTTAATTGTAAGATGTTATGACAAAAAAAAAAAGAAGTTTTATCTGGAGAATGATGATAAAGGTTTTTTCTATGTGTAAAGATATTTCTTTAGTTCACTGACTATGGTAGCAAAATCAGTTTGGTTTAATCTTTGCTTGTATTTTAGGCAGTTCTATATATCCATCACAGTTTTCTTTGCAGAGTGCTATTGCTATCGCGATATTGGGAAGTTCTGATAATGTTACAGCTCAGGCGTTAATAAACATATTGTGAGTTCAGTTGCATGAGTGAAAGATAAATACTGCTCTCTATACTTTTATTGCATTGTGCTTGAGCGATAATTAAATTAACAATGGAAATGTTAACCAAAGGGAAAAGCTGTTGTAAAATATTTGTAACTGCTTATACAGGACTTGATAAACAACAAAACCTACCTGTTAATTGGTGATTGCACATATGTCTCTTATCTTTGGCTCACCTGATGTGTTTTGCTACATCCCAGTAGTACTTTGTTGGTCCTTCAAATAATACCAATAGAATAAAACAAAATTACTAATAGAACTTAAAAAGGAAAGTCACTTAAAACAGTTTTTTCTATCTGAATCATGAAAGTTTAATTTTGACTTTACAGTCCCTTTAACAGTCCAGTTGTTTGGTTTATCAAGTCCTATCTGAGCAGTCACCAATATTTTACCACAGCTTTTCCCTTAGGTTAACATTTCCTTTGTTAATTTAATTATTGCTCAAGCACAATGCAATGAAAGTATAGTGAGCATTATTTATGTTTCGCTCACGCAATTGAACTACCTAACTTGTAATACGGATTTGAGCAGTAAAACACAACCTCCCAATATCACGTTAACAAAAGCACTCCGCTCCAGATTTCCAACATTAAAACTTTTCAGCCAGTTCAATTAACAAAACTGTTAGCTACAAAATAACTGCGCTAGGCAGTTTTGGGGCTTTAAAGTTAGTGGGAGTGGGGTATTGGGGAAAAAAAACTTCACTGAAAATATTTTTATGTTAATATGTGTATAAATACATATTAACACATACATATATATGCATATATTTATTTACATATATATTTAAAAATGCTGCCCATCGCTGCACTACTTACCCCCTTTGCTGCGCAAGGCTCTGATGCCGCCTGTGACGCCTTTAGAACGAGGCTCCTATAGGAGCATGTGGAAGTACGCTCTAGTGAGGGCAATGCATTATCGTGTGCTGGTATTACAAAGTGGAGCGCTAATATCGCTTCTAATATCGCTTGCATGCAAGCGATATTTAGCGTTCCCCTTATAATCTGGCTCAATGTGTTTACAATGACTTGTAATATCAAATCCATAGTATTAACTGTATTGTAAATGTTGGCTTCCAGGGTCATTAAAATACCACTACTCCTGACTCCATATGTTGAAGACAAAGATTGCTAATAAAATAATCTGCTGGAAAATGTAGGTGCTCTCTCAGTCCCCATTAGCTGGTGTGGGACACCGAGACCCCCAAACTGTCCCTATTTAAGAAAGAATGTCCCTAATTCAAAGCTCTTTCCTGCTGTCCCTCTGAGACACCCATATATCCCTATTTGCAGAATCCCCTTTAGACCTGCCCACAGACTGTCCAGACACGCCCATAATCCTGCCCACTATCCCCCCATGACCTCTCCCTTCTGACACGGCCCAAACACAAAACTGTGATGGCTCCATCAAATTCCCAAGTCTCTAATACCTTGCCATAAATGTAGCGAGCTATGAACACCTGCTTAAAGGGACACGAAACCCATAATTTTTCTTTCATGATTCCATGGCAACAAAGCAGATTTGGTAATAGAAGTAAATTGGAAACTTAGATTTACATAAAAAAATATCTAACAATAGCCGAGATTACGAGTTTTGCATTAGAGGCTATGCGGTGCTAACGAGCAGTTTTCCCTCACCGCTCACTTACCTACAGCGCTGGTATTACGAGTTTTCAGAAACCCGTCATTAAAAGGCAAGAAGTGAGCATTGAGCAAAATTTTGCTCATTACCGCACTCCAATACCAGCACTGCTTAAGTGAGCGGTGAGCTGGTTGTACGTTCTCGTGCACAATTTCCCCATAGAAATCAACGGGGAGAGCCGGCTGAGAAAAAGTCTAACACCTGCAAAAAAGCAGCGTAAAACTCACTAACGCAGCCCCATTGATTCCTATGGGGAAATAAAATGTATGTCTACACCTAACACCCTAATATGAACCCCGGGTCTAAACACCCCTAATCTTACACTTGTTAACCCTAATCTGCCACCCCCGACATCACCGACACCTACATTATGATTATTAACCCCTAATCTGCAGCTCCGGACACCTCCGCCACCTACATTATATATATATATTAACCCCTAATCTGCTGCCCCTAACATCGCCGACACCTACATTATATTAACCCCTAATCTGCCGCCCCCAATGTCGCCGCAACCTACCTACTATTTATTAACCCCTAATCTGCCGCCCGAACATCGCCACCACTATATTAAAGTTATTAACCCCTAAACCTAAGTCTAACCCTAACTTAAATATAATTTAAATACATCTAAATAAATATTACTATCATTAAAGGGACAGTCAACACCAGAATTTTTGTTGTTTAAAAAGATAGATAATCCCTTTATTACCCATTCCCCAGTTTTGCAAAACCAACACTGTTATATTAATACACTTTTTACCTCTGTGACTAACTTGTATCTAAGCATCTTCTGACCGCCCCTAATCACATGACTTTTAGTTCTTATCTATTGACTTGCATTTTAGCCAATTAGTGCAGTGTCTGCCACTAGCCACGGGTGTCATCACAATACTATCTATATGGCCTACAAGAGCTTGCTCTCCCCTGCTGTGAAAAGTAAATAAAATAGAGGCGGCCTTCAAGGGCTTAGAAATTATCATATGTGCCTTTCTAGGTTTGCTTTCAACTAGAATACCAAGAGAACAAAGCAAAATTGTTGATAAAAGTAAATTGAAAAGTTGTTTAAAATTACATGCCCTATTTGAAAAATGAAAGTTTTTTTTGGACTTGACTGTCCCTTTAACTAAATTATTCCTATTTAAAACTAAATACTTACCTATAAAATAATCCCTAAACTAGTTACAATATAACTAATAGTTACATTGTATCTAGTTTAGGGTTTATTTTTATTTTACAGGCAAGTTTGTATTTATTTTAACTAGGTAGAATAGTTATTAAATAGTTATTAGCTATTTAATAACTACCTAGCTAAAATAAATACAAAAGTACCTGTAAAATAAAACCTAACCTAAGTTACACTAACACCTAACACTACACTACAATTAAATACATTCCCTACATTAAATACAATTAAATAAATTAAAGTAAAAGTACAAAAACAAACAAACACTAAATTACAGAAAATAATAAACAAATTACAGATATTTCAACTAATTACACCTAATCTAATAGTCCTATTAAAATAAAAAAGCCCCCCAAAATAAAAAAAAAAACCCTAGCCTAAACTAATCTACCAATAGCCCTTAAAAGGGCCTTTTGCGGGGCATTGCCCCAAAGAAATCAGCTCTTTTACCTAAAAAATATATAGGTAAGTATTTAGTTTTAAATAGGAATAATGTAGTTAATGATAGTAATATTTATTTAGATTTATTGTAATTATATTTAAGTTAGGGGGTGTTAGGGTTAGACTTAGGTTTAGGGGTTAATAACTTTAATATAGTGGCGGCGACGTTGGGGGGCGGCAGATTAGGGGTTAATACATATAATGTAGGTGGCGGCGGTGTCTGGAGCGGCAGATTAGGGGTTAATAATTATAATGTAGGTGGCGGTGATGTCGGGGTGGCAGATTAGGGGTTAATAAATATAATGTAGGTGTTGGCGATGTTGGGGGCAGCAGATTAGGGGTTCATAAATATAATGTAGGTGGCGGCGGTGTCCGGAGCGGCAGATTAGCGGTTAATAATTTTATTTTAGTGTTTGCGATGCGGGAGGGCCTCGGTTTAGGGGTTAATAGGTAGTTTATGGGTGTTAGTGTACTTTTTAGCACTTTAGTTATGAGTTTTATGTTACAGCGGTAGGGAAAAAGCAGCGTTAGGGCCTCTTAACGCTGCTTTTTTACCCTAACGCACAACTCGTAATCTAGCCGAATATTTCATAAAAAATAATATATATAAGTTGTTCTTGATTAAGAATGAATACATCACTGAATAATATCAAACCATGTTCATTTTCAGGAAAGAAAAACACAGGAACTCACAATTACATATAAGAATCACACAATGGCTTACTTGATATATTATTTTAAATATTTTTTTATTTTTTTGCTTTTACAAAGACCTGTACCTTTTTTTCAGGAATATAAATGCATGAAACCAAATAACATTCTATATAGAAAGCACAATCTTGCTTTTCAAAATCTTAGAGGACCTTACAGGGACACTTATGTTTTTAAAGGCACTGACAAATTTTTCGATCACTGCTACTACTATACAATTCACAAAAAATCGAGTCTTTGAAATAAAGATTGGATTTTCAGCTGTCAAACAAATAAGACCAGCACTTATTTTTGGAGTCATACAATTGTGTGTCTATAGTTATGTATGGAAAATAACAAAAACGGTTAGGAAGCGAAAATAAAATATTAGTAACTATAGCTATTTGAATATGTTCAGCCCTTCACTAGGTTATACCTGCTAAATATTTTAATGCAGCCAAAGAAATAGACATACTTTTTATACTCAATATTATTTGCTGTTGTATAACTGGATTAGCTTGTGATTTGGGTCCATCTTCTATTCTTGAATATTTGTTTTAGAAAACTTTTGAGCTTGGGCTCTGTATATTTTTTACTATTTATGAATAAAGCAAATCTCACATTTATTTCATTAAAATTCAAAATGTTAATGTCTATGGGGTAGATTTATCAAGCAGCGGATGCTGCAATCTACCCCCGTAGTATGCACAAATGTGCAGGGGATGGCATTGCACAAGCATTTCACGAAAAAAGCTTGTTCAATGATAAATGCTGAGAGTGTATGCTGTCGGTATTTATCGATGTGCGACGGACATGGTCCACTACAGCGGATCATGTCCGCCCTGCACAATGATAAATCGGCCCCTATATGTCTAAAGAAATGTCAAATATAGATACATTGCTACAGCGAAAACAGAGACATCTATTCCAATACATGCAAGTATTGGCCATTGATAACTGAGGTGCCATAGTCTATCAAGCAAGAGCGTAAAATTAGTTTTAGTTGTAACGGCAGGGACAGAGAAAATGATAATCCAGATCATACACTTTAGAGGTTTTCACAATTCATCCTTACATTGTTTTTAAACGTTAAGTAGATTAATATTACTGGATATAAGGAACAGTCAGTAAATCTTTGACAGATCAATGCTTTGTAAATAGAAATCCAATAAAAGTTGTCTGTTCCCTGAGTCATCTCTATGGGGACATATGCTGACAAAGTGATTGATATGGTGGCTTGTAAAGTAAGTCATATCTGTAGTTTATTGTTGGGTTTCCTCACCCTCAAGCCAATTCAATCACTAGCATGATGCACAGATTAATGTTGTAAACTGGACTAGGAAAGGCTGTTAAAATGTTATGGGACTATGCAGTTCTATTTATAGGGATTAGTGGGATATGCTCTGTGGAACTATAATGTTTCCTAACTTCCAAAACCCCACATGTGTGCCAATGTGTTTCTTATGGTTAGTGTAATGGAAACATAAGGAGGAGATTGACATTTAGTGTAACTTGTTTTCCTCTGATCCTAAGATTTCTTCTGATTACACACCTTGACTAGTGTTAGCTATTAATTCCACTACAAAATATAATACAGTTAGAAAACCCTTTATCCAAACTGCTGAGGACTGGAAAAGGTTTTGGATTTAGGAATATTTGCATCTTTAAAATGGGACAGTTTGCAGAGGGGATGGAACCAAGTGTAAACAACGTCTTATGATATTTAGGCAATATTTACATGTTATAATACAGCGTATACATGTAAACTAAAATAGTTTTATATAGTTTTTAATACTTTAGTATATATAGTACCATATTTACTATATATATATATATATATATATATATCTGATGAAGCGCATGTGCCCATGCGCGAAACGCGTCAGATAGTAGGAGCTCCTTTGACCTACTGTTCAATATTCAAATAAACCACCTTTTGCACTGGCATCTTGGTTCCGGTTCTCGTCTTCTTTTTCTTGTTTATATATAGTACCCTCAGAAAGATAGTACAGTACTGAAAGATAATATTTTTTGTTTTAAATAAATATAGACTATATATAATAAAACAACTATGTCAACTTGATTGGTAGTTTGTTGGTGTAATAAATGTGGTATTTATGGGTTATGTATAAGTCCACACACATTAGGAAGAAACTACGCCACCCTTCTACCCCAAACATAGCTTGAGAAACTTTCTATTAGTAAGTTTACTATTAAAGGGTTTACGTTGAATTTTAAGGAAGAAAAATGTATCATGTATTGTGGTTACTTGGTACCTACTATCTTTATTCATATGGATAATTTACCATGCTGATAAACACATTAATATTAATAACAAACATTTATGTGATTTATTTTATGAGCTAGTAAGTTAGATCTAAGTAAATTGCCACAAAGAGTGTGTGTCTGCGTTCAAATTCATGCTTCCTACTAACCCAGCATGCTCAAGAGCTAAAAAAAAGTATTAAGTGAGCCTTGGTAATAGGAATGTATCTGTATCTTATACAATGCAGTCACTTTGCTTGTATTTGGTATTGAAGAAATACATAAATATTATATTATAGAACATTTTTACACAATAAAGTTCATCCTAAAAATAGGACAATACATTTGTGACATGGAATAGATGATTCCATTGACTTTCCCCCAACTCCGCAAGGTACCCTAAAGGGGAGGGCAGCATTTGCATATATTTAGGCCGGTGATGAATTGTAGGACAAACCCAAATCCTTAAATGTGCCATTGTGTATACTGCATCCTGTATCAAATCAACATGCCTGTTCAGAACTTGCAAGCCCAAAATGTGAGACCTCACATCAAAATCTCCTTAGTAAACCCTTTAAAGGGACAGTCAACGCCAGAAGTTTTGTTGTTTTAAAAGATAGATAATCCCTTAATTACCAATTCCCCAGTTTTGCATAACCAACACAGTTATAATAATACACTTTTTACCTCTGTGATTACCTTGTATCTAAGCCTCAGCTTGACCGATTTGCATTTTAGCCAATCAGAGCTGTCTCCATGGTAAATTCATGTGCATGAGCTCAATGTTATCTATATGAAACACATTAACTAATGCCTTCTAGTGGTGAAGGTTCAAGGTCTAAGAAATTAGCATATGAATCTCCTAGGTTTAGCTTTCAACTAAGAATACCAAGAATATACAAAAATACTCTTCTCTCATGGATATCAAACAATTGCAAACACAACACAGGTTTATTAAAAAAAATCTTTGTTAAATATGTGTGGCACAATTATTAGCACCCTTTTAATCAATACTTTGTGCTACCTCCCTTTGGCAAGATAACAGCTCTGAGTCTTCTCCTATAATGCCTGATGAGGTTGGAGAATACATGGCAGGGGATCTGAGACAAAGCCTCCATACAGAATCTCTTCAAATCCTTTATATTTTGAGGTCAATGTTAGTGGACTCTCCTCTTCAGTTTACCCCACAGATTTTCTATTGGGTTTAAGTTAGGGGACTGGGATGGCCATGGCAGGACCTTGATTTTGTGTTCAGTAAGCCATTTTTGTGTTGATTTTGATGTATGTTTTGGATCATTGTCCTGCTGGAAGATCCAACCATGCCCCATTTTAAGCTTTCTGAGAGGCAGTAAGATGTTCATTTAATATCTGTTGATATTTGATAGAGTCCATGATGCCATGTATCCTAACAAAATGTCCAGGTCCTCTGGCAGAAAAACAGCCCCAAAACATTAAAGAGCCACCGCCATATCTAACCGTGGGCATGAGGTACTTTTCCATATCTTATGTCACTCTCCCTCTTGCTCATACTAGAGTCTGGTGATATCTCCCCTAGTCCTGGTCCCCCACAACTTCCTAGCCTTGCACACCCATGTGTGCCTTTCCATAGACTTATAAAACAAAACTCTGCTAACCTTACTCAAATTCCTCTTGTATCTAAAGCCAACACTCCCTTCACGTGTGCACTCTAGAACTCTCACTCTGTTTGCAACCAGCTCACTTCTATCCATGACCTCTTTATCTCCTACTTCCTCAACCTTCTGGCTCTCACAGAAACCTGGCTCTCTCCTTGAGACAAAGCATCCACTGCTGCATTGTCAAATGGGGGTCTCCAATTCAGCCACACTCCTAGGTCTGGAAATAGACAAGGAGGTGGTATAGCCATTTTACTTGCACCTTTCAACAAATAAAACCCATCTCTTCCATCACAATTTCCTTTTTCGAAGCCCACATGATTCACTTATATTCTCCCATTTCTATATGTGTTACAGTTATATACCGCCCCCTAGCTCCTCAACTCAATTTTGAGATCATTTTGCTGCCTGGCTACCTTATTTCCTTTCCTCAGACACCCCTGCCCTCATTCTTGGGGACTTTAACATCCCTGTTGACAATCCCACCGCCTCCTCTGCAAAAATACTTCTGCAACTCACTACCACTTTCAGTCTGTCACAATGGACTGACTCTCCCACTCACAAAGATGGTCACTCCCTTGATCTGATTTTCAGCTATCGATGCACTATCCAAAACTTCACAAACTCCCCTTTTCCTCTTTCTGAGCATCATCTCCTCACTTGCAACGTCACTCCCTACAAAGTGTATGCTCTGACTCAGGAAGGAAACATTTTGGGTTTTATGTCCCTTTAAAGGAACATGCCACTCAAAAAGCACATAAATTATGCTTGTGCAATACTGCTTAAACCTATAACCTAGGTTTACTTCAAAATGCTGTAGATTTCCTAAGCCAGCTACTGATTTGCAGCTTTTTAGATAAAACCTAGGTCCCCAAATTTACCCTTTGGCCTCTTCAGGAAGTTTGGGATAAGCACAATTCTTATACAAAAGCAAGTTATTTAATTTCCCTTTAAACAAGGTGTTTATTGCCAAAGTTACGCTATCATATAACATTTTACAAAACTGGAATGATTACATCTTGGGGTGACCTTAGCTGTTTCTTGACTGGTGTTTTCTGTGTCCTTTCCAGCTGCCCTACTGAATTGTCAGCAGGCCAAACATTTTACTGGCAGAGCACACATAAGCTACCATTTCTAGCTCGCAGCTTGAGGCTGTCTTCAGAAAGAATTCTGAATAACTAATGCTGCTCTACAAGGGAGAGCAAAGTGTATTGAGATTCCAAAAAACTAAGTGTATTGATAGCAGATGAGTCCTGTAGTGACAGATTGTAGAATTTGCATAGAGCAGCAGAATCATTGCATGCACCGTGCACATTCTGGGCTCTGGCTAGTAATGCATAACTAACTGCCCAAAAGTAATCAAATAGCAATTATATGATTTTATAAAAACTGCAGGATGTTTGAATCTAAGTTCAGTGAAATCATTAATTAAGGGTCACATATAGATTTTTAATACACAACTATTTTGTTTACTCAATTAGCAATTGAGGGCTTTTCTGCTCACTTTCTTTTTTACTCAACAAAAGCGTCTTTATGATGAATCCATGATCACATAAAATGTTAACCTTGGGACTGTGAGCATGACGGTTGATTTTTAAGTGTTCTGCTGCTTTAATTTTATTGGTGTGATTTATTCCCTGTTGTTTATCATAAGTGGATCTGTAATGACCCTTTTGGTTCAAGGCTGAAACTGATTCAAGAGATAGAGAATGCTGAAGGACTTTTTTTCCCCTTCACATCAATGTGTTTGTGCCTTTGTTTCAGAAAAATCATGTAAAATAAAGTTATAATCATGTCAATTACATTTGAGTAATAATTAGGTCATAATGGCAGCATTTTTCTAATATTGCACACAACTAAATTAGATAGGTTGAAAAGTGGCCAGTAATCTTAAGAGATTAAACCATAAGAAAATCCCATAACCTGTATAGGGTACTCAGGTACACAAACTAGCACAAAGGGAAACATGAATGATCCTTTTGTAGAGATGAGATTCCAGCTGTCCCCTGTTACACAGATTAGTCATAAAGGCACTCTCTGGTGCAAACAAGGAATGGGAAATAATGAGAGAGAACTCACTGTCAAATACTTTGCTATAATATGCTGCACATTAAGACATTGATATTGCATGCCACCCCCAACAACAACAATACCAGCCTAGTTTTTTTTTAACAGTATTAAGTAAGTTAAAGAGAAGACAAAAAAAAAGAACAGATAGCTTCTTGAACAATGTTATTGAACAAAGTTGTGGCTTTATAAGTAGAAGAGCCAAAACCTTGGGGAATATGTTCTCTCCTTCTATGATGCCATGGGATAGAACAAATAATTAGTTGTCAAAAAACCTGGTTTCTTCAAATGTGGAATTATGCGGTGCAAATCTTGAACCTATGTAATTTGGGGGATAATTTGTATTCCAGAGTGTTATAAATTACAAAATTAAACAATACATCAATTGTAACACAACCTATGTAATTTACTTACCTATAGGAGGTGTAATAAAAAGTATGTAGGTCAAACAACTAGGTCCTTAAAGAATCCTTTTTTAGAACATTTACTGGCAATAGAGGACCCAGAATCCACTACACCCATAGCTGTCCATTTTCAAAATAATCCTAATCCAGATAGTTCCCTTCTGGCATTCCAGGGTATTCAGCACATAGTATGGTACCCCGAGGTGGTGATAGACTAAAAACCCTGTGTTAACAAGAGGTATATTGGATATTCCAATTGGGTAAAGGGTATGAGTGGGACACAACACGGATTGAGAGGTCAAACTATTTATTGAATAGGTTAGCATAATGAAAAATGCTGTTTTTCTTTGAAAATAGTATCTTTCTTGCAACATAATATATTTATCACTTGTGTAAGCTAAGATTCAATATTTTATATGTAATAATATGTGGCATTGCTTATATTTTTCAGAGGAATGTCGTTGATAATATTTTGTATTGTAAATTGGAAATATGATCTATTTTAGATACAGAGGATCTCAGGGATAGAAGAATGTATATGGATTAGTGAAGTGAGAGTTTCAAAATGTGTCCCATTATTTTGTATAACGACTGGTCAGTGATAATAGCCATAGTGACGTGTATGAGGCATTTTGATATTACCAATTACTAAATTGACATTAAACACTGAATAAATTCTAGCTTGAACGATGCATTCAAAGAAAAGATTAGTCTGAGAATAATATGTAGATGTAAAAAAACAATGGGAGCTGCCATGTTGTAACTTAGGTTACCTTCTCTGCTGTTGTCAGTTAGGGACCGTTATAAATAGGTCACAAGGGTGTGCAGCCAATGGCTGTTTGGAATATAACAGTGTTCTGCACTTCCATTTCTAACAAGAACTGAAAAGCTCACAATTTCAGAATGGAATTGCAGGAAAAAGGGACAAAATAAATAATGAAAATATATTGCAGAGGTTGTTTTTTTTATAAATATAGAATTTAGCATCTTATATTTCCATCTCAGTGTTAAATGCCCCTTTTAGATAGTGATTGAATGTATAGAAAGAAGAGGGCATGGTTTATACCTTTAAATAACAGCTAATGATAATGAACTAATACGAGTCATTGAGGAAGTTACGTTTATACATAACGCGTCTGACTCACTTTTGTGTGATGCTTTTATGAGGATTCAGTAAAATATGTATATTTTATTGCACACCTGTTTCAGTATTTCCAGGAATTGAGTGTGAGGAATTTCTATTTCTTGTGGCTTGTATTTCTGATTTAGGATTCTCTGAGTCCTTTGAGCGATTTGTAGGTGAATTAATTTGTGATTTCATTTTTGTTTTTTAATAATAAAAGATACGTTTTAATTATATACGTTTTGTTCCCAGATTTAGTTTAGTTTAATCAATAAGTACATATCTTTATGCAGCTTTTACAACGTTCAGACCAATAAACATGTTGATATTATATATCAACGAACAATAAGAAAATATTGAGATATAGTAGAATCTTAGCCACATCTTATTAACCCTTAATTTTAATTTGTGCAATGAGGCATAAAACTTTCTTTTCTCGTGCAATATGGTGCGGTAAGGCTCGTACCACACAAAAATCCAAGTTAGTACTTGGCGTACTAGTGCATGTATTCCCCCATAGAGATCAATGGAGAGAAAAACACCTGCGATTGCGAAATCGCTACCGCATTTTCTCATTTCCCATTGAAGTCTATGGAGAAATTAATTTTTTTTAAAAACCTAACATAAAACCATAGTCTAATAACCCCTAAACCGCAGCCCCCCCACATCACAACACTAAATTAACCTATTAACCCCTAAACTGCCACCCCCCACATCACCAAAACTAAATAAACCTATTACCTCTAAACAACGTCCCCCCACATCACCAACACTAAATAAATCTATTAACCCTTAAACCGCCATCCCCCACATAGCGACTACTAAAATAAACCTATTAACCCTTAAACCGCCATCCCCCCACATCGCAACTACATGAATTAAACTATTAACCTCTAAACCTAACACCTCCTAACTACGTTAAAATACACACAACAATTCTAAAATTACACAAAATAAAAAAGCTAGCATTACAGAAAATAACAAACAAAATTATCCAAAATAAAAAAATTATTCCTACTCTAATACCCCCATTAAAAAAAAAACCACCCCAAAATACAAAAACTAATCTCTAAATAAACTACCAATAGCCCTTAAAAGGGCCTTTTGTAGGATGTTGCCCTAAAGTTAACAGCTCTTTTGCAAATAAAATAAACCAATTACTCCTAACATTACAACCCCCCACCCCCAACCCACAAAATAAAAAACCTAACAAAAAAAAAACCTAATCTACTCATTGCCCCGTAATGGGCATTTGTATGGGCTTTGCCCTTAAAAAGTAATTTAGCTCTTTTTAAGCCCATAAAAAATAAAAAGACCTAATCTAAAAAAAACAACCTACACCCCCCAAAAAAAAAAAACTAACACTAACACCAAAATAGGTACTCACCATTGCTGAAGTCCGGCGATCTATCTTCATCCAGGCGGCTCCATCTTCATCCATCACGGGTCCATCTTCTATCATCTTGGCGGAGGCGAGGAAGTGGAGCGGTCGACAGAGGCGGAGCGGTCGGCGGAGTGGAGATCATCGGCGATGCAGTGGTCCTCTTCATGCGATCGTCTGCCGCACACAGAAGATTAAATGCAAGGTACCCATTTTATATACGGTACCTTTGCATTCCTATTGGCTGAAAAATTCAAATCAGCCAAGAGGATGAGAGCTGCTTACATCCTATTGGCTGGTTTTTTTATTTTGGGGTGGGGGTTTTTTTAACGGAGGGTATTAGAATAGGAATAATTTTTTTTATTTTGGATAATTTTGTTTGTTATTTTCTGTAATGTTCGCTTTTTTATTTTGTGTAATTTTAGAATTATTTTTTTTGTAATGTTAGGTTTTATTAATTCTTGTAATGTTAGGTTTTTTATTTTGGTATTTTTTTTAATTTTTTTTTAAGTTTTATATTAATACAAAGCCATTAATCCACAGTGAAATGAAAATACAAGTTCCGTATGATATAGAAAACCAAAAACAAAAGAAGTGATAAACACATTTCTCACAATGCAGCAATATAAATAAAAATAACACAATCGAGAACTATATTATGGAAAACTGTAATGTGCAGTACTGAAGAGATAATGCCATTAAGGTCTAATACCTCTAATGTCAAGCTAATTTTATATGGAAAATTAGAAAATATTGAGGTATTAGATTCTAAAATAATGAATTACATGCAGTATATAGCAAGGAAAACCACAAGTTAGTCTCTGAAATAAAATTTTAAAGAGAATATCAGAGTACTAGAGTATATATGGGTGGGATATAGGAGTCCAGCTGATTAACTATAAATAGCAACTCTCATAAAGCCTGTTTATAAAAAAAGGTGCTATTGGGCTAATTGCATTATGATGTATTAAATACTGAATAAGAAGTGGAGGTCAATAGGGGGGTAACCTCTAACTAAGTCATAGGACTAATACTGCTTCTAAAAGAATAGTGATATGATGAAATTTAAGGGGGCGCTTATATAACAGGATAGAGTTGTTAACAGTTAAGAATATACCATATACAGACAACTATGTTATTCATACATACAAATTTCTAGAAATCAAAATGTCCCAAAATCAATAGGATGCACTTCTTAGGTGTAGTAAAATCCTCCTCAAAATCGATTATCATATGTTGGCTGCCTCCTCCTCCCAGACTGATCCGGAAAAACTGCAAGGTATAAGAAAGAACAGAGGGGCGCCTCATGTGCAGAATCATCAAACATATGTATGAACTTGACGCAATATGAGCCAAATGGCTACTCACATGTTACTGAAGCACCCTGGTGTGCTAGTAAATGCAGGCTTTAGAATTATAGGGTGTAACAGCTCACCCACAGCTGGAAATGCTGACCAAGCACACCTATGAGCTGGTAGAGGCAGGCTGACAGATTTATATAAGGCGTATCATCTCACCCAATTCTGGTTATCCCAATGATCAGGATCCAGGTGCAAGATGATGCTATTAATTGATGATGCAGGTGAGGTGTTTCCACTCAACTTGAATAAAAAAAAAAAAAATGATATTTATTAAAAAAAATTTTTAAAACAAGTACACGTAGTGTAATAGGGGTATCCAAATATCCCCCTATGAATGCAATGCGTTTCTCGGCACTATACGGCCGTTTCATCAGGCATAATGTTCACCTTATGTAATGTACTGTCTCTTTAAGCTAATTACCTGCAGCCTCCTTTTCACATTCACACCTCCTTTATTAAGGGCTCTCTCTCACTCATTCATTGCTTGGTATTCTGTGCTGAATGAGTCATATTACCAGCCCTGTGCTTATGTTCCTGCTGAAGCATATCGCATCCAATCATATCTGCATTGGTATTCATCTACCCTAATCCAGCTACCCTCAGGACTCTGGCTGTGCATATCGCCTGCATTTTCATCTTCCAGCTTTTGCCCTCACCATTCGATACCAGCCGACTTCGCTGACGTCACGGGCGGCCGCTCCAGCACTTCCGGTTCCTCCATACACTGAAGGTTAGCTGCAGCTCCGGTCTCCACTGCTTCACGCTTCTCCCTGTGAGTAACTTTACTATCCGCTGGCAACTTAGACACATAGAGTGTGTCCTGCAATTCAACTACTGATTAACTTATTTTTGGTTCAATTACTTATCTTATTTTCTGAGGGTTTTTGTGACATAACTTTTCATTTTTGGCATATTGTTTTCTCACGTAATGTGTGTGCTGCAATCACCTGTTAACACCCATTCTCATAGAGAATCCTCATGCAATATACATTCTATTTTTCTCAAGTCCACATATTTGCAATAACCATTTCTTAGGTAAAAGGACTCAACATCACAATTATCAGTTTGTTGATGTGAGAACTACCACCTAAATAAAACTTACCTTTCCCTCATATTACTGCCTGCTAGCAAAGGCACATATTAGAGGAAAAGGAACATTCAAATTATTTTCAACACTAATTGCAAACTTCCTATAACTTATTCTTGTCTTAAAGGAACATACTCTTAACTAAAGCTTTATACATGAACTACAAACAAATGTATTTTAAAACCTTACTTGCAAAAGTGATAATTTACATTTGGCTTATTACAGAAATACCAAGCCTAATTTACAAAGGAATGGATCCTGTGGAGTTATCCAACTATGTAGTAGCCTTAGGGCAAAAAGTGGATCAACTTAATCAAGGTCTTAGGGATCTACAGGTGGAAAATGCAACATTAAGGAATATCATTAAAGAGGGAATAAATCCAAAACCCTCACATAGTGATACTCTCATAGAACCACCTGTTAGCCCACCAGAAAAGTTTTATGGTGACAGAAAGCTTTTCAGACAGTTTATAAATTCCTGCAATCTGTTTATATCATTAAAGCCCAAAACTTTTAATTCTGACAGAGTAAAAGTTTTAACTGTCATTTCCTACCTTAGGGGTGAACCTAGGGTATGGGCAGACACATTGTATGAACAAAATGATCCTATGCTAAATTCTATAGATGATTTCTTTAAAGCCTTATCCTCACTATACGAGGACCCACATAAACAGCTTACTGCTGATAACAAATTAAGATCACTTAAGCAAAATAAAAGAGCTGTGGAAGATTATATTTCCGAATTTAAAATCTGGCAGTTGGATTCAGGCTGGAATCAAATTTCCCTTAGGAATCAGTTTAGGATTGGTCTGTCTGAATTAATTAAAGATGAACTTGCAAGAATTGACATTCCAGAAAATTTAAATGATTTGATGCAGCTTTCTATAAAAATAGACCACAGAATTAGGGAGAAGAAATTAGAGAAATCTTCAACTGAGTCTGACTCTAGATACACTATACATAGACCAATGACGCATAGTACTAAGAGTACAGATGAACCAATGGACATCGGTGCCATCAAAGGACCGTTAACCCCAGAGGAAAAACATAGACGCAGAATCAATCACCTATGTTTATATTGTGCCTCAAAAGAGCATGAAGTCCCTCTCTGTACACTTTTGTTGAAAACCAAAAAGGGTAAGACATTATCCAACGATTATAACTTATCTCTTAGTAAAAATCAGTTTACAAATTGTGTAATACCTATTTCCTTGCAGTGGGATCGTCAGCAGCATCTCTCTGAAGCAGTCATCGATTCTGGTGCTTTTTCCTCCTATATTGATTTGTCATTTGTTAATACAAATAAAATCCCATTAATTGCAAAAGAAAAACCTGTTATGGTCCGTTTAATTGATGGTAAAGATCTGGAAACAGGACCTATTACACACCACACAATACCCATACTAGTCAGTACACCCTCATCTCATCATGAATATATTTCATTTGATGTTCTTCACTCACCAATGTATCCTATAGTACTAGGGTTACAATGGTTAAGATTGCATCAACCACACATACAATGGTTAGCAAATAAAATAGAATTTACTTCAGATTACTGTAAAAGTACCTGTTTTTCTCACACATCCTTGTTGGCTGTCCTTGATTCTGTACTCCCAAGTGTTTATCATGACTTGAGACAAGTGTTTAGTAAAAAAGAGGCAGAGACTCTTCCACCTCACAGACTATATGATTGTCCTATAGAATTAATACCTGGATCTGACATACCATATGGACATATATTTCCCCTCTCAGAACCAGAGTTACAGGACTTAAAGACTTACATTAATGACAATCTACGTAAGGGTTTCATTAGACCCTCAACTTCACCTGCAGGTGCAGGAATCTTTTTTGTAAAAAACAAAGACGGTTCCCAGCGCCCTATTGTTGACTATAGGGAGCTTAATAAGAGGACTATTAAAGATCGTTATCCTTTGCCCCTAATTCCTGAGCTGATAGAAAGACTGAAAGGTGCTCAAATCTACACCAAGCTTGACTTAAGGGGAGCATATAATTTAATTCGTGTAAGACCTGGGGATGAGTGGCTTACCGCATTTAGAACAAGGTATGGACTGTATGAATATACAGTCATGCCTTTTGGGTTATGTAACGCCCCGGCCACCTTTCAAAGATTCATCAATGACATCTTCAGAGACCTACTTGACACCTCGATGGTGATTTATTTAGATGACATTCTCATCTACTCATCTTCTTTACAAGAACATATAAAGCATGTCAGAACAGTTTTATCTAGATTGCAAGCACATAGTTTATATGCTAAGCTCGAGAAGTGCTCGTTCCACACTACTGACATAACATTTTTAGGATACCACATAACACCTAAAGGTATCTCTATGCAAACAGACAAGATCCAGGTGATAACTGATTGGCCAACACCTAGGAACAAAAAAGATGTGCAAAAATTTTTAGGATTTTCAAATTTCTACCGAAAATTTATTAAAAATTTTGCACAATTAACCAAACCATTAACACAACTAACAAAATCTAACGTTCCATTTAATTGGACTCAGTCTACTCAAGACATTTTCCAACATTTGAAGTCCTGTTTTACGACAGCTCCCATATTAAAATTTCCTGATCCAAAGTTACAATTCACCCTGGAGGTTGACGCATCAAACTATGCTATTGGTGCAATACTTTCACAGAGACAAACACCTCAAGGTCATTTGCACCCTATAGCATACTATTCCCGAGTACTGACTGCTTCAGAATTAAATTACCATATAGGTGAAAAAGAATTGCTTGCAATGAAAGCTTCCCTTGAGCATTGGAGGCACCTGTTAGAAGGTACTTCCCTCCCCATACAAATATTCACTGATCATAGAAATCTACAATATTTGAAGACTCATCGTACTCTTACTTCTAGACAGGTGAGATGGAGCTTATTCTTCTCCCGATTCACTTATACTATCATGTATAGACCTGCCAATAAAAATACAAAGGCAGATATACTTTCACGTTTACCAGAAAAACCTAAATTGGATCTACCTTTTGGTACTATCATTCCCAATAACTGTTTCCAAAATCTTTTAGCTATTTCATCTATTGATGACAAAGACTTTCTTAATGAACAAGAGAAAGACAATAGTTTCTCTAAGGAAAATCTGACAAAACATGCTGATGGATTGTATCACTTCAATAGTAAAATATATGTTCCACCAACACTTAGAACACTTGTTCTAAGAACCATGCATGACACAGTCTTAACGGGACACCCGGGTATTCAAAGGACTATTGAATTAACTAAACGATCTTATTGGTGGCCAAAGATGCACCAAGATGTGATGGGATTTGTACAGACTTGTGAAGTATGTTCAACAAGTAAAATTGATAAACGTAAGCCTGTAGGATATTTATTATCGCTTCCAATACCGGCCAAACCATGGTCAGACATTGCAACTGATTTCATCGTTGATTTGCCTATCTCTAATAACAACACAACTATCATGGTTGTGGTTGACCTCTTAACTAAATTGACACATTTTATACCGTTTCACAAGTTACCAACTTCACTTGAGACAGCTCAATTATTGATTGATAGCGTTATAAAATTGCATGGGTTACCTCACTCAATCACATCTGACAGAGGTACTCAATTTACCTCGCGACTCTGGAAAGAACTTTGTTCAGCTTTGCAGATAGAAAGACGTCTAAGTACTGCCTACCACCCACAAACTAATGGACAGACAGAGCGTACTAACCAGTGGTTAGAGGAGTACTTACGTTGCTTTGTCACTCAACAACAGGATAACTGGTCATCTCTACTACCACTGGCTGAGTTCGCACACAATAACACTCATCATTCATCAATTAACGCTACCCCTTTTTATGCTAACTATGGTTTCCATCCAGTTTTTCATTTTAACCCATCAACAGCGAGTTCTTGTCCTATTGTAAACGATACCACTAACACTATTGCAGAAACGTTTTCTATTCTGGCTCAAAATATTAAAACTGCTCAAAACAGACAGCAAAAGTATTATAATCTTAGACGAAGACCAGCACCCAATTATCAGGTTGGAGATCTAGTCTGGCTTTCGACAAAGAATTTACGTTTAACCACTCCTAGTAGGAAACTTAATAAATTTTTTATTGGACCTTTTCCAATTCGGAAAATTATTAACGACAATGCTGTTACCCTGGATTTGCCTTCTCAGTACAAAATCCATCCAACTTTTCATGTTGCCTTATTGAAACCGTATAGAGCACTTCGGACTGATTCTCTTCGATCCACGCTTCAACCTCCCATTCAACCTGATCTTGAGTTTGAGGTTCAAAGTATTATTGACTCTAGACGGGTTTCTGGAACTTTACAGTACCTTGTCCGTTGGAAGGGTTACTCACCAGAGGATGACTCCTGGGAACCTTCGACTAACCTATCAGCACCACGACTAGTGTCACTTTTCCATCGGCGCAACCCTGACCGTCCTCATCCCTGAACCCCGGAGTGGTTCATTTTGAGGGGGTCCTCTGTAATGTACTGTCTCTTTAAGCTAATTACCTGCAGCCTCCTTTTCACATTCACACCTCCTTTATTAAGGGCGCTCTCTCACTCATTCATTGCTTGGTATTCTGTGCTGAATGAGTCATATTACCAGCCCTGTGCTTATGTTCCTGCTGAAGCATATCGCATCCAATCATATCTGCATTGGTATTCATCTACCCTAATCCAGCTACCCTCAGGACTCTGGCTGTGCATATCGCCTTCATTTTCATCTTCCAGCTTTTGCCCTCACCATTCGATACCAGCCGACTTCGCTGACGTCACGGGCGGCCGCTCCAGCACTTCCGGTTCCTCCATACACTGAAGGTTAGCTGCAGCTCCGGTCTCCACTGCTTCACGCTTCTCCCTGTGAGTAACTTTACTATCCGCTGGCAACTTAGACACATAGAGTGTGTCCTGCAATTCAACTACTGATTAACTTATTTTTGGTTCAATTACTTATCTTATTTTCTGAGGGTTTTTGTGACATAACTTTTCATTTTTGGCATATTGTTTTCTCACTTAATGTGTGTGCTGCAATCACCTGTTAACACCCATTCTCATAGAGAATCCTCATGCAATATACATTCTATTTTTCTCAAGTCCACATATTTGCAATAACCATTTCTTAGGTAAAAGGACTCAACATCACAATTATCAGTTTGTTGATGTGAGAACTACCACCTAAATAAAACTTACCTTTCCCTCATATTACTGCCTGCTAGCAAAGGCACATATTAGAGGAAAAGGAACATTCAAATTATTTTCAACACTAATTGCAAACTTCCTATAACTTATTCTTGTCTTAAAGGAACATACTCTTAACTAAAGCTTTATACATGAACTACAAACAAATGTATTTTAAAACCTTACTTGCAAAAGTGATAATTTACATTTGGCTTATTACACCTTATCAGCAAGCCTGCTTTTTATAGCTCCTACCTAACACAAATGGAACAGATCCTCCCTTTTAGGGGGCGGGATCCCTAATTAATCTGATACACCTGCACCCTCAGAGTCTATCTGTGTAAATATTCAAAGTTGCACATACTGCATCAAACCATGCAGCAATAATAAAAAGCTATGTATACCTTACCAAAATCAAAAATATCACAAATAATAAATGTACATTTTATTTCACATCTCATCGACATTTTCATTGGCGATTTTAACACCCATTTCCTTCACAAATATTTCCATCCTATCTTTCCATAATAAAATCATGGGGTCCTCCCTCCTTGTATGTCTTTATCCAATCCATATATAGGATATAGGATACAGGATGTAAAATTCTCCCTTTATGTAAATTCAAACAATAGCCATGTTAGTCAATCTAACCATTCCCTTTCTATTATCAATCCTTTTTGCGTTCTTTGTTTGTCTAAAAGTGGACTAGATGAATCCTACCTTTATTTATTTATTTCTGGAATTGTCAGGTATAATTAATAGCATCATCTTGCACCTGGATCCTGATCATTGGGAGAACCAGAATTGGGTGAGCTGATACGCCTTATATAAATCTGTTAGCCTGCCTCTACCAGCACATAGGTGTGCTTGGTCAGCATCACACGGGGATTTCCAGCTGTGGGTGAGCTGTTACACCCTATAATTTTACAATCTACTAGCACCCCAGGGTGCTTCAGTAACATGTGAGTATCCATTTGGGTCATATTGTATCAAGTTCATACATATGTTTGATGATTCCGCACATGAGGCGCCCCTCTGTTCTTTCTTATACCGTTCTAAAAGAATAGGATGCATTATGTCTTATATCAGCTCAAGACTAAAGTACAGTTAATGAAGATACTATATCAATAGGGAAAAAAGCAAAGAAAACCAAAAAAAACTCAAGTGCATAAATCGTTGTCTGTGATAGTGAAATATGTTAAGGCCTGTCTTATTTCAATATAAAGATACAATTATGTCTGCTAATACCACTAAGACTGCTATATTCAATTTTTTCATCTATTTGAACCCCACTGACTGGATATTTGCCCTATATCTATGTCAATAAGCAGAGGTCTATCACAATTAGAGGTAACAACCCCACCTGACCAAAAGACCACTGAACAAGTTAAATCACAGGGTAATGCAAAGGACTTAATTTTCCAAGGACTGTAAACAAATAATGGCACATAGACATTTATAATATGGAAAACTAACGCATCTATTGAAAGAATTCTAGATGAAAAAGTACAGATATTGCACTGGTGTTATTGTAATATTAGTTTCTATATTTAACGAATAAGATACAAGAGTTAGCCTACTATCAATTTTCTTAGCATATTTATAAAAAGTTGCTTAAAGATAAACAGCAAGTCTAGGCTTATGGAGTTAGAACTAAGGCCTAAAGGTTGTATAACTTAGTCTTTAAACGTAAAGGGGGTTTAACTAACTCCAATACAATATAGCTTAAAACAAATCTAGAAATAGCAGATGGGGCCTGGGGAATACAGTACAGACCTAAATAGATTGTTAAAATATTAAACTCGCTTTATACCCAAATATATTGAGCTTTTCAAATTTAAGAGAATATATGGAGAAGGGAAGATTTATGTCAGATAAGCAATCATAGCAATCATAATAAGTGCCCAAACCCCTACATTTAGGACACTATCCAATAACCATAGAGAATTATGTCTTGCCCAGGAGTAAGTTGCTTACTAAGGGTAAAAGATGAGTAGAGATATCAAACTCTTTCATGTTAAAGAATACAAATACAAATAGTATATATAAATATATGAATATGCTCCATATGTGACCATAGCCCAGGAGCTAAGGGATGTTTTAACATTTGTAAACTATGTCTATATATCAACATATACGGAACAAGGTAATTTTGCATAATCCAGCAGTCAAGATGAGTATCTCACACTTCAAACATCATAGCAACTTTACATTTCCGACAGAAATGAACTATTAGGTGATTATAAGACATGTGTGTAATAGTCATTTTTTAATTTTGCGGCATGGCTTTATAAACCATCATTAGCTGTATGAGTAATCTCACACTATATGCATATTAGTATGAAATCAAATACACGCTTCTAATAAGGCTTTTAAGGTATAAATACAAAAGAAACTATTAGCAGCTAACATGCAGAAGGGCTTTAGGCATATCCTTGTAAAACCGTTGAGTAAGATCAAGCGTTTTGCCTTCATATGTAACGGTTAATAACCTGAGTCGCCACTAATACCTTCATTGTGGGCAAAAAAATGAAAAGTTCACTTTATACTTATAATGTCCTTTGTGGTTTTATTACCTCACAAATCCTGTACCAAGTTGAGTGGGTCAGGTAATATTGTTTCAGCAAGAAAAAGGTTAGTTCCACTGTTAGTTTTATCCCCAGGACCATGTGGAAATCGCTATAGTCTCTTTGCAGATGGTTTGTGTCCATAGCGAGGCTCTTAGCAGTAGCACTCGTTAACATGAGCTCATCGGCAGTTCCCTCTGTTACATGGTACAGCGCCTCCTCAGCCAATACTATATCAGGGGTGAGCGGTGGACGCTAGGGCCCCAATTTGTCCCTGCTAACAGTGATCACATCTGCTGGGCTTAAAGAAACCTCTGCCACGATCCTGTAGTCCTCTATAGAGCCAAGGGCTTCATTCAAGACTGCAGTGAATTGAAGCTGGTAAGAAGTTAGGAGTTTGCAGATTTCGAGTAATATCTGGCGAGTGTTTTCCATAGCGATCATAAGTCCACGAGGATAGTAAAATGGCTGCAGCTATAAAGCAGGTTTTCGGTCTCAGCTTGAAATTAGTGCATCAGTTGCAAAGATTAGTAATCTCCAAATGCTGGTTAGGAGTCAGACATGCAACCCCCTAATAAAGAAAGGCTTACTTCATGGTATAATCTTGCCTTAATGTAATTTTAGATCAGTTAGAGCTAGAGCTCTGAAAATGTGCGGCCATTCGTGTGCGCTGCTGGCTCTGCCCCCATTTTTCATTTTTTTAAACAAGTAATGATAGTTTTTTTTTGTAGTTTAAGCTTAGGTCTTATTTTTTAACAAGTCAGTTTTTATTTATTAATGTAAATTTAATTTAAAGTTAGGGGGTGTTAGGTTTAGGGGTTAATAGTTTAATTTAGGTAGTCGCGATGTGGGGGGGTGGTGGTTTAGAGGTTAATAGTTTTTTTTTTAGTAGTCGCGATGTGGGGGGATGGCGGTTTAGAGATTAATAGGTTTAGTGTTGGCGATATGGGGGGCGGCGGTTTAGAGGTTAATAGGTTTATTTAGTGTTGGTGATGTGGGGAGACGGCGGTTTAGAGGTTAATAGCTTTATTTAGTGTTGGCGATGTGAGAGGGCGGCGGTTTAGGGGTTAATAGGTTTATTTAGTGTTGGCGATGTGAGGAGATGGCGGTTTTGGGGTTAATACTTAATTTTAGTAGTTATGATGCAGGGGTGGCGGTTTAGGGGTTAATAGTGTAGTTTATTGGTGTTAGTGTACTTTGTAACATATTTTTTATGTGTTTTGTGAAACTACAGGTCTTTGAGTGCGGAATGTATCGTTGCGGTATAGGCCATAACTATTACGGTAAAGCCATACTGCGCCACTTGTAATACCGAATTGGTGACCATTCCGTACACAAAAACCTTTTTTTTAAGTGGTAAAGCCATACCGCACAACTTGTAATCCTGGCCTCTGTTTTTTTTTACGTTTTAAAGGGACATTACACTGCAGAGTATAACTACAATAGCATGGTTTCTACTCACCATGCTATCATTTTTCCTTCTGTACCTGCAGCTCTCTTTACGGACATTTTCTTATTTTTACCCGTTACAGAATCCAGTTGGTAAACCTCTGCATCTATATACTGGGCACCGCCATCTTGGTACAGATGCATTGTTGTATCCTGTTAGAAGCAGTGCACTTTCACAGATCAGTGACATTGCTGGATTTTTGACAGCATGCACTTTGGATTAGCTTGCACAATAGAAAGCAGAAGAGTTACATTTTTGCAGTTTTTTTACACAGTTGAAAAGTTACAAAACAATTATAAAAAAAAAAGCTTTCAGGAATAATATAGAAAGAGGCTGTCACTACAAAAATATACAGCTCCTACTCTATATTCTACAAGCTAAACTTAAGTGCACAATATGGCTTGTCAATTAGACAATATTACTAAACTGTGAATGTGCACCACTTGAGCCAGAGGGTACAAGAATACTTAACCCCTTAAGGACCAGAGCACTTTTCCATTTTCTGTCCGTTTGGGACCAAGGCTATTTTTACATTTTTGCAGTGTTTGTGTTTAGCTGTAATTTTCCGCTTACTCATTTGCTGTACCTACACATATTATATACCGTTTTTCTCGCCAATAAATGGACTTTCTAAAGATACCATTATTTTCATCATATCTTATAATTTACTATAATTTTTTTTTATAAAATATGAGGAAAAATTTAAAAAAACACACTTTTTCTAACTTTGACCCCAAAAATCTGTTACACATCTACAACCACCAAAAAACACCCATGCTTAATAGTTTCTAAATTTTGTCCTGAGTTTAGAAATACCTAGGCCTAGATTTGGAGTTTGGCGGTAAAAGGGCTGTTAACGCTCCGCGGGCTTTTTTCTGGCCGCACCATAAATTTAACTCTGGTATCGAGAGTTCAAACAAATGCTGCGTTAGGCTCCAAAAAAGGAGCGTAGAGCATTTTTACCGCAAATGCAACTCTCGATACCAGAGTTGCTTACGGACACGGCCAGCCTCAAAAACGTGCTCGTGCACGATTCTCCCATAGGAAACAATGGGACTGTTTGAGCTGAAAAAAAACCTAACACCTGCAAAAAAGCAGCGTTCAGCTCCTAACGCAGCCCCATTGTTTCCTATGGGGAAACACTTCCTACGTCTGCACCTAACACTCTAACATGTACCCCGAGTCTAAACACCCCTAACCTTACACTTATTAACCCCTATTCTGCCGCCCCCGCTATCGCTGACCCCTGCATATTTTTTTTAACCCCTAATCTGCCGCTCCGTAAACCGCCGCAACCTACGTTATCCCTATGTACCCCTAATCTGCTGCCCTAACATCGCCGACCCCTATATTATATTTATTAACCCCTAATCTGCCCCCCTCAACGTCGCCGACACCTGCCTACACTTATTAACCCCTAATCTGCCGAGCGGACCTGAGCGCTACTATAATAAAGTTATTAACCCCTAATCCGCCTCACTAACCCTATCATAAATAGTATTAACCCCTAATCTGCCCTCCCTAACATCGCCGACACCTACCTTCAATTATTAACCCCTAATCTGACGACCGGAGCTCATCGCTACTATAATAAATGGATTAACCCCTAAAGCTAAGTCTAACACTAACACCCCCCTAACTTAAATATAATTTACATCTAACGAAATAAATTAACTCTTATTAAATAACTTATTCCTATTTAAAGCTAAATACTTACCTGTAAAATAAATCCTAATATAGCTACAATATAAATTATAATTATATTATAGCTATTTTAGGATTAATATTTATTTTACAGGCAACTTTGTAATTATTTTAACCAGGTACAATAGCTATTAAATAGTTAAGAACTATTTAATAGTTACCTAGTTAAAATAATAACAAATTTACCTGTAAAATAAATCCTAACCTAAGATATAATTAAACCTAACACTACCCTATCAATAAATTAATTAAATAAACTACCTACAATTACCTACAATTAACCTAACACTACACTATCAATAAATTAATTAAACACAATTCCTACAAATAAATACAATTAAATAAACTAGCTAAAGTACAAAAAATAAAAAAGAACTAAGTTACAAAAAATAAAAAAATATTTACAAACATAAGAAAAATATTACAACAATTTTAAACTAATTACACCTACTCTAAGCCCCCTAATAAAATAACAAAGCCCCCCAAAATAAAAAATTCCCTACCCTATTCTAAATTAAAAAAGTTACAAGCTCTTTTACCTTACCAGCCCTGAACAGGGCCCTTTGCGGGGCATGCCCCAAGAATTTCAGCTCTTTTGCCTGTAAAAAAAAACATACCATACCCCCCCCAACATTACAACCCACCACCCACATACCCCTAATCTAACCCAAACCCCCCTTAAAGAAACCTAACACTAAGCCCCTGAAGATCTTCCTACCTTGTCTTCACCATCCAGGTATCACCGATCCGTCCTGGCTCCAACATCTTCATCCAACCCAAGCGGGGGTTGGCGATCCATCATCCGGTGGCTGAAGAGGTCCAGAAGAGGCTCCAAAGTCTTCCTCCTATCCGGCAAGAAGAGGACATCCGGACCGGCAAACATCTTCTCCAAGCGGCATCTTCGATCTTCTTCCATCCGGTGCGGAGCGGGTCCATCTTGAAGCAGGTGACGCGGATCCATCCTCTTCTTCCGTTGTCTCCCGACGAATGACGGTTCCTTTAAGGGACGTCATCCAAGATGGCGTCCCTCAAATTCCGATTGGCTGATAGGATTCTATCAGCCAATCGGAATTAAGGTAGGAATTTTCTGATTGGCTGATGGAATCAGCCAATCAGAATCAAGTTCAATCCGATTGGCTGATTGGATCAGCCAATCGGATTGAACTTGATTCTGATTGGCTGATTCCATCAGCCAATCAGAAAATTCCTACCTTAATTC
Organism: Bombina bombina; assembly: GCF_027579735.1. Classification (NCBI taxonomy): domain Eukaryota; kingdom Metazoa; phylum Chordata; class Amphibia; order Anura; family Bombinatoridae; genus Bombina; species Bombina bombina. The sequence continues at coordinate 319,603,582 of NC_069500.1, read as the reverse complement.
CGATTGGCTGATAGAATCCTATCAGCCAATCGGAATTCGAGGGACGCCATCTTGGATGACGTCCCTTAAAGGAACCGTCATTCGTCGGGAGACAACGGAAGAAGAGGATGGATCCGCGTCGCCTGCTTCAAGATGGACCCGCTCCGCACCGGATGGAAGAAGATCGAAGATGCCGCTTGGAGAAGATGTTTGCCGGTCCGGATGTCCTCTTCTTGCCGGATAGGAGGAAGACTTTGGAGCCTCTTCTGGACCTCTTCAGCCACCGGATGATGGATCGCCAACCCCCGCTTGGGTTGGATGAAGATGTTGGAGCCAGGACGGATCGGTGATACCTGGATGGTGAAGACAAGGTAGGAAGATCTTCAGGGGCTTAGTGTTAGGTTTCTTTAAGGGGGGTTTGGGTTAGATTAGGGGTATGTGGGTGGTGGGTTGTAATGTTGGGGGGGGGGGTATGGTATGTTTTTTTTTACAGGCAAAAGAGCTGAAATTCTTGGGGCATGCCCCGCAAAGGGCCCTGTTCAGGGCTGGTAAGGTAAAAGAGCTTGTAACTTTTTTAATTTAGAATAGGGTAGGGAATTTTTTATTTTGGGGGGCTTTGTTATTTTATTAGGGGGCTTAGAGTAGGTGTAATTAGTTTAAAATTGATGTAATATTTTTCTTATGTTTGTAAATATTTTTTTATTTTTTGTAACTTAGTTCTTTTTTATTTTTTGTACTTTAGCTAGTTTATTTAATTGTATTTATTTGTAGGAATTGTGTTTAATTAAATTATTGATAGTGTAGTGTTAGGTTAATTGTAGGTAATTGTAGGTAGTTTATTTAATTAATTTATTGATAGGGTAGTGTTAGGTTTAATTATATCTTAGGTTAGGATTTATTTTACAGGTAAATTTGTTATTATTTTAACTAGGTAACTATTAAATAGTTCTTAACTATTTAATAGCTATTGTACCTGGTTAAAATAATTACAAAGTTGCCTGTAAAATAAATATTAATCCTAAAATAGCTATAATATAATTATAATTTATATTGTAGCTATATTAGGATTTATTTTACAGGTAAGTATTTATCTTTAAATAGGAATAAGTTATTTAATAAGAGTTAATTTATTTCGTTAGATGTAAATTATATTTAAGTTAGGGGGGTGTTAGTGTTAGGGTTAGACTTAGCTTTAGGGGTTAATCCATTTATTATAGTAGCGATGAGCTCCGGTCGTCAGATTAGGGGTTAATAATTGAAGGTAGGTGTCGGCGATGTTAGGGAGGGCAGATTAGGGGTTAATACTATTTATGATAGGGTTAGTGAGGCGGGTTAGGGGTTAATAACTTTATTATAGTAGCGGTGCGGTCCGCTCGGCAGATTAGGGGTTAATAAGTGTAGGCAGGTGTCGGCGACGTTGAGGGGGGCAGATTAGGGGTTAATAAATATAATATAGGGGTCGGCGGTGTTAGGGGCAGCAGATTAGGGGTACATAGGGATAACGTAGGTGGCGGCGCTTTGCGGTCGGAAGATTAGGGGTTAATTATTTTAAGTAGCTGGCGGCGACGTTGTGGGGGGCAGGTTAGGGGTTAATAAATATAATATAGGGGTCCGCGGGGTTAGGGGCAGCAGATTAGGGGTACATAAGTATAACGTAGGTGGCGGTCGGCAGATTAGGGGTTAAAAAATTTAATCGAGTTGCGGCGATGTGGGGGGAGCTCGGTTTAGGGGTACATAGGTAGTTTATGGGTGTTAGTGTACTTTAGGGTACAGTAGTTAAGAGCTTTATGAACCGGCGTTAGCCCAGAAAGCTCTTAACTCCTGCTATTTTCAGGCGGCTGGAGTTTTGTCGTTAGAGCTCTAACGCTCACTTCAGAAACGACTCTAAATACCGGCGTTAGAAAGATCCCATTGAAAAGATAGGATACGCAAATGGCGTAGGGTGATCTGCGGTATGGAAAAGTCGCGGCTGAAAAGTGAGCGTTAGACCCTTTAATCACTGACTCCAAATACCAGCGGGCGGCCAAAACCAGCGTTAGGAGCCTCTAACGCTGGTTTTGACGGCTACCGCCGAACTCCAAATCTAGGCCCTAATGTTTACATGTTCTTTGCTTTTTTGCAAGTTATAGGGCAATAAGTACAAGTAGCACTTTGCTATTTCCAAACCACTTTTTTTCAAAATTAGCGCTAGTTACATTGGAACACTGATATCTTTCAGGAATCCCTGAATATCCCTTGACATGTATGTATATATATATTTTTAGAAGACATCCCAAAGTATTGATCTAGGCCCATTTTTATATTTCATGCCACCATTTCACCGCCAAATGCGATTAAATACAAAATAATCGTTCACTTTTTCACAAACTTTAGGTTTCTCACTGAAATTATTTACAAACAGCTTGTGCAATTATGGCACAAATGGTTGTAAATGCTTCTCTGAGATCCCCTTTGTTCAGAAATAACAGACATATATGGCTTTGGCGTTTTGGCTTTTTGGCAATTAGAAGGCCACTAAATTCCGCTGCGCACCACACTTGTATTATGCCCAGCAGTAAAGGGGTTAATTAAGTAGCTTGTAGGGATCTTGCAGAGTTAATTTTAGCTTTAGTGTAGAGATCAGCCTCCCACCTGACACATCCCACCCCCTGATCCGCTCTCTTTACTCCCCCGCCCCACAATTGTCCCCGCCATCTTAAGTACTGGCAGAAAGTCTGCCAGTACTAAAATAAAAGGTATTTTTTTTTATTATTATTATTATTTTTTTTAAAACCATATTCTGCTGTGTAAGATCCCCCCTTAGCCCCCAACCTCCCTGAACCTCCCCCAAACAGCTCTCTAACCCTCCCCCCTCTATCTTATTTGCGCCATCTTTGGTACTGACAACTGTCTGCCAGTACACAGTTTTCAATAAAAAAAAATGTCCCCCTATTTTTCTTTAGTGTAGCTTCCCCCCCTCAATAACCAACCCCCCACACCCTCCCAGATCCCTTAGATCCCAATTCCCTCCCTCCTCTCTCCCACTTTATTTGGGCAAGTGTTCCATAGTGTAGCGATTCCCACCCACTTTCGCCTCATGCACGCGCCCGCCACCCCGTGCACGCACGCGCCCGTGCACCCGGTGACTCTGCCCGCGATCACGCCCCCCTCTTACAGATTCCTCCCACCCACCAACGATCATGGCCATTGATATCCAATGCAGAGAGGGCCACAGAGTGGCTCTCTCTGCATCGGATGGCTAAAAATTGTTATTGCAGGATGCCTCAATATCGAGGCATCATTGCAATAACAGGAAAGCATCTGGAAGCGATCAGGATCGCTTCCACCGCTTGAAGGAACCAACGACGTACAGGGTACGTCCTTGGTCGTTAACTACATTTTTTTGTAGGATGTACCCTGTACGTCATTGGTCCCTAAGGGGTTAAAGGCATATGAAACCAAAAAATGTGCTTTTGTGATTCAGACAGAGCACACAATTTTAACAATGTTTCTAATTTACTTCTATTATCAAATTTGATATGTTCCCATGTTATTATTTGTTGAATAGATACCTAGGTAGTTGTCTGGACCACAGCATGGTGCTGCAATTTAGTGCTCTTAAAAAAAGAATAACATTCTTGCAAAACTGCTGCCATATAGTGCTCCAGATATGTGCATGTTCCTAAGCTTACATCCCTGCTTTTTAACAAAAGATAGCAAGAAATCAAAGAAAAATTGATAATATAAGTAAATTAGAAAGTTGTTTAAAATGGTATGCTCTATCTGAATCATGAAAGAAAAAAATGGGTTTTATGTGCCTTTAAACATCACAAATCGGCACTTTTAAAGGGTTAAAATAAAAGAATAGCTTTGAAGAGACCTGCAGATACAAGAAGAAAACAGCCACTATAGTTGTACCCAGCAGTTTAATGTCCCTTTAAGTAGTCACACCCTATTCTGCGGGACAAGTGGTCCTTTTTACTTACAACAAAGACTGAATATATTCACTTTCATCTAGCATTTGTCAACAATGGCAATGGAGCCAGTTAAATGTCATATTCCTAACATTCATACAGTAACTGTATTATTCTGCCCTTTTTGCAGGCTTTTCTTTATATCATACATTTTTCACAAGAGAAAGGTTTCTCCTTAACCAAAAATTGGATTCTTGCCTGTATTACATTTTAAGACTAGCTTCGTCCCTCTTTACATTTATAATAATTCACAATGCAATGCATGCTGGTTCCACAGCTGTCTGTCTCTTATAATGTGCATTAACCTTGGGATTTACCTACAAAGCATTCAGTAAAGATGTGTCCTAGATAATGGAACATCTCTCCTTGTATTCATTTTGGGTACTGTCATCAAACGTGGCTAACAGCAGCATGTTTTCCATTATAAATATTGATTAATTTTCATCTTAGAAAAAATGCCCCTAATAACAGACAGGTATAGTAATAAGCATTTCTAAATGTATTTATTGACAAGCATTATATACCTTAGCCTTTTAGACCCTACCCTTACATTTTCTATGATGAAATGTTTATACACATGAATTTATTTTTTTTATGCTGTCAAATTGCTGTACCTATTTTTTACTGAAATACTTGTAATTCACTAAGGGCTTGATTCTCTAAAGTTTCCACTCAGGTGATATGTCAGCGGTCTGTAACATTCTTATTTAAGGTACAAAGGGAAACATATATTTAATGTGCAATGCAGCTTCAAAATCCAAATTGTACTGAAAAAATACAAAATTTAAAGCGTACTTTATTTTTCTACTGTAGAATGAGTTTTGCGGCCATGTCAGGTGGGTAGAATAGGGGAGTTTTTCCATGGGTGTGTCTGAATTTTTATACAGTTCTGATTTCATGTTACGCCTGCAGGTCTTGCTGTTTTATTTTGCCAAATAAAAGCTAGTGAGTTAGTCTCAAAAGATATAAAGTACTTACTGCACTGATAGAGAAAGATATGAATGCAAAACTAGAAGCAAATGCGGATAACCTGAGCTGAAGACAGCACCACTGGTTTTGTATATGCTAACAATTTACAAATAATGTAAACAGCACTCCATGGGGCCTATCTATCAAGCTCCGGATGGAGCTTAAAGGGGCCCGTGTTTCTGGTGAGCCAGAAACAGCAGTTATGAAGCAGCGTTCTAAAGACTGCTGCTCCATAACCCTGTCCTCTCTGAGCAGGCGGACACACATCGCCGAAAATCTACCCGATCGAGCATGAACGGGTTGATTGACTCCTCCCTGCTGGCGGGCCAATTGGCCACGAATCTGCAGGGGGCGGTGTTGCACCAGCAGCACACAAGAGCTGCTGGTGCAATGCTGAATATGGAGAGCGTATTGCTCTCTGCATTCAGCGAGGTCTGGCGGACCTGATCCGCACTGTCGGATCAGGTCCTCCAGACCTTTGATAAATATCCCCCCATGCCTCTTGTTACATCAATTCCCTGCAAGATTCCCCATTGTTGAGAGCTTCATTACTTTCTGTAGACCTGGAGCTTCCAGGATAAAACCCCTTTAAAAAAATGAATGCGGACTGCTCATATTCCATTTCCTGCAGGCCAATGTTAGAGGGTCAGGCCCTGTGAAATGTAGCATTGATGTTTTCTTCTATAAGCAACCACATTTTTTCCTCTCATCATGTCATCTCTCTGCTCTAAATAAGCATTTTAACTTAACATCAATACAAGCTGCCAGTGTTCATGGCAAAATTCTGCTATATTTTGTTACAACCCAGCTTCCCACACAACTTTTACAATATCCCCTATTATTACTTACTGTAACCAGCTGTATACTTCTGTATACTTACTACATGTAGCTATTTATATAGTGATGTTATATTCAGCACTGCTGCAACTCAGACGTATGCTAGTTAATATATTAATATATATATATATATATATATATATATATATATAAAGGGTTCAAAATTTCAAGCCCTAAGCTACTAGCCAGCCAAAAATGATACTCGCCACTATTGATCCCACCCACTACCCGACCCTCACCACACCCACTAATCCCCCCTCTTTGCATATGTTTAGCCAATGTGAAGCACCTTATTGTACAGTCATTTTTTTAATTAACAAAAATAAGTGCATAGCATTAGCAATTAGCAACATCAACCAGGGTTCTGTGGAAGAAAAACAGCTGGACAGAAAAAAGAAGTTGTTGAACTGAGAGAAAGCAGAGAGTGTTGTCATTAATGTGAGGTCATAGCACACCTGGAATAATTGTTTTATAATTATCATCTCTCATCTATATTTCTCCACTGCCTCCTCTCTTCAATTTCTCTTTTTACTCCCTCCCTTCTCTCTCTCTCAAGCCTTATCTTTTCTTAACACTCTCCTCTCTCATATCTCTTCACTCTTTTTTTTTCTCCACTCTTTCTTAACCTCTTCTTTTTCTCCACTTTCACTTTTCCTCTCCAATCTCTCTCTGCCTTTGTTTACCCTCTCAGAAGTAACAGTCTAAGCACTTACTACTGTATGGGGTTCCTATAGTCCTAGAGCCCTTTCATGGATATATAATATCCCTTTAGATAATATTTGTAGACATTTACTCACTAACTTTCACTCGCCACTGTTAAATTTCTACTCGCCAATGGCTAGTGGGCTAGTGGAAATTTTGAGCCCATATATATATATATATATATATATATATATATATATATATATATATATATATATATATATATAGGAAGTTGGGGATCACCAAGCACTCCACCTTTGAAACAAATGACCTGGTTGCAATCCAAAAAGGTGCAGAATATAGTTCAGTCTCATAAGTATGGACACTCGCAGGATTTATATAGAATGTATTTAAACTTTATTGAAGATGTTTCTGAAGATCACATGTCGATGTTTCGGCCCTAGATAGAGCCTTTATCAAGACAACAGTTTACATGGTGTGCTGCTAACACAGGAGCGACTAACAAGCCGTCCTCCCAACATTGATAGGCTAATCGAGGGCACAGCCTCTACAATGACTTTATTTGTTATTTGAATATTGTTGTGTGGGGCAGTATTAGAAAAAGTAGTAGTAACATAATATGAGAACATCATAATTTAAAATTGTTCCAGCAGCTGCATATAAATGTAAACACATTTTAATAAATTGTAGCTTATGCTGTATAAAAATAGATATACACACTATAATATGTTCTGTTGACCACTTAACTTCTTATAAAGTGTGCACAAATGATGAGAGTTTGCTTTACCCTTATAACACCCATCCTGACTGACTTGCTTATCATTCAGCCAGAGTGGAGTAGCTGTACAATAATTGTAGTTTATTTGAAATATTATGGCAATTATTTATTTTTACATCATTAAAAAAAGAACTTAAATTATATATGTTTTGCTGGCACATAATTTTTGTTGCCAGTATATATATATATATAAAAAAAATCAACATGGCTTAGCCTGCAAAAAAGTTATCGAGGAATCTTCTGTTTTTAAGGTACTTTCTACATGATATGGATTGTTTTAACATGGTAAGCAATTTTATATTTTAATAAAACAGTAATCTTTATAAAAATGAAAGTTTATATGACAGATGCATGTTGAAAATGGAAGACCATTTTTCTAAGTCATCTCAAGAAATTTCAAGGTTGTCCGGGACCACTGGATGACTGGGTTTTTCAACCCTTATTTATATCTGTATTTATATTTTATTGAATGACACACATCTACGTTTTTATGTTTTCTAATTAAAAACAAAAGAACAACGACAAATTAAGAAGAATACCTCTAAGGAGATACAGCTATAATCTAACTTTACCTTTATTAATTTTCAGTGCTTATTAAAGATCTACAATTTTGAATACCTTTTTTACGAACACTTTGAATGTGTATTAATTGCTATATTCTAAATCCTTTTAGATGCGTCATAAAAACAAAACATGGGACTGGATCACCCAAACTATACTTAAAGGGACAGTCTACACCAGAATTTTTGTTGTTTTAAAAGATAGATAATCCCTTTATTTCACATTCCTTAGTTTTGCATAACCAACACTGTTATATTAATATACTTTTTACCTCTGTGATTATCTTGTATCTAAGCCTCTGCAGACTGCCCCTTATTTCAGTTCTTTTGACAGACTTGCATTTTAGCCAATCAGTGCTGGCTCCTAGGAACTCCACGTGCGTGAGCACAGTGTTATCTATATGACACACATAAAGGAACAACCTCTAGTGGTTAAAAACTGTCAAAATGCCCTGAGAGAAGAGGTGGCCTTCAAGAGCTAAGAAATTAGCATATGAACCTCCTAGGTTTAGCTTTCAACTAAGTACCAAGAATACCAAGAGAAATAAGCAAAATTAGTGATAAATGTAAATTGGAAAACTGTTTAAAATGACATGCCCTATCTGAATCATGAAAGTTTATTTTGGACTAGACTGTCCCTTTAACAAAAAATGTCTGTATGTGTCCTTTGACTTCCTTATAGAATAAATGAGTAATATAGAGTAAAGGGACTGTCAACATTACATAAAACATTTTACTAATGCATTTTGCAGGGGTAGTAAACTATAATAAGCCTTCTATAATAGCTAGAAGGTTACACTATCCCAATGATTTATGACAGCCTTAGATAATCTACAATGTGATACTCTGACATGGGGCAGGGTGAACAGGCAGCCAGAGCTGGTTGAACGTGGTTATTGTGTTTAGCAATGTTAAAGATTCTCATCTTCTTCTTCCTTGTTGCGCCACCCCCCACATTCTGTAGACACATTGCACACCTCAGAGATTATGTTATTTTATTTAATTTGTGTGGTCGTGCCTGTCAACTAAAATACGTTTTTTTTCAACCCAAGAACTCCTCCAACGGCAATGTTCTATAAAAATCATTCTGTGGACAGGTGAAATGTTTTCATTTAAAACTGTATTTTTGTAAGAATTTTCTGTTCTCACCCTTGTTATAGGCTGAGAAGATGCAGTAAAAAGATTGAAAGAGCGATGTATAAATTGTATTGTAAGACATTTCATATTTGCTTAAACTGTCTTTACTATGTTAATGTGCACAAATAGCAAGATATATATATAGTACGCCAAAAAGGGTGAGCAAAGATGACAATACCATCATTTCTACTCATGGACAGTTCACCCTTTAAGGGTCCCACAGATAAACATGTTTACTTGCCTTAAAGATAATTTGTTAGGCTGCATCCTCTATTTACAGGCCAGCATTTTATTTTTCTATTATGTATAATTATAATGTAATAATATTCTGTATTATATATAAGAAGCATATAATTTTCATTTAGCCATTTGTTTCACTTAGCTGTAACAGTTTTCATTCTTGTTTGTACTGTATTCAGTGTATCTGTGTACCCTTACTATTTTCTTGTATTCATTTTATCACATATGTTTTTTTAAATTGGTTTAAATTTGTTGTTTGTGTAGTAGGACCTTTAGTTGTCTTTTACTTTTTTGAGTAGGGCTTTACCTGATTTTGTAATATCCATGCTGTTATTTGAATCTACCTTTTTAAGAAGACTGTCATGAGAAACATTTTGGTTTATCACTTTTACATTTTGGTATTTGCTTAGCTAAAAATTTACATTTGAAATTGATCTTCAGGTGGTGCCCCAGCTGCCCGCTTGGACAGTTTTTTTATTTTTTTATTATTATTTTAACTAGCAGCGAGTGGTTTTGACAATCTAAAGAAAACCACTCACCTTAATCTTTCCCCTGTAGGGTGCCCACTTAGTGCTCAATGATCTAAAGCTCTCTTCCCAGATGAGATCCCTCACAAGATTCTAGAAAGTCAGATATAACAGTTCATGACATGAGAGTTTTGTTACATTTACACTTTGTGCTTTGTATTTGTTTTTAGACTTTAGTTTCAGACAGTGGTAGGGACAGGGGAGTTCCCTTGGCTGAATAGGGGAGTTCCCATGGTGTGTCTGAATCTCTTTTACAACTCTCATGATATTCTCTAAGCATTTTACACTTGCAGTTCTTACTGATTTATTTTGCCCTGCTCTATGCAGGTGAAGTTTGCACAAAATTATTCATATTTAATAATGGTTCTAACTATCTACGGTAAATATTTCACTTTTCAATGTTCTTCACATAGGTGAATATGTTTTTTAAATGGATATTCCTATATATATCTGTATATAGCTATACCTATATATATATATATATATATATATATATAAAATATGTACTTAAGAATAATTAGAGCATATTTATTATATGATTTATTATATTGGAATGTGAAATATTAATAGCACAACACACTCCCTTGAAGTCTATGTGGGAAAACGTTAGATCGATATTTGATGTTCGACTTTTTGCACGTGTCGGGTTAACGCTCATGCAAAATATTTTTACTTTTAACTTGTAATATGCACACTAACCAAGCGTGCAAAAAGCTTACTACTAGCAAAGTTAATACACTAGCTGGAGTGCTAATTTGCACTCCATTCGTAATCTAGCCCAAAGTGTGCTACAGGGGGGGAAATTGGGGCAAGATTCGCTCAATGAACTGCTCACTACTAATTCCAATTAAAAAAAAGCAAAACATTTTTAGGTTTTATGTCCCTTTAAACCAAGCTGTATTTGTTTATACTTACTGACAATTTCAGTGTTTCTGTTGTTTCTTTATCAAAATGAAAATATAAAACCATTTTATTTTCATGTGAAAAATTCTAACCACATTTTTGTTATATAAGATATCCATGTCTCAGTTTCCTGCTGATATTGTGACCTTGGTACCTTCTGAACGAGAGCTTTTTTAGTCATTACAGTGAATAGATTTTCCTATTTTCAGCTCTAGCTTGATATGTCCTTTAGGGACAAAATAACTTATTAGGCCATATCTGTTGCCGCCACAGCAGTCTGTTTGTCTCCTTATATGTGGTACAATTTTAGAAGTCATTAATCCAATCTCAGAAAGGAAAGCAGGAAGAGCACAGAGATTTCACAGTAATTAAACATTTAGTTTTCACACATAAATGTAGAGATATAAATATACATATGAAGTAACAATAAAATGCCTGAGACTGCTATTTTATTTTAATATGTTTTTTTAATGAATGATTTTATGAAGAAGTTTTAATTATGAAGTTAGGGCAAAGAGAAAATGATCTACTGTGTTAGACCATTTAATGGTGTGCTATTGTTTTCATATAACTATGTTCTAACCCATGCAAAGGAGTTAAACACATAGATAAAGTCTGTTCCAGAGCAGCAATACACTACTGGGGCCCAACTGAACTCATCTTGTGAGCCAATGACAAGAAGTGTGTAGCCACCAATCACCAACTAGCTCCCAGTAGTGCTTTTCTGCTCATGAACTTACCTAGGTATGCTTTTTTTTATTAAGAAAGGATGCTAAGAGTACAAAGTATATTTTATAATAGCAGTACATAGAAAAACCTCTTGAAATGCAATGTTTAATCAAGTATCATATTAAACTGAAAAAAGAGGAAATTGTGTTCCACATCTCAGTGGGTCCCTCAAAATATCTTAGACCTAAATTGTTTAGTCTTTTGCTAGAATTATGAAACTTCTGAGAAAATTGATAACTGGAAAGGCTTGCATTGGTTAACTCAGGAATGTTGTATATTTACAACTAGATAATTTCATTTTTAAATCATATTATTCTCAAAACATCTTTATCGTTTTGAGATTAGATTACAGATTAGGTTGACTATCCGGTTAATTTTGGAACATCAAATCCGATTTTCGAGTGATATTTTTTTCCTTATAGATATTAACCACAATTACACCATGCATGAATAAAAAAATATATGAAAAAAAATGTTTAGCATTTCTGTTATAAACTCTTAGAAATATGCAGAAAATGTCTTTGTGCGCTCTATCCTTAAAATGGTTCTTTGTTTGAAGTGGCATTATATTAAGGACTTGTCATCTTTGCAAGGTTGCAATGGGCCAGATTGGAGCGGCAACAGGTACACGCGAACGATAAGGAATTTATTGCAGTGTTTGCGCTCATCAGGTTCACCGCAGATATTACAAGTTGAAAGTAAACACGATTGCTTAAGCGCAATCGCAATTTAGGCTAGAATGATTACCGCGTCCTCAGAGCTCTGGTTAACTGTTTTGCAAAACAAAAAAGTGTCACAAAACACATAAAAAAATACAAAGTACATTTACACTCATAATAACACCATCTAATAAAAATTATTTTAAAATATTGCACACAAAAGTTATAAGGGCTCAAAGATATAAGATGTCTGGTGTAAGAAGAAAAAAAAGGCAGGCAAAGGGCTTTAACATAGAAATACATACATTTCTAAAGATGTATATGTATGTGTGTTTATATGTATTTATGTATTTATATGTGTATATATGTATTTATATGTGTATATATGTATTTATGTATTTATATGTGTATACAGTATATGTAGTTATGTATTTATATGTGTATATATGTATTTATGTATTTATATGTGTATATATGTATTTATATGTGTATATATGTATTTATGTATTTATATGTGTATACAGTATATGTAGTTATGTATTTATATGTGTATATATGTATTTATATGTGTATATATGTATTTATGTATTTATATGTGTATACAGTATATGTATTTATGTATTTATATGTGTATATATGTATTTATATGTGTATATATGTATTTATGTATTTATATGTGTATACAGTATATGTATTTATATGTGTATATATGTATTTATGTATTTATATGTGTATACAGTATATGTAGTTATGTATTTATATGTGTATATATGTATTTACAGACAATCCACAATCAAAAAGGTTTGTATGCCTAATGTTCATTTAAGATTGCTACTATACTGCAATAAACTGAAGTACAGCCTGCAATACATTCACAACATAGCTAGAAAGAAAACAGCAAGAAAAACAGTTTTTTTTTAAATTAATGACAATATTGTCAAGGCAAAAAGGATATTACTTATTTATTCATCCAATGTATAAAAGAACATAGACCTACTTATGTGTACCGTGTACATGTTCTTTTATATATTGGATGAATAAATAAGTAATACCTTATCCTCTTTGACTGGAGAATATTGTTTGTTGAAGATACTCATATAAACAAATGAAAACATGTAAAAGCATATTTATGCAATATTCATATTTAATAAAGTGTTATAAGAGCCGAATGGAGCTTGATGCCACTGTTTCCGCGTGAGCCTTAAAGCTCGCCAGAAACAGCAGTTATGAAGCAGCAGTCTAAAATAACTTGTCCGCCTGCTCTGAGGCTGCGGACATCAATCCGCCTGATCCTAAACGATGCTGTCGGCATTTATCACTGTGCGGCGGACATGATACACTACTTCATATCATGTCCGCTCGCACATTATTAAAGCGGCCCCATAGTGTGTATTTACTGTAAATATTTGACATTCCAATGTTCTGCACGTAGCAGAATATGTTCTATGTATTTATGAATAGATATTCCTATATATATATCTGTATATAATCATATATATATATATATAAATATAGATATATATTGTATCAAAATACCATCAAATATATGTAGAAATATTTATTTATAAATAAATAGAACATATTTTTCAATGTGAAGAACATTGGAATATGAAATATTCATATTTTTATGTCGGGTTAGCGCACATAAGAATATGCGATCGGGTTTGTGTGTGAGTAGGGTGTTAGTTTTTTTTCTATTGCTCCATTGACTTCTATCAGGGAATAGATGAACACAGTCACATGCGCTATTCTAACTTTGGCTTTTTGCACTCATCGAGTTAGAGTGAGAGCGAAAACAGTTTACTTTCAACTCATAATATGAGCGCAACATGATGAGCTCAAAAAGCTTACTTCTGGGGCAGTTAACGCTTGAGCGGGAGAGTTAAATAACGCTCCAGTCATAATCTGGTCCAATGTGTTTTAGCAATTGTTGGGTTCCATTTAAGAAGCTGTGAGAGCAGGCTCGCAGCCTCAGTTGGCTGCTACTTAAAGGACCAGTCAACACATTAGATTTGCATAATCAACAAATGCAAGATAACAAGACAATGCAATAGCACTTAGCCTGAACTTCAAATGAGTAGTAGATTTTTTTATAACAAATTTTAAAGTTATGTATATTTCCACTCCCCTTGTACCATGTGATAGCAATCAGCCAATCACAAATGCATATACGTATAGTCTGTGAGTTCTTGCACATGCTCAGTAGGATCTGGTGACTCAAAAATTGTAAATATAAAAGACTGTGCACATTTTTTTTAATGGAAGTAAATTGGAAAGTTGTTTAAAATTACATGCTGTATCTGAATCATGAAAATTTAATTTAACCTGAGTGTCCCTTTAACCCTCTATGTCAACTGTAAAGTTGCTTTCTTTGATCCCCCAGACTGATTGACAGCCCCAGCTCGCGTGTGATTAGCAGCACGCAAGCAGGAGTGGCGTTCCACACTTCACTTCATATGCAATGATAAATGCAGGCAGTGTATTGTTGCCCTCTAGCTGCAATGCCGGACGGACAGGGGTAGAGATGTTCACCCCTGTCTGTCCAGCCCATGTTAAATAGAGACAAATGTCTCCTTTCACATTGACAAAATGACTACTTGTTAATTCCAATTGTTAATACTGTATTCCTTCTCCCAATGTTATCTGAGTGTAGATTAGGGGCAAGTTACTGGACAAATGAAAGCTTGTAACTTCAGACATTAGTGTATCCTCCCTTCCTAGATGGGACTTTAAAAGGATTTATTTATTTTTGTATTTGCCCAAAGAGTGCCAAAAGTTCTGTTAACTATAACTATATTAACCGCATTGTACCCTACATGATATTAACCCCTTACATCCCTGATGTCCTTAGTCTATTTAAAGGGACAGTAAAGTCAAACTTAAAATGTTATGATTAGGATTTTATGATTCAGACAGAGCTTGCCATTTTCAACAACTTTCCAATTTACTTTAGTTATTTAATTTGATTTATTCTCTTGTTTTTTGTTGTTGTTGAAAAACATAGGCTCAGAAGCAGCAGTGCACTACTGGGGGCTAGCTGCTGATTGGTCGTAGATATATGACTCTTGTCATTGTCTCACTCGATGTGTTCAGCAAGCCCCCAGCAGTGCATTGCGGCTCTCTCACCAAAGGATACGAAGAAGTAAATTTGACAATAGAAGTAAGTTGCAATGTTGTTTAAAATTGTTGTATTCTCTGGCAGTATCATGAAAGAAAATGTTTGAGTTCCATGTCCCTTTAAGCATGAGATTGCATAGTAGTTATTGGTTTGACGGTGGCCTTTCTGCAAGTGTTTCCTTTAACATGTTTCACATTGGCCCCTTCTAGCTTATTTCTTGTCTAAGTGCTACCACAAAATTTTGCCCCAACTTTTCCTCCCAGCAGACAAGGCTATTTAAGTAGTGGAGTGTAAGGAACATATGCCCCAAAAGGACGAGTGTTTTGCAGTTCAGTTGAGCTCTTATTTTAGCCAGTTTGTGTGTGTGTGGGGGAAGCAGTCTGTCATTGTGAGGCTTCCTTACTAATTAACACTCAGGGATTCACAACAATATTTTATGCAGTAAACATCACAGAGCTATAATGAAGGAAGCACATTCCTCCTAAGTTAGACTGAACACAATCTAAATGCAGTTTTTGGTATCTACATTCTGTTGTTCTTTTTCCAAGAACCTAGGCTTCTCATGCTGTAAGAAAGGATAATATCATTATTTATTTTCCAATATATTGGGAGACTATGTATTAACTGTCCGCCCGATATTGCTTAATGCCGACAGCATACGCTGTCTGCATTTAACATTTTACAAGCATTTCTAGTGAAATGCTTGTGCAATGCCGCCCCCTTGCACATTTGTGGCCAATCGGCCACTAGCAGGGGGTGTCAATCATCCTGATTGTATCTGATCGGAATGATTGCTGTCTGCCACCTCAGAGGTGGCGGATGAGTTGAGGAGCTGCGGTCTTATGACCGCTGCTTCTTAACTTTTGTTTCCGGCGAGCCTAAAGGATTGTGCGGATAAAGCTGCATTCGCAGTTTAATAAATCTAGCCCAATGTATCAATATAAAGAATTGATTTCACAGTCTAAAGGTAAACATTTACTCTGGGATTATATAGCTAAATACACATCATCTGCATACATTATAAACCAATGAGAATCCAGTTTTAGCATTACCTAATGTTATATACCTTTAACATACACTTGATTAAAGGGACAGTCTTCTTGACATTTGTTATTGTTTAAAAAGATAGATAATCACTTTATTACTCATTCCCCAGTTTTGCATAACCAAACTGTTATATTACCTTTTTACCTCTGTGATTATCTTGTGTCTAAGCCTTTGCAAACTACCTCCTTATCTCAGTTCTTTTGACAGACTTGCATTTTAGCCAATCAGTGCTGACTCATAAATAACTCAACGGTAGTGAGCACAATGTTATCTAAATGAAACACATGAACTAGCAGCGTCTAACTGTGAAAAACTGTCAAAATGCACTGAAAAAAGAGGCAGCCTTCAACGGCTTAGAAATCAGTTTCAGCCTACCTAGGTTTAGCTTTCAACAAAGAATACCAAGACAACAAAGCAAATTTGATTATAAAATTAAATTGAAAACTTGTTTAAAATTGTATGCCCTATCTGAATCATGAAACTTTAATTTTGACATAGTTTGCTTTATTAACACATATGGCCATGTTTGCACCAGGGAGAGCGTTATGGTAATTATAAGTACTAAATAAAGGGAGGCCACAGGAAATGTGTGAAATAAATGACTTTTATTAACAACTTATGCTAAACAAAGCAATGATTATACTTTAGGCAATACTTAGCTTTGCTTGTTTATTGCTGGTTAGTTGCTAAAGATGGCAAGAAGATAACATCACACACTTTCTGCCTTGCACGGATAACATTATTTTATTTATAAATACTACAGCCAAAGATAAATGGGATGCTTCAAGAAACTAGATAGAAACAGGTTGAAACCATTCAAATTATGTTCAAATTTGGAATAAAGATCCATTGTTTTCCATATTTGCTGCTTTTCAGAATAATCACATTTTCAATGATGGCTTATCCTGTTCTGATTAAATATCAGGGACATGATATTCATACGGATTTAATAAAAAAGTGGGAAGCTGAATTAGAAATGATTTCTGACACAGATCAGATTCTGAAAGTGGTTTTACATTGTAAGATGGAAATTAGTTTCAGAGAAGCCCAGATAAGATTACTATGATTCTTGGAAAGTGTCAAAATGGCTTCAGAATTACTCAAACAAATGTGTGAAATGTCAAAAGCACAATCCAAATCTTCATTTATTTTTTTGGATTTGTCCTAAGGTTAGACAGCTTTGGGCCAAGATTCATTGTAGGCTCATAAAAACTGTGAGACTTCAAATAAACATTGATAACATTAAAGTCTTCTTTCTTGAATGGACACAAGCTGAAAATAAACCAATCCCATTTTTATCATTGGTAGTTCTTATAACCAGATGTCTAAATCCTAAATGACCTATGTGCAGATCAAGGTTACATAACTATACAGAAAGGCCCTTAATTGTATGAGGATTACCCCTTATTTTTACTAGAGTCTTTTCACATGTTTTGTTGCCGGTCTTCCACATGCCATGATATATGCCTAAAAAAAAAAAAAAAATTTAATTCTGCTGGGTCTCCTGAAAAAATAAAATTAAATATGTATAATATGTGTGGGTTTCTCATGGAAAAATGCCCTACAGTAGGGCCTAAATGTGAGCAGCCTCTTAAAAACTCCAAAACAGCAAGGCACAGGGGTGAAAATGGCTCAGCAGTTAAAGGGCCATTCTTGATGGGTTGATGTATTTTAATTCCTTCTATCCATATATTTGTTAATTAAAGGAAAAGTAAACTTTTATATACCACTATAAAGAATCGCAAAGAAGAGCTAGAATCAGTATAACTTTAATTGATAAATTTTTTTAATCCTTGCTATATTTCACCCTAATGTACCTTTTAAATCTCAATCCTATGCCGCCGTACCTCCGCCTGGATATAAAAAAGTATGTAGTGATGACTTATATTGTCTTTCTCATTTTCATTGGTCTTCCACTGGCGTCCCAATCGACTCCTTTTACACCCACAATTGATAATGCACTTGCGTGTCTCATAGAATTCTCAGTCTCGAGCTAAGCGCGTTCATGGGACACACATGCGCATTATCTTCAGAGCCGCAATTTGCTCATTGCTTATCCGGTAATTTTTTACACATGCGCAATATACTGTTTACGCATGCGTAATATACACAACGCTTAACATGAACGTGCAAGGATGTACACGTAAGAGCGGGTGGGACCGCTCTCATGTGTATAGGAGATCAAGCAAAAAATGAGCGGGTGGGCGGTGGAAGTATACAAAAGGGTACGCTTTTTCAAAAAATTTTTACACAAAACTAAACAGAATATATTAAAATAAAGTTAGCGACTGTAATACTGGATTAAAGATTAATGAATGTAATTAATAATGAAGGCCACAATTTACTTTTACTTTAATATGCTTCACTATGATTGTACACTATTTATTTATAGAATTGTCTTGTTATTAATTTATAAATTGTATTTTTATGACCACCGTGTACAAATTTGATAAACTAAAACAAAGACATTTTATAATACCAGCATTAAAAAAAATGCATGCTTATTAATGACAAAATATTTGTAGAAGCAAGTTATCTGTACATGTGGACTCTCAAGAAGGTCCAATAAACACTGAAAGGGACAGTCTACACCAAAATTGTTAATGCTAAAAAATATAGCTAAAGCCTTTACTACCCATTCCTCAGCTTTGCAGAACCAACATTGTTATATTAATATACTTTATTACATTTAAACCCTTAAATGTCTGCCTGTTTCTATGCCCCTACAGACAGCCTATTATCACATGCTTTTTTATTTGCTTTTCACAACAAGAGACTGTTAGTTCATGTGGACCATATAGATAACATTGTGCTCACTCCTGTGGAGTTGTGCGGGACACTGCACTACATGGCTAAAATGCTAGCTGTATTGGCATCTAGTTGTATGCCTTTAAAAGTTGTCTTTTTAGCAATAATAACATTTAACAGAAGCTTTTTAGCAAATTGCAAAATGTAACCGTATGAGTTTTAAATGGACTGTTGACTGGATTGTGTAGAGCCAAATGTTTAAACAAGTCAGATTTACTTTTTTACTAATAATAAACTTTTTTTTAAATCATTTTAATAACATAACCATTACTTTTTTTTTTATTTGTGTTAGAAGGAAAATGAAAGCTAAATTAACATTCATATAAGGATAAGAATTTTAGACATAAATACTACTAATTAGACAACTATTTTCATTGAATAAAATAAAAAGAACTGTCAAAGCAGAATAGATTTTACCTTTATAGCTTGAATTTGCATTGATGTATGCACACTGCTTTGGAAAAAGAAAGCTATTATATAAACCCCATCCCTGCGGCAAACAGAATATCTTATCCTTTGTGTCTACAGTTGTCATATTCAGGGATCTAAAGAAAAAAAAAATTAAAACTGTATTAGATTGGTGTTAATGAGCGCTGTGAATTTTACCAGTAACTGTCTGTCACTGGTGAAGGAACCAGCCAATTAAGCTTCTTCTTAATAACGAACCAAAGGGTCAGAAGGTCCCCTGGAGCGCTGAGACATTCTCTGTATGCTGATATGTTCTTTAGTGGATCACCATGGCAACCAGGCCAGCCTTGCATTAATAGGGTTACCAGAGAGCTTGAAGTCATTAGCTGCTGATGGTCTTGTCCTGGGTTATCTTTTATCATCTCATTATGAGAGCGTGTCTCTGTCTGAAATGTCTTGAATTCCATTAGAATCGTGTAACTGTCATGCTGCAGCTACAGCCCTAGAGATTTCTATGTGGATAATGCCACAGGGGACAGGTGTATATTGTTGTGTAGTGGCCTTCAGGAACAAAATGAAGTGTTCCTAGTCCTACATGTAATTAGAATATATATATTTGAGATTGGGATTGATTTTATTGGTCAAACATAAAGTTTATTTAAAAATTATCAACACAAGATTTCCAGACCAATGGGCTTCTTTGGCTGATATTACTGTATGTATTAGTTATAATTAAATGAAGATGTTTAGGTTTGTCAGTTTTATGCAGTCAAATATTAGTAACTGTAGATAGATAGATAAATATACAAAGATGGATAGATAGATATATAGATAGACAGATAAAATGAATATATTTATGTATTTATTTGATTACATTAATCTATCTGTCTTAAAATGTAATATTAGCAACACTGCACTGCTTAAAAGGTTAAGGGCTAGATTACAAGCGCGATAATTAACTAGCCATTAGTGGCTGGTTATTGCTTGTGGTAGCAATTAGCGCTCTGAAAATTAACCAGAGGTCAGACCTCTGGTTAATTTTCTAAAAGTGCCCCAAATGCCCTCAAAATAGAGGACATTATAGTTAAAAAAAAAATAAATACAACAATTTTCAAAATAAACCTAAATGGCCCCAAAATAAAGAATATTCTTTTTTTTAATTGATGTTATGAGGGGTTAAAGTTGGCGAGCGTGGGGTGTTAGAAAAAAATAAACGACACTGAAAAGGGCCTTTACATAGTGGTCTATGGGAACTGTGTGTTCCCTGTAAATATATATGTATATAAATATATACACACAACACACAGAGAAAGTCCAGTGCTCGCTTGCAAGCTCTCGGCTAAGATTAAAAGCAAACTGGAAGAGTTAGTTACCACATCTGGCCAAATGGGACAAGCCCAGGTACCACATCAAGGTCTCTCCCAAAACCTGGGTCCCTAATACAGCCATACAAATGCAAGCTCTTAATCAAACAAGCTGGGAACAAGTCATATATGTATATACATATAAACACATAAATATATATGTATATATTCGTGTTGCACGGCATGAGAATGAGGTGCCTTTGGAAGCGCATTTTCGTGAGTGCAAAGCTTCCGTGCAATCCTAACTAGTGCACTGGTATTACTAAGTGGAGCGTAAATATCACTTTTGTGGAAGCAATATATTGTGCTCTGCTTATAATATAGCCCAAAGAGAATAACGAAAAATTGATACTAAAAGTAAATTAGAAAGTTGTTAAAAATCACTTGCTCTATATGAATCATGAAAGAAAAATTTAGTTTTAATTTTTAATTAATATTTGTTAACACAAAATGCAAACTATTTAAAAACCAACTGGAAAACTATACTTTTGTACATAAACCACATGTGTAGGAGTTGCCTCAACAGATACATAACAATCAGGTAGATTATGTTTTGTGTTACGGCTTTTAACGCAGAAAAAATGGCAATTTCAACGTAATGGCCAGGAATGCATATTACGAGTCATGTCGGTATAGCTATACCGCAAACATTTTAGCCTGTAACGCAACGTCCATTCCGCACTCAAAAAAAAATAAGTTTTTGTGTGGGATTTCCATAGCACCGGTATTACAGATTGTTCAGTCTGGCTAAAATGCTTGCGTTACAGCCTATACCGACATGATCCATACCGCCATCTGAGACTAGTAGTTATGAGGTTTGTGCAACAAAAATGTTTCACAAAACTCATAACTAAACTGTTACAAGGTACCCTAACACCCATAAACTACCTGTTAACCCCTAAACCGCCACCCTCCCACATCGCAAACACTATATTAAATGTATTAACCGCTAATCTGCCGCCCACCCACATTGCGACTATTAAATAAATAAAGGCCTTTTAATTAAAGCCGGAAACCTGGCGAAACATGTCAGGGAGAGCGAGCTGATGGGAGCTCTGTTAAAATATTTTAATTAAACTTGTTAGCAGTAAATTGTGGGTAGACTCGGTGCTGGGACTTGGGTAGTATATCCTGATATAAAGTTGACGGTGTTTTGATGCCGTAAGTTATGCAATATTTTAAGCTAACTCTTGATTAACCTTAAATATAACTTTTAGCATAATGCAAGGCAGTATATCCGCTTACACTTTAAGGATACAATAGATTAATAACGCAACACAGCGGATTGCGCTTGTATCACATGTGCAATCTTTCGATTACATTCCGCAGCTCGTGTCTATATATTTGCAGCTAATACAAACAACTGGTACGATATCCTAGTTTAAATATTGCTTGAACATCTTCAAACTCCAAACTAATAGCAGATACTGAGCCTTAAATGACCAAATATCTTTTATGCTGTTATACAACCGTGAAATTAAATACACTGCTAATTTTAAAGTGATAAATACTTTAA
Source organism: Bombina bombina (assembly GCF_027579735.1). Taxonomy (NCBI): domain Eukaryota; kingdom Metazoa; phylum Chordata; class Amphibia; order Anura; family Bombinatoridae; genus Bombina; species Bombina bombina. The sequence goes on along the minus strand of NC_069500.1, from coordinate 319,581,387 downwards.
TTCTACAAGAATTTTGTCTCTCAATTGACAGAATCTTATAGCATTTCAGCAACAGAAATACAATGTATCAGATTAACACTTTTAGGAACGTTTGTAGCAAATAGCATAATCTATGATACTGTTGTATATAGGCTCTATGAAGCTATTATTTAAACTGAAATATAGAACTATATAATTAAATCCTTTATAAGTGTAATATTTTCTATTAGTGGCGCTATTTGATACACAGATAAGATTCAGTTTAATACTGAAGTTCAACTATTAGAATATAATGTGTACATCATAATATATCGATATAATAAGAAGTATTACTGGCAACTGCAGTCGATATTAGCATGAGCAATGATGTATAAATGTTTATTATAAACACATAAACACATTCATTCTACTCGTAATGAAAGATATACTATAGATGTACAGGTGATATAACTGGACACCCTTCAAGCGCAATCACATTACTACCAATCCAAACATTATATATGATATAGGCCTCTATTTATCAAAGGTCTTGCGGACCTGATCCATCAGTGCGGATCATGTCCGCAAGACCTCGCTAAATGCAGAGAGCAATACGCTCTCCGCATTTAACATTGCACCAGCAGCTCACAAGAGCTGCTGGTGCAACGCTGCCCCTGCTGACTCGCGGCTAATCGGTGTCAATCAACCCAATCGTACTCGATCGGTTTGATTTCTGGCGATTCCTGTCCGCCTGCTCAGAGCAGGCGGACAGGGTTATGGAGCAGTGGTCTTTAGACCGCTGCTTCATAACTTGTGTTTCTGGCGAGTCTGAAGACTCGCCAGAAACAGGGGCCTACAAGCTCCGTACGGAGCTTGATAAATATAGGCCATAGACTCTGTTGTTCTGAGTTAATATTGGATACGTCTATCAGGCCACCAGTAGCTACCTGTATCATACCAGTTATTTAACTGGACTCATTATCTGCTAACATTTAAGTTTTAATCATACCCAGTTTTTAATCGCGTTCTAATAAAGATTTATATTTTAATTTGTGTGACCTTTTTTTACCAACCGTATATTTTTTTCACTTAAGAGTCTGAATGAGTGCTTTTATAGTATCCTTTTTGTTCAATCTCTTATATTGAATAGTAGTTAAGACTGTTAAATAAACCTAATAACCCCTAATCCGCCGCCCCTCAACATCGCCAACACTATATATACCTATTAAACCCTAAACTGCCACTCCCCGACATAGAAAAAATCCTATTGGCTGATGCAATCAGCCAGTAGGATTGAAGTTCAATCCTATTGGCTGATGCAATCAGCCAATAGGATTGAGCTGGCATTCTATTGGCTGTTCCAATCAATTGCATCAGCCAATATGATTTTTTCTACCTTAATTCCGAATGGCTGATATAATTCTATCAGCCAATCGGAATTGAAGGGACGCCATCTTGGATGATGTAATTTAAAGGAACCTTCATTCAGTCTTAGCCGTTGGATGAAGAGGATGCTCCGCGTCGGATGTCTTGAAGATGGACCCGCTCCGCGCCGGATGGATGAAGATAGAAGATGCCGTCTGGATGAAGATTTCTGACCGTCTGGAGGACCACTTCGCCCGGCCTGGATGAAGACTTCTCCCGGCTTTGTTGAGGAATTCGGCCCGGTTGGATGAAGACTTCTCCTGGTAAGGTGATCTTCAAGGGGTTAGTGTTAGGTTTTTTAAGGGGGTATTGGGTGGGTTTTAGAGTAGAGTTGGTTGTGTGGGTGGTGGGTTTTAATGTTGGGGGGGGATTTGTAATTTTTTTACAGGTAAAAGAGCTGATTACTTTGGGGCAATGCCCCACAAAAGGCCCTTTTAAGGGCTATTTGTAATTTATTGTAGGGTAGGGCTTTTTTTTTATTTTGGGGTAACTTTGTATTTATTTTAGCTAGGTAGTTATTAAATAGTTTATAACTATTTAATAACTATTCTACCTACTTAAAATAAATACAAACTTGCCTGTAAAATATAAATAAATCCTAAGCTAGCTACAATGTAACTATTAGTTATATTGTAGCTAGCTTAGGTTTTATTTTATAGGTAAGTATTTAGTTTTAAATAGGAATAATTTAGTTAATGATAGTAAATTTATTTAGATTTATTAAAATTATATTTCAGTTAGGGGGGTTAGGTTTAGGGTTAGACTTAGGTTTAGGGGTTAATACATTTAGTATAGTGGCGGCGACGTTGGGGGCGGCAGATTAGGGGTTAATAAATGTAGGTAGGTGGCGGCGATGTTAGGGCCGGAAGATTAGGGGTTAATAATATTGAACTAATGTTTGCGAGGCGGGAGTGCAGCGTTTTTTCGGGTTAATATGTTTATTATAGTGGCGACGACGTTGGGGGCAGCAGATTAGGGGTTAATAAGTGTAGGTAGGTGGCAGCGACATTGGGGGTGGCAGAGTAGGGGTTAATAAATATAATGTAGGCTTCGGCGATGTTGGGGGCAGCATATTAGGGGTTAATAATTATAATGTAGGTGTCGGGGGTAGCAGATTAGGGGTTAATAAGTGTAAGATTAGGGGTGTTTAGACTCGGGGTTCATGTTAGGGTGTTAGGTGTAGACATAAAATGTATTTCCCCATAGGAATCAATGGGGCTGCGTTAAGGAGCTTTACGCTGCTTTTTTGCAGGTGTTAGACTTTTTTCAGCCGGCTCTCCCCTTTGATTCCTATGGGGAAATCGTGCACGAGCACATTACACCAGCTCACCGCTAACGTAAGCAGCCCTGGTATTGGAGTGCGGTAATGAGCAAAATTTTGCTCAACGCTCACTTCTTGTCTGGTTTGTAAAAACTCGTAATACCAGCGCTGTCTGTAAGTGAGCAGTGAGCAAAAACTGCTCATTAGCACCGCACAGCCTCTAACGCAAAACTCGTAGTCTAGGTGTTAGATACCTAGCCCGACTGAACCCCCAGCATAACTGTTCCTCATATATGCTGGTGTCTTCCATGAACACTGCTGGTGCAGCTTCACCAACCAAGATTAGGCTTAGGGCTAGATTTATCATTAGCTGAACGTACTGATCAGTTGTAGACTTGCTCTACAACTGCAACTGATATTTATAAATTCTCTTGCCAACTAAAAGTTGAGAGGGAAATCACCCTGGATTCGACCTGTGTGTTTGGCAAGCCCTTCTATCACGCAATTGGTTGTTTGTAGTTAGGGGGGCTGCATTGCATGAGTGTTTGTTCATGCAGTGGTAAATATAAGAGACAAATGTACCCCACAAGTTGCAGTGAAATGCGGACAGATTCAATATATGTGAAAACTTGTGAATTTGCTAATTGATAAATCTAGCTATTAGTTCAGCCAACAACCAGGCAATGGCAGATCAATACAATAAAAGTATTTATTAAAAACAATTAAAACTGTTACAAGCAATGTATTTTTCAGTCACACAGGACTGTTTCTTCTGCAAAACAGATCTAGAGATCATGAAGTCAATGATTATAACTTTCAGCCAGAAGTGTTTTATTTCAAGTACCCAGAAGTACAAGGTGAAGGGTATAGCAATAATGTAGAGCTTTTACAGTGACCGTGTACTCGGGTAAACAGCTGATAAAAGTTAATTGTATTTAAAGATGCTAGAGGTACACCCTTTTAAATGGGCCGGGCTCTCTCTACTACCCTATCCCATTAGAGGTTGATTTATGTTACGTTTTGTTTATATAGCTTTCTGTAGCCAGTATTAAAATTTTCATTGTAGATGGAGGTTTCAACAAGCAAAAAATGCTCTTTCAAATGACAAATAAAAGGTACATGAGTTATTTGTAAACAATTTAATGCATTCCTTGAGATAATATGGATAAATGGGAACACATTTAGGAAAGGGGGGATTTTAAAGTAAAATGTCCATTTAATTTCCAATGATCCATGATGCTAAAAATGTCTAAGGCAACTACAGTGCGCATATTCTAGAATGAGATGCCAGAGAATCAAAACATGTTAACATGATGCCACTGTGTTTGAAAAAAAAATCTGTAACTATCTCATTAAGAGAAGCAGGCATCCCGCTACATAGTGGCATCCCGCAAGAGAGAAAAATAACATCTGCTATGTATGCACGAATAGCCCAATTTTCTCACCATGTATATGTCAAAAACAACAACAACAAAAATAAGAAAATAGTTTAAATGTTAATAATACAAATTATATCTTATAAATAATGATATCTTTTTATATCTCCTGCTGAATAAATGTTAATTGGTTGACACTGAATGGTGAAAGGTTTACAGCTGTTTTTTATAGCTTGATTGTAGTGTCTAAAGAAAGGGATATTATATGCATGTTTAGCTATATTACAGTTTAATATTTGTAGACTCAATATATGACAATACTAAAATCTCTGTAGTACCAGTGCGCCACTGTAAATTTACACCTTTATTATGACTATTAACACCCTTTTACTTTCAAGATTATTTGTAATCTCCCAACAACATATATGTTGTAACTATTAAGGGTTACAATAAATAATACACTAATAAAAACCATTTGGAAGGCCTCCACTTGTGACATATAGGACTAGATTACAAGTGAAGGGGTATTTTATGCTCCCGAACTAACTCGGCTAGAAGTAAGGTTTTTGCGTGCATCAAGTTGCTCTCGTATTACAAGTTGAAAGTAAACTTTTCGCTCACATGCTAACCAGACATGCGTAAAAACCCGAACTTAGACTATCACATGCACGATAATGTAAGTAAATGGAGCAAATAAAGTAGGGAAAAAAATAACAACCTACTTATACACAAACCCAATAGCAAGTGCGCTAACCTGACATGAAAATATGAATATTTTACATTCCAATGTTCTTCACATAGTGGAATATGTTCTATTTATTCGTAAATACATATTTCTACTTATATCTGATGTTTGTTTAGTACAATATATATTTATACCTATACAGTATATACATATACAGTATATGTATGTGGATATATATATATATATATATATATATAATTATATATAGGTATTATATATATTTAGAAATATTCAGAACATATTCTGCTATGTGTAGAACATTGAAATGTGAAATATTTACAGTAAATACATAGTTAAAACCTTTATTAAATAAAGGTTTTCTCTCCCTGTGATTGCTACTGTAGCCCCCCCCCCCCACCTTGATTATAATCTAAATCTTTTCTGTAGTGTAGGGCAACCTTCTGTGCCGCCCACCTGCCACTTTCCTTCCCTCCCGCACATCTCACCGGTGCTGAAGGATATAGTTAGAAACATTGACATAGATTGTGTCACTGTCTGTAATCAGTGGCGTCACTAGGGGGGTGCGGAAAATACAATGTAGAGATGCATAGATATTTTTTATTAGAGGGGCGGCATTTGTGAACTGGGGAAGTTGTAGACAATTAATCTTTTTGCCCTTTGAGCCAGCGCTGCAATTTCAACAAATAGTTTTCCCGGCTGCTTTTGCTTGTTTGTACTTTGCTCCTCCCCTGCCCAATTTCACTATGAATGTTGTGGGCATGCCGTGGGACTTGCAAAGTTGCGCTGCTAGCCTAAACCTGCCTGTCTATCTGTGCTCACTGCTGTGCTGTCTCTCTAAACGGGAACTGGGAAATCATGACGGGGATGCCTGGCACCTGACCGCATGACTGTCTGACACTGTCTCTAAAGTGAAAGAGCCACGTATGATGCCCACGAGAACGGTACGGTTACGGTATACTAAGTGCACACTGAAGAGGTAGGAGGGGAGGTCAGGCAGGGGTCTGGGGGTGGGCAGAGTGCAGAGGTGATTGGCCATAAGAAGCGTTAGGCAAGCGGCCCAGGGCTATGCACTGACAGACTTGGAACAGAATCAGAGAGCAGAATTTTCATAGTTTGCGCGCCTAAACCTTTTCTTCAGTGATTTATTTTAGAGTGCTCTGTTTATCTTTCATTTGATGCTCTGCTGAGCCAGGGAGCAGCTCTAGGCATGAGCTTTATAATTAATGCAGTGCAGTTTACATATTTTGTATGTGTGTGTGTCTGAGATTTTGTATGTGTGTGTGTCTGAGTTTTTGTGTGTGCGTGTCTGAGTTTTTGTGTGTGCGTGTCTGAGTTTTTGTGTGTCTGAGTGTTTTTGTGTCTGAGTGTTTTTGTGTATGTGTGTCAGTGTTTTTGTGTGTGTGTGTCTCAGTGTGTTTGTGTGTGTGTCTAAGTGTTTGTGTGTGTGCCTGAGTGTTTTTGTGTGTGTGTCTGAGTGTTTTTCTGTGTGTGTTTGTGTGTGTGTGAATCTGAGGGTGTTTTAAGTGTGCCTGAGTGTATCTAAGTGTTTGTATGTGTGTGTGCCTGTGTTTTTGTGTGTGTCTGCTTTCTGGGGAGGGGGGGTGACACTATAACTTACCGCACCGGGTGACACCAACCCTAGTGACGCCACTCTGAGATATGGGAATCTGCCTTCATATGGTAACAAAGCTTCCTGTAGGTGGGACGTGTATATATATATATATATATATATATATATATATATATGTTATGCGGTACAATGGGCTATGTACCACATGAAATATATATGTAGGATTGGCGCAAGGGATTAAATTCCCACTTTACAAACTTAAAGGTATATAAAGGTGCAACGTCAGCTACAGATGAGCAGTGCATTGCTTAGAGCTGAACAAATCTAGTGAGCCATTGACAAGAGACAAACGTGTGTAGCCACCAATCGCCAGTTAGATCCCAGTAGTGTAGGAAATGTACAGTATATATTCTTTTTCAACAAAGGAGACCAAGAGAACAGAGTACAATTGAAAATAGAAGTGAATTTTAAAGAGTGGGAAAATGGCATGCTCTATCTAAATCATGCAAGTTTAATTTTAATTTTCCTATCAATTTAACTTCTTACCCCACCCCATCATAATAAATTGGGTATAAGTCTTAAAGGGATATTACAGCTCAATAATGGAGGGATTTGTAGCGGGAATTTTAGAAAGCCACAACTGAGAATGTATGTTGTGCTTAAATATCTATTTGTGTGTATCATTTACAGGGGGGAAAAACACTATGATTTATGTTTAAATGGAAAACATCACAAATCAAAGATATTCAGTGCTGGTGTGAAGCTTTTTTTTGGGGGGGGGGTAAAGTTTGGTTGTACAGTAATAGTATGGAACACTTGGTTGGATTTGCATAAAGATGCAAATGAATTAGAAGTTTATTTTGAATTTAAACCTCTCTGAACAATATTGTTACATCAATGAGCACAGTAAATTCAAGGATAAACACATTTTGTCCTGATGCCTGTCATTATATCTATCTGTTTTGACTAAATCTTATACTTTTGTGTTTTATTCAGCCGCTGTCCCAGCACAACTAAACTAGCTGATACCTGGTAACCATTGAAAGCGTTTTTTATTTATTTTTTCTCAGTGAGAAGATCAAACTACGTCCTCAAGCTAAAAATATCCTCTTGTTACCATGACAACAGGTTCTTTCCTAGTACCCATTACATATAAATAGTAAAG